>NC_141376.1:23660150-24259440 GCF_017979445.1 Akebia trifoliata
GTAAAACTCGGTTCGGGTTGGTTCGGTTTAGGGCAAAATCAAAATTGAACCAACCAAGGTCAGTTTCATTATATGGGAACCAGAACCAAACCGAATTGATCTAGAATCAAACCAACCCAAATCAACCTTAATTCGGTTTGGTTCGGTTCGGTTCCAGGGGTTGCCAAAAAAACTCAAAATCTAACAGTAGCAATTATCAGAGAATTATACCAACATAATAATTAACTTTCCTCTAAACCCTCAAATGACTAAGAAAGAATTTCAAAATGCAAAATTATTCACAGAAATATATTAATCAAAATGCATTATTCCAAACCCTAACCCATGTCACATTAATGTAAAAATCCATAGAAAAATTATGACTCCCCTAAATACAGATCCTAGATTGCTAAAAAAATTAGAAAAAATTCCATAATTCTCCCAAATCCATAACCTCATTTAAGCCAATCATCACTTTCTTGCACCAAAACCCACAAATAATCTTCAAAAATCTCTATAAACTAGATACCCATATCCTGGAAAACTGTTCCAAACCTCAAAAGATCAGGAACCCAGTTCAGAAAATTAATAAAGTAAAGTAAGTATTAAAATGTGAACATGTTTCTTCATCTCAGCCTTCCTTGCCAACAACACTGCAAAGAGAAGCCTTGGCAACCGATCGAACCACTGCTTCAACATGTGGAGGCCAGACTTGGGGGTTCTTGTAGCAGAGGGAAGGAAAGATGACCCTGGCCACCGGAGTTGAGAGGCAGGCCGCAGTAGCACATTATGTAAGTTGCAAGAGGAAAAGGAGAGAGAGAAAAAGAAAGAGAGAAGGAGAGATGATGCTGACCGCCGAAGTTGAGATGCAGGCCGCAGTAGCACATTATGTAAGTTGCAAGAGGAAAAAAAGAAAGAGAGAAGGAGAGATGATGCTGACCGCCGAAGTTGAGATGCAGCCCACAACCGCATGTCCGCACAGTCGTACTGTGGCATACGATTGCAAGAGACGAGACAAGGGGGGAGGGAGGGAAGGATGGCCGCTATCGCCGGTCATTGGAGTTGAGCTCGCAACCACACATTTACTACAAGAGACGAGACAGAGAGAGTATAGGGAAGGGAACTGAAAGAACAAATGGGTTTAGGTTTTGTAAAAATTAAAATCATATTGGTTCGATTTTCGATTTGGTTTGGTTTTTTATATTTGCCTGAACCGAGAACCGAACTGAATTCATCCATTATTCATTTTTTAAACCTGAAATCGAACCGATGCTAGTCTAAATTGAACCAAACCAATCCAAATTTCATGGATTGGTTCGGTTCTCGGTTTGAACCGAATTAAGTTGCACCCCTAATATTAATGCACAGTTGGGTGCCATTCAGACGCCACAATTTCTTTCTCAACGTACTGAGAAAAATGAGATCTAAATTGTTCAAAATCTAAGTGGCATTGCATATAACTTAAAAATATTTTTTATGAAGGTGTCAACCACAATTGCTACATTGTATGGATGAGACATTACGATGAAATGTGCACCCTTATAAAGGCAATCCATTATGACAAAGATGGCACCATATCCTTGTGATTTTGGTAAACCCTTTATAAAATTCATAGAAAGATCAACCCATATATGAGCTGTAAAACCCCGAATTTTTTATTCGTGTCTCGAGGAAAAATAAATAATAGAGTTTTGAGAAAATCTTGAAAGTGGGACTTAGGGGTAAAATTTTAGGATATTTCTGATCATTTTTAATGGAATCTGAACTCACCATTGGATTCAAAATGATCAAAAAATGTACTTTAGCCTATAAGCATGCTTAAATACGAGTCCAAATAGAAAAATTACAAAATCCTCGATTACCGAGTCGGACCAAGCTAAAATAGTGACTTTTTGGTAAGCAATAATTATTAAGATTTTATTACAACATTGGATTCATAACAAAAAATTATTGAACATAAAATATTTATTTGTCATTTTTTGAGCACAAAAAGTCGAATTATCGTCAAAAACAAAAATGACGTCAATTTTATGGGTGACCTTAAGCCAGAAATGTAAATTTTTGTTAGAGATAGAATTTATAGAAATTGACCATACCATTAGAACCAGAATGAAAAATTAGATGAAATAGAGTATTCATTCGTCATTGTTGGAGTCCAGATAATCAAGTTATCGTCGATCGAAACAATAGGCAAAATATCGATTTCGTCCTAGGATTTATATAAATAGATTTTTTTTTAATTTTTTCACTATTCAAATTCTTTTAAAACGACCCAAACCAGTTAATCCATTTTTAAAAAAAAATCATTTTTTTCTTCAAATTTCAACCTCCGATTCACGATAAACGGCTCGTCATCGTCGACCCACGTAAAAGGGAGAAATGTCCACAGTCGTGTTCTCTATAAAATTCACCCAAGATCTCTTCATTTCATCTTTTTTTTTCATCCTGTATCGTCAAAAATCAGTTGTATATATATATGGGGGTTTCGAAATTTCGACCTCGGATTTCACCTATTTTGGGGTCAACCGTCTTCCACCGTAAAAGGGAGAAATGACGACGACATCGAGATCTTTAAAATCACCGGGTCAGATTAAAAAATTAGCTGCTTCAAAATTTGATCCATCTCAATTTTCGCGTCGATCACCTAGATTTTCGGGCACGTGTTTCAATTCCGTCGCCTAGACATAGTAAGGAGCTCTCAATTTCTATCAGTAATCGTAGATTGTGAAAATTGCATTTAAAATTTTATTAAAAATTGGTGGTGAATTTCTAAAAATATAGAATTCTTTTTAATTTAATTCACGTTAGAATTTGCATGTTTGATATGTTTAACTGTATTTTATAATAAAAATATACATGAGTAGGATACCTCACTAAGTTATTTCCGTCAGTTGGGTCCTATGCACCACTCGGACCCTGTTTTGATCTAAGTTTTGATATTTTTTTCAATGTTATTGATAAAAATGAATTTTATTGTTGAAAAAATGATTTTAATATTCAATGAACTCAAATTGAGTTTACGAATATCAGAAAGTGGATATTTTGTTTGAAAGATTGAAAATGGTATGAAACGGTAAAATGTTAGAATCACACCTAAGGGGTGATGTCTACATTTTACATTGTTGTGTTGTGTGTAGGTTGGTGAACGGATATCCAAGGATAATGTTACTGGTGGGATGTTTATTTACTTTCTATTAGCGCGAGGTGCTATTTACTTTTCCGTTCTATTATTTATTTTAGGTCAGTGGCCATACTTGCATGGTAGGAAACTGGATATCCATTCTCAACCTTGTATTGTTAATTTCTCTTTTGTTTTCAAATGAAAATGATATATATGTAGTTATTTTGTGAGTTGTAAAAGAGTTTGTGAATGCCTGAAGGGATAGTGCGTCATATCATCCGGAGTGGTGTACTATCTTGGGATGTACTGTAGGGACCACCAAGCTCATACGTGGTATGAAACACGTATGAGAGTGGGTCACAACTGAAATCCAGGTTTATTCCTCTCTATCTTTACTAGTTAACTTGTACTGTAAAGATGGTCGTATACGAATGGTTTATATATTTGGTAATCACATGTATGCCTTATAGGCATAGACGAAGATGATTAGTGAGTGATCACTAATAATCCATAGTAGTCAAACGTTCTGACACATCGAAAAGAGACCCATGGCTTACGGTCATGTCAAATGGCCAGCCTGAGCTGGATAAATGGTCAACCAAACATGGTAAATGCAACGACCGGCTACAAAATCATGATCTAAAAGTCAAAGAAAAATTATAACATCATGTCTCGACTGGGAGCGATCCAGTCGTGAATCCCAACTCTCTAATTCCAATACTCCACCATAGTGTATTATGTATCTGTTGCTTTACTTTGATATATAAAATGAAATGCATGTTTAATGTTTCTCTTTTGATAATTAGATTTGTATATAAAGAAAATGCTATAGTGAGTACTGTTGATTGATGTAATGTCAGTTTTTAAATGTTTAGTTGCTTATCCCTAGCTATATTATCAGTTAATCGTAATTTATTATGTAAAACTTTGCATATGTTAAAATGATTTAGTATGCTTATTCGTTAATGCTAGAAGAGGTTATTAGCAAAAACTGTTTGTTTCTTTACTGGGTAACTATTGTTACTCACCCATTCCTTCCTATTTTTTTAGCTTTAGAGCCTGTAATTGGCAAGGCAGGCGTAGAACCAGCAAGTGAGGATCATCTGGTGGGTCAGACAGACAACCAGAGTCCGTCACCTGGTGAGTATTGGGATTATACTCGATTTTTCCAAAAGTGTTATAGATTTGTGTTAAGCGTTAGGATTTTTGTTAGAGTGAGGAATTTTTGTATAATCCCGTATATAAATTTCTTCTTCCGCACTCTGATCTATCGTTCGTTATTAGATATATATATATATAGGCTTCCGTTGTTATTATATTTTGTATATATATGCAGGAGAATGTGTGTTGTTTATTAGGTGTAGGTTAAACGCTTTGGAATGCTAACATATACAGAAGAGACCATGTCGAAATTTTGAGGTGCCACCTAGTGCCTTGAGATCTGACATAGGATTTTGTTTTAGCGTTTGGCAGGACACCACAGATGGTATCAGAGCAAAATATTAAATACGTATGGGATACTGATCTGCTGTGTTTTGTGGAGTTGACTGATACCACAGACATTAGCGATAATCATAGAGTGTCATTAGGAGTCTGATATTCGAGCTCATTAGTAGTTCCGTATTGGGATTGCGAGCTCTTCTGTGTCTAGAAATCCTTAGAGCTTAGCAAGCGTAGGATAAGACTATAGGTTCATTCTGTAAGTAATGAAAATGGTATTCATTACTAGATTCCTTATTGTACTAGTAGTTAATGCTTCTATGAGAATGATGTTGGTGTGATTCGAAGAAGTGCCTTGCTTTTGATAAAGTGAAGATTTCTGAACTTACAGGTTAGGAAAGATGCAAGGAAATATTGGTACAACTGGACCCGTGACAAGGAGTCAAGCTAGTGGGGAAGACCTACCTGGGTCGAGTAAACTCACCAAGTTAGAACAGTTTATAGAAGCAGTCTCGGAGTTCTCCCAAAGGCAGGCTCGTATGGAAATGAGACAATCGGAGATGTTTGAGGCTTAAATGATTATGGTGGGTCAACTGACAAAGAGATTAGAGAGGATAGAAGAAAAGCACGACCACCATCTTAAGGATAAATCTCAAAAGGATCCGAGGGTAAACATCCCAACACAGGGAGGGCTGCGAGAAGAAGTAGGGATATTACAATCATCGCCTCAGAGTCTATTTGAAGAAGGGCAGTTAGGACCCAATAAGAGAAAAACAGTTACAAAACTAGAGGAGTCACGAGAAAAACAACCATACATAAAAAGCGAGACTATCGATATACCTGCTCAAGAAATAGAAGAATTTTGTAAGAAATAACAACATATGCTCATAAAACAGTCAAAAGAAATAGTAGTGACATGCTATGAATGTGGTAAGTTGGGGCATAAAGGGAAGCAATGCTCGGGTCCACGTCGACCAATAAAAAATGCATGGCTCAAAAGGATGTTGGATGGGCTAATTGAAGAAATAATAAAACCATCGGATTTTAACATGGTTGATGACATGCCTACACCATCGCAAGTAGATCGAACTAGCAGTAGAAAACAAAAGGGGATGGAATTATAGATGTCCCAGGGACAGACCAATCAACCCTTGACCTCTCTTCCTTTCAGATCAGACCTGGCCAAAAAGCCTATGTATTTGAGCCCACCCACCCTAGGATCAGTTTACTCACAATATAGAGCTACTTCACCGCCGAGTTGTAGGATTCCCTCATCACTAGGTCATAGAGAAATTGGGACTCCAATGAGGCCAGTGGGGACAAGAGTACCAACGAGACAGGTCCAAAGATTTCAAGCTCCAGTTTACCAACTACCCACTTCACAGAAATCTATGAAGACAAAATCATCGACATGTTTTGCGTGTGGTCAGGTGGGACATATTTTGAGAGAGTGTCATCTATCGCAGTCTTAAGTAGGGGTGGTAAACCAAGAGAAAGTATGTATCTCTGACGAAATTTTGGAAGGTATGATTTCTAATTAAAATGTTAGAAAATTGGACTTCTATTCAATGTTGTTTCCTTTAGATCATATGCTTCTAATAAGATTATGCACACTTACTAAAGTTAGAAATTGTCGAGATATGCCGAGTAATAAAACTTTCTACGCCACCAGAAGATTATAATTGACAAAAGGTTGTTGAGTACTAGGAGACAAAGAATGCTGACGAGATATGCACAATAGAGTAGGATAGAAAAGAACATTTCACGGGAAAATATGTATTGTGGGGATGAGTACATTTATAACATGATAATAATATAGTATTGGGTTTGTGTGCATAAAGGCTAAAAATATTTGTTGGTAAGTGATGTTTAGGATAATACCTTGTGAAGAAAGAAGGAAATTTTTTTAGAAAGATTAGGTAAGAACCTACAGAGTATAGGTATACAATTTAAAATTGAAATTTGGTAGGCGATCAAAATGAATGAGTATTTGAAGGTAAACTCGACGCGTAAATGATGAATTTCATTAGGAGAGGTAAGGGGTAGATTTATGAATAGTGGAACATGTTGGATTTGGCAATTGGATAAGCTAAAAATAGCGTTAAAAAGATTAGAATTATATTAGGGAAGAGTTAGATAAAAAAGGTAGTTTTGAAAGCAATGTAGGTCAATGTAAAATGCGAGAAGAAATGATTTTGTGACAAGGTTGCATTCATGGTGACTTATTAAAATTGTGAGAAATAGATGAAGAAGGTAAGATAGCAATATTGTTTATGAATTGAAAGTCATGAAAGATAGTTGTGAGATTTGTAAAGGTTAATTGTGATACTGTCAATATTGGATGATAAGTGGAAATATGTATGATTTAGGCAAAATATAAAGTTACATGAATAAGGATTAATTGATATTACAGTGATATTGAAACAATAACTGGTCAATATTGTAATTTTGGGAGTAGAGAAAGAAAGCGTGTGACTTGCAGCTTATGGGACCGTTTGAAGTAGTTGAACAGATTTTGAGCAAGTTCACCGGATGTTCCACATGTCCATGTTGAAGAAGTATTTGCCAGGCCCTTCACACGTGGTTAGTTGCGAAACAATTTATTTGATGTAAGATTTACCCTCTTGATTAAGGTTTTAAATCATGAAAATTATGACAAAGGCCTTGAGGAGATGTCACGGTAAGCAGAAATGGAATACTGCATTGAATATAAAGATATTGGTGTATTGGGAATAGAGATTTTAATGCAGTTGGCGAATTCAGTGTTAGTAGATATTTGTATTATACTAGAGATATAATAAGTGTGAAGGTTATGTATTATTTTATTAAGGAGTATTAAATGTGTGCAAATAGTAGTGATGTGTTTGCGGTAAGTCTATGCAATGAGGAGTAATAATCAGGGTAAGTATGAGTAAAACATAATAGACGGTGTAATTGGTGAGAGAAGTAAATATAAAGAATAGAGAAGATTTGAAAGAATTATTGTTGATAGATATTAGTAGGAAAGTGATACAAGGTGAATTGATTATTATTTTAGGATTATACAAATAATGAATTAGTTGAAGTATGAGTTTGAATTAGAGTGATTAATTAATGAATATGTTGGGTTGACGGAGTATGGGAGACATAAGGTTACGAGTTATAAATGAGATTGGCTTGGGACTAAGAATAGATGGTAATCAAAAATAGGTGTTGATTATTATACATATCGTGTTAGTGGAATCGCGACAAAGATTGAAAAGGTATAATTTTAATTTCGAGGAAGAAATTTTTATTAAGGGGGGAGAATGTAAAATTCTGAATTTTTAATTCGTATCTCGAGGAAATAGATAATATAATTTTGAGAAAATCTTGAAAGTGGGACTTAGGGGTAAAACTTTAGGATATTTCTGATCATTTTTAAGAGAATCTGACCTCACCATTAGATTCCAAATGATCGAAAAACATATTTTAGCCTATAAGCATGCTCAAATGCGAGTCTGAATAGAAAAGTTGTAAAATCCTCGATTACCGAGTCAGACCAGGCTAAAATAGTAACTTTTTGGATAGAGTAAGAATTATTAAGATTTGATTACACCATTGGATTCATAACGAAAAATTATTAAACACGGAATATTTATTTGTCATTTTTTAGCACAAAAAGTCAAATTATCGTCAAAAATGAAAATGATGTCAATTTTAGAGGTCACCTCAGGCCAAAAATGTAAATTTTTGTTAAAGATAGAATTTGTAAAAATTGACCATATCATTAGAACCAGAATGAAAAATTAGACGAAATAGAGTATTCATTCGTCATTTTTGGAGTCCAGATGGTCAAGTTATCGTCCATCGAAATAATAGGCAAAATATCGATTTCGTCCCAAGATTTATATAAATAGATTTTTTTAATTTTTTCACTATTCACTTTCTTTTTAAATGACTCAAACCAACTAGTCAATTAAAAAAATAAAAAATAATCATTTTTTTCTTCGAATTTCAACCTCTGATTCATGACGAATGGCTCGTCGTCGTCGACCGATGTAGAAGGGAGAAAGGTCTGCTGCCGTGTTCTACAAAATCCACCCAAGATCTCTTTATTTCATCTTCTCATTCACCCCATATTGTCAAAAATCAACCGTATATATATACGGGAATTTTGAAACTTCGACCTCGGATTTCGTCTATTTCGGGGTCAAATCGTTTTCTACTGCAAAAGGGATAAAGGACGACAGCATCGAGATCTTCAAAATCACTGGGTTAATTAAAAAATCAACCGCTTCAAAATCTGATCAATCTCGATTTTCGCATCGATCGCCTCGATTTTCTTCCACGTGTTTCAATTCTGTCGCCTAGAGATAGCAAGGAGCTCTCAATTTCTATTAGTAATCGTAGATTGTGAAAATTACATTTAAGATTTTATTAAAAATTAATGGTGAATTTTCAAAAATATAGAATTTTTTTTGTTAATATAAATTCACGTCAGAACTTGCATGTTTGATATGTTTAATTATATTTTATAATAAAAATATACGTGGGTAGGATACCTCACTAGGTTATTTTCGTTAGTTGGGTCCTGTGCACCACTCGGACCCCGTTTTGATCTAAGTTTTGATATTTTTTTCAATATTATTGATAAAAATGAATTTCATAGTTAAAAAACTGATTTTAATATTCAATGAACTCAAATTGAGTTGATGAATATCAAAAAGTGGATATTTTGTTTGAAAGATTGAAAATGGTAAAAATCAAAAAAAGAAAAAAATGGTATGAAACGGTAAAATGTTAGAGTCACACCCGAGGGCTAATGTCTGCATTTTACATTGTTGTGTTGTGTGTAGGTTGGTGAACGGATATCTAAGGCTAATGTTACTAATTGCATGTATTTACTTTCTGTTAGCGCGAGGCGCAGTTTACTTTTTCGTTCTGTTATTTATTTTAGGCCGGTGGCCATACTTAAATGTTAGGAAGCTGGATATCCATTATCAACCTTGTATTGTTAATTTCTTTTATTTTTAAATGAAAATAATATATATATATATATATATATATATATGTAGCTATTTTGTGAGCTGTTAAAAAGTCTGTGAATGCCTGAAGGGATAGTGCGTCATATCATCCGGAGTAGTGTACTATCTTGGGATGTACGGTAGGGACCACCAAGCTCATATGTAGTATGGAACACATATGAGAGTGGAGTCACAACTGGAATCCGGGTTTATTCCTCTCTATCTTTACCAGTGAACTTGTATTGTAAAGGTGGTCGTATACGAATGGTTTGTATATTTGGGAATCACATGTATGCCTGATAGGCATAGACGAAGATGATTAGTCAGTGATCACTATAATTTATAATAGTCGAACGTTCTGACACATCGAAAAGAGACCCATTGCTTACGGTCACGTCAAACGGCCAGCCTGAGCCGGATAAATGGTCAATCAAACGTGATAAATGCAGTAACCGACTACAAAATCAGGAACTAAAAGCTAGAGAAAAATTGTAACATCATGTCCCGACTGGGAGCGATCTAGTCGTGAATCCCAACTCTCTAATTCCAATACTCCACCATAGTGTATTATATATCTATTGCTTCACTTTGATATATAAAATGAAATGCATGTTTAATGTTTCTATTTGGTCAATTAGATTTGTATATAAAGAAAATGCTATAGTGAGTAATGTTGATTGATGTAATGTTAGTTTTTAAATGTTTAGTTGCTTATCCCTGGCTATATGTACCAGTTAATCGTAGTTTATTATGTAAAACTTTGCATACGTTAAAATGATTTAGTATGCTTATTCGTTAATGCTAGAAGAGGTTAATGGCATAAATTATTTATTTCTTTACTGGGTAACTATTGTTACTCACCCATGCCTTCCTATTTTTTTAGCTTCAGAACCTGCAGTTGGTGAGACAGGCATAGAACCAGCAAGTGAGGATCATCTGGTGGGTCAGATAGACAACCAGAGTCCATCACCTGGTGAGTATTGGGATTATACTCGATTTGTCCAAAAGTGTTATAGATTTGTGTTAAGCGTTAAGACTTTTGTTAAAGTGAGGAATTTTTGTATAATCCCGTATATAAATTTCTTTTCCGCATTCTGATCTATCGTTCGTTATTAGATATATATATATAGGCTTCCGTTGTTATTATATTTTGTATATATATGCAGGAGAATGTGTGTTGTTTATCAGGTGCAAGTTAAACGCTTTGGAATGCTAACATATACAGAAGAGACCATGTCGAAATTTCGAGGTGCCACCTAGTGCCTTGAGATCTGACATGGGGTTTTGTGTTAGCGTTTGGCGGGACGGCACCTAAGCCGTTATTAGAATAGGTTAAAGGAGGCTTGGAGGATGCAAACTCTCGCCTTTGTTTCATCGGCATATGTCACACTCTATAACATATTTTTTGAAATCTGATTTCATACATTTCCTATAAAAAGAGTATGAAACTCGTTTATAGGTTTTCTTGTGTACTGAATGGCTGGTTGTGGGAATATTGTACAACACATTTAATATTTGCATACAAATTGGATTTGTTGAAGGAACACTAATTGATCCTTGCGTTTCAGCAGTCTATCACGATAAGTATAATAAGGAGTTTATTCTTTGTCCACCATAATATGTGGGTTATTTTAATAAATAAATAAAATATTTATCTTATTATTTTAATTGAGTTTCTTTCTCTCTATTTATTGTTGATCAAAAAACACAAAAAAAAAAATTGTATTTGAGAGAGAAAGATTGATAATGACTTGTCATTGTAGAATATCTTTCTTTCTTTGTTGTTCTTGTTTTTTCTTAGATTTTGTAATCCCACAATTCTTAGGAATAGATGTGCTCTCGTCTTTTTAAAGGGTGGTTTTGGAACTTGGGTTGAGCCCCAAGGGGATCCAAAGGTTTTTCTCTAAGGGGGGAAACTCTACACCGAGTTAACTCGATAAACACATACAAACACATGCGCCAGGACGGGTGGGTGGGTGGGTGGGTTGGGGTAAGGTGTCTAATGATCATTAGTATCATTTTAGTCAAAATTTATTTACTTTATTTAGTCAAAATAAATTAAATTTAATTACTCAATCCTCCAACTGTTGGTGTACTTTTCCATTACCAATGTAACAGGTATATAACGAATTTGTTATATTATTCTATTCTAATATATAATTAATAGTAATAATATCTATACGTTGGATTTATTTCTATAAATAAAGTTGTCTTCTTCTAAGAGTATATATAGAAAAAGAAAACTCTTTATTATAGAAAAAAAAATGAAATCGTCTATTGTTGTTTCATTCTTTATTTTTGGCAAAATACTTTATATATATTTGTTTTGAGAAAAAGTGAACTGTGAATCAGGAGGTACGTACCTTCATGCAAAAGGTAGATGATAACATATTGAGATTGAGCTATTGTATCATGAGGCAACGTGTCACGATTCTAATTGCACAAATGTCTGATTGTTGCAGAGACGCAAAACATCTTAAAGAGAACGAGATTGTACGTGCCTCAACTCAAAATCAATCTAGAATTATTCTTTGGTATAGGTCAAAACAAGTTCACATAAATTCGAGAATTGGGATTTTCAGTCTAGGTATTATTTGAAATATTATCTATCAATTGTAATTTTTTGAATTTTGGGTATTTTATCACAATAATTTTAAGACAATTCCTTGCAAATCTTAGATAATGAACTCAACTGGACAAAATAACACCTTTGACAACAACAAACCCTTTTGGTTTAAAGGAACTCATTACAAAAGGTGGAAATAAAAAATGTTCTTTTATCTAACAACCATGAGAGTAGCTTATGTTGTAGAAGATGAACCTGTAAGAGATGGTGAGTATGAACCTGCTAGATCATCGATCTCTAAACATTGAAAAAAAGGTAACTTTTAGTGTAGGAATTACCTTTTGAATGGGTTAGCTAATGATCTTTATGATTATTATGCGTCATACCAGATTGCTAGGGATATATGGGACGTTTTACAAAAAAAGTATCACACAGAAGATGTCGGATCAAAGAATTATGTTGTGAGTTGTTATCTGAAATTTCATATGGTGGATAAAAAATTTGTAGTTTCACAATCCCATGACCTATAAAAAGTTACCCATGAATTTTTGTCAAAAGGAATAGTTATCTATGAACAATTTCAAGTTGTTGTGCTCATTGATAAACTACCACCTTCATGGAAAGACTTTAGGAATACTATTCGTCATAAATTGAAAGAGTTTTCTATAGAGAGTCTTATAGTTCATCTTCAAATTGAAGAAGAGGCATGTCGTCAAGATCAAAAAGAAAAAAAATGATTTTTCTATGAAGATTAACTAAGTGTCTAAGAAGCAATTTAAATCTAAGGTTTATCTTAAACCAATTAAGAAAAACCTAAAGGATAAAAAGGTTCATAACAAGAGGTCTACCCCCAAATTCATTACAAAAACAAGAATCCTTCAAGACAGTCAAATGATTACAATGATGTTGTTTGCTTTGCTTGTAACAAGCCTAGACATCTAGCCCGAAATTGTCAAATACGAAAACTTGCTAAGCAAGTAAACATGTTGGAAGAGCCTCTAATAGCTATGATTACTTAAGTACGTATGCTCGATGGATTTGAAGGGTGGTGGGTAGACATTGGAGCTTCTCGTCACGTCTGTTTTGATTGAAATTTGTTCAAGTCCTATACCCTGACCAATGATAAGAAGGTATACTTGAGTGATTCACACACCACCAAGGTACAAGGCATTGGGGACATTGAACTGAAGTTTACCTTTGGGAAAACTATCATACTAAAAGATGTATTTCATACCTCATAGATGAGGAAAAACCTAATTTTATGTTTTTTTACTTAATAAAGTAGGTTTTGAACAAACCATTGGGTCTGATCAAATATGTAATCACAAAAAATTAGATCTTTGTGGGTAAGGGACATGCTTGTGATGGTATGTTTAAGTTGAATGTAGAAAATCCTAATAAAACATCTACTTCTTATGTTTATACATTGTCTTCCATTAATATATGGCATGCTAGACTTTGTCATGTTAACAAAAAATATGTTAAAAATATGAGCACACTAGGTTTAATAACATATTTAGGCAATGACAATTTTGATAAGTGTGAATCTTATAGTTAAGCTAAAATTTCTAGAACACCTCATAGGAGTGTACAAAGAGAGTCTAAACTTCTTGAATTAATACACTCATACATTTGTGAGTTGGAAAGAGTTCCCACCAGAGGAGGTAAAAGGTATTTCATAACCGTTGTAGATGATGATTCTAAATTCACTTATGTATATTTAATGAAACACAAAAGTCATGCTTTTGATAAGGGCGTACACTAGTAGGCATGTTGTTAGATTGAAGTTGATGCATTGATTGTATATGCGATGATTGGGAAGTTTAGATGGTGTGTCAAACACGTCTTTGTACTAGGACAACAACTCAACCATCTCTTTTGGCGTCTTTGGTGATGGGTTGGTATGTTCTATGCTGCACAATTGTACCATCATGCCTTGCTTCAATCAATCAAACAATAATTTTATTATCAACTAGTTCAAGTTGGTTGTTGTGAATTCCTACAAAAGTGTATTAATGCCACTATGATAAAAAATCGTGTGGCCTTGCAAAGTCCCAATGAACTTTACCCAATGTTACAAGCTATTGAACTCCTAAAATCATGTCATAAGTATCCAAAGGTATGAGCTGATAATCCACATTGCAGTTGAAGTCGTTGATTTGTAGGGGGTTGCAGATTCATTTATTAATCAACTTCTTTTCATCTGCTAGTGTGACTTCGAATGTTTTTTCTTTGAAAATCGTGCATGTGATCCTTTTTGTAGCATCCCCAAATCCTAACATGAATCCCTATGATTCCATGTTAGAATCCCAAAATACTAAATAACATTTCTCATAAATGATAACAATAAAAATAGACAAACAAGTTTAAAAGGTGATAAATAGCAGCATAATAACATAGACTAAATATAATGCGTGTTTAAAACGCTACATAAACATCAGAATATCAAAGTGTAATCAAATATGAAATCCAACATAATACTGATAGAAAAGAAATGGCATAACATCGCCAAATAGAAGAAAGTCCTCTCACTAACATCCAAATCACACTCTCACTCAAAAATGAAAATAAAAGTTGCAACTAGGCTAATAGAAATAGTCATAATGCTCACCCGGTAGTGGATTCTAATCGTTCATGTGTCCTACAAGTTGGAACTCCTCTAGAGGCTCCTCATAATGTTCGTCAACTAAAGGTGGATCTGCAACTATAGTAGGGTGAGTAAGGGAGAGTTATTTAACAGGTAAAGAACTATCTTAGTTATGAATTTATAATCATTCTAAAATATTTGAAACATATGCAAGTTTTTCAATGTAAATAAGAGTGAAGTTGTATAATATAGTGGAAGTACAAGTAGATCATTTTAAAAGAAATTGTAAATAATCCAATCAAAATTAACATATCATATCTAATAGATCTAAATACAACCAATGGTAGTGTAGTTGATAAGAGCGTTGAGAATCTTGATTGGATACCTCTTAGTTAGGATTCGATTATTCCAATCTTGACTGGTGTGGAACTTCACTATTAGTTCCTGATTTTGTGGTCGATCATTAAACTTGCCACACTTGAGTGACCATTTATTCGACTTAGGTTAGCCGTTGACTATGATCATAAGGTACATGTTTTTTCATGAAGTGTCACAACATTTGATTACTTTAGATTGTTAATTGATCATTGACTAGTCATCTTTATCTAAGCCTATTAGGCGAACATATGATTCTCGAAAGATATCTTTATTTGTCTAAAAATTACTTTTGTATTAAATGGTTCACGGTAAAAATAGAATGAAATATCCCAAATCTTAATTGTGAAGCAACTCTCCTATGCATCTCATATTACATAGGAGTTTACCATCTAAATTGTACATCTTAAGATAGTATGCCACTTTGAAAATGACATGACACACTATCCTTTTAAACATTCACAAGCTCTTTAACATATCCCAAAATAACTGCACACACACACACACACACACACACACACACACACACATACACACACACACATACACACACACATATACACTTTTCTTTTGAAAATAAACTAGAAATTAACATTACAAAAGTGTGGAATGGATATCCAATTTTTTACCATGCATCCGTCCAACATGACAAATAATACATAACAACCCCCTTCTCATATTTTGTACAAAAAATAAAAAATAAACATGCAGCATCGCCTCACGATAATAGAAAATAAATATCAACCCTAGATATCCACTTGCTGACACACACACCCAAAGATAGTCTAAACTCTCATTTATAAAATATAATTCATCGCATCACTACAAAATATGAGATTTTTTTAGACGGTTTTAAAGTGCCACTAATTTCATGGAAACTGTCTCAAATATATATAAGGGCGATTTAGTCAAAACACCCACTATAGTGGTGTCGCTAATTACTTTTAGCGACCAAGTAAGGGTGGTTTTAAAACTGTCTCTAAATAATGTGATTTAAGGGCGGTTTTTATATTTTTAGAGGCTATTTAAAAACCACTTCTAATAATAGCAATTTAGGGGCAGTTTTAAAACCACCCCCAAATAATGCAATTTAAGGGTGTTTTTTATATTTTTAAAGGCTGTTTGAAAACCGCTTCGAATTAATTTACATAGTTAAATAGATTAATTGTGCTTGACGGATTAAAATCGCCTCTAATAACAATTATTATTTTTAAATAAATATTATTTTAAGCAGTTCAAAACCACCTCTAATGTTGTAAAAAAAATTTATTAAAATTTTCATTTCAAAATAAAACACAATTATATAAAGAAAAGGAACTACTATTAACATCCCAAATTTTACTTATCACACTTCAATTTCTTAAGAAATGCTATTAGTACCCCACATTTTATTTATTATACTTCAATTAATTAGCACATCACAATTAGACTAAAACACAACATTTACATTAAAAAATATACAAAGGTTAGTTCTTATAATGACAAACCAGGTACTAATTGAAACACTAACATTGTAAAAAAAAAAAAAATTAAGAACAAAAAATCAACTACTCAAATGTGGTCCTTCAACATTTACAAGCAGGAAAATGATTGTGACAATTATAAAATCTAAATAACTAATGAAATTAATAATTTAGAAACATTTAATATGGGTGTCACATTTGTAAATATGAATGAATTGAAAAAAATATATCTATCTATAATTGTAAATATTAAATCATACTAACCAACTCAACATCCTATTAAAAAAAAAGAACACTCACCCCATAATTGCCAACTCAGTGAGGTCATAAAGTTTTCGTGGTCATACCACAGACCTAGGATCAAAACTCTACCTTCATACTTAAACTTTTTTTTTATTAGAAGGGTATCTGGGCCAACTTGCGTGCACCAACTATTCCTTCCCCCCTCAACAAGGCTTGCGAAATAGGATTTTAATCCTACAGTCCGTGGCCACTGATATTAGTAGCTAACCCTTGATCCTGAAGTGCTACCACTCGGCCACCCATCTGGTGGTCTTCATACTTAAACTTACCCTAAGAAACTTTCAAATAGAAAAGAAAAGTTACAATATGAGTATAATTCAATATGTATGCTTTTTATATTTGATAATAAAATGTTTAGATTATGTAATTTCGTTTCTCACAATCATGGAAGTAATAGAAATGAAAGTCTTCATCAAACTTAATAAGTATGATTCTCACGCACCAAAGGAAATTATAAATAAATAAGTATAATTCTTAGAAACAATTCTCACATGGAATTGTTGAACCCAAAAGAACTATTAAAGACCTAAGTTGTCCATTTTTTGTGAGATTCAAGCAAAATACATTGATTATTTGATATTAGACTAATTACATTTTCCAAATAAAAGAAAATCAGAATCTTGTTACTTGAGTTGTATTTATCACTACTACAAAAAACAATCATGAAATTATGTGGGTACACATAATTGAGAGGTGACATGAACATACTTGAATTAACATATGACATGACTTTCGATAGAACCAAATAAAAAAAAAAAGGACTCATTCAATTCAACCCAAATTTTTAGTGATAAAACATTTGTGAATATGGTTGAGAAATCAACCAATTGGGATAAGAATCAACCTTGGTAAATCAGGCAACAATTACATCACTTCAAAGACATAACTCTATGGGTTGAATCCATCACTTCAAAGAAGTTATGGATAAGTTCAATCCAACAAAGACAAGGAAAGTTCCCATAGGCAATGTGAGAAGGGTCTCGTTATTTTTTAAAAATTAATTAAAAAAAGCTCAAAAATATTTATATATAAGTAAATTTAAACAATTAAATTAAAATACGAAAAGAAAGTTCATAACAAAACTAAACTCAATATAAGTAATATAAATTCCAACATTTACCAATTGAACTCACCTTGGTTTTAGGTCCAGGTGAATTATGACATTTTATTCATTATAGAGATAAGTCATTCCCCTAGCTACATAACAACATAATGAAAGATAGGGGATTGAAGCCCATTAAAATGTATTGAAGTACAAAACATAACATAAATTAATATGAAAATGGAATAACTGAGATTAAATACTTATCTCAAATTTCTTTAGTAAGCCTTTTTTGTTGATGGTGATGAAGACATTCTTGGTAGAATTAACAAGATGGGGAATAAGAGAAAATAATTGTAGCTACATAGGCATACATATATACATGAGAAAAGAACTAAACAACTAACTTTCTAATGCTACCACATACCAAATTTAGACAATTGACACAATGGACCTCGTGTGTGTGTGAAGCATAACGAAGATGATAATTCAACAGACAATATCATTCTATTGTAAATGGTGCGGTGAAGTCACTAGTAGTCTCTAACAATAAGCCTTTCAGTGCTCACTAGGATAACAAGATATGAGTTTGGCAAATTGATAAGGACGATGCCCACCACACGAAGTACAAGTGTTTAGCCATACTTCCTACACTTAGTGATCATGTTGTGAGATTACTACTACTCAAGAACTATGTGTAGAAAAAAGGGTATATGTTACAGATATGGCAAATGTAGTGACAAATCATCGATCTTTCTCACTTTAACTCACTCCTTCCACTATATCCTGGGAAGTAACCATGGTTGATTCAACTCAAGTTTCTTGTTTTTAGTTTCACAATATGCATGTTTGTTAACTCAGAGGAGAACAAATAATAAGATAACTAATAAAGTAAAGTAATAAACATAGATCTTCCTTAAATTATGAACTTAACATCCACATGAAAGGGTAAAAGAAGCACCTTGCATTTTCCAACCCTTCATCTTCATCGCCATCATCACAAAAACCTCCAATCTTAAAAGAAAAAAGCCACAATAAATGGCCATTTAGAATATTATCATCCTCAACGATCACTTCTTTTCATTTGCAATCGGAACAATTACAACATCATTAATCACAATGGATTTTAATGTTTCTTGATCAAGATAACCTTTTCCCTTACTTATCTTTAGAATATATAATTATGAAGAACATAAAATTTAATCATCATCAGCATAGTCACTTTATTTAATTCGAAATTGTGTCAGGTACATAATCCTTAGCTATGAAGATGTCTAATGTTTGTTGATCAAGAGAACTTCTTCCACTCTTTGACTTTCCTTTTGGTACAATTATCCTTGTTCTTGCCCCATGATACACAATAAAGGGCAATGATTATGAAGAGTGCACTAATCAAGCTACGAGAAGCAAAGCAAACGGAACACGATCAAATCAAATGCTAATTGCTACAACAACCAATTAAATTTATTATCTAATCCAAGTTTATGAAAATTTGCTAAACATTTTATGATAAAAATGCATGGTTAGTATAAAAAATTAAAGGGTTATTCAAGCATATTGTTGCCTCTCAAATGAAGATCAGCAAATCATGTTCATCTAGAGTATTCAAAACGACTAAAAGTATGAAAAAAATGGCTCAGATTTTAATGATGATATGGGAAGTCAATAAACTACCAATGCAATAAATATACAGGCCATATCATGTGGCTCACCGGCCCAAGTGAAGCTGCTCTGCAAAGGCAATCGTCGAAAATAGCACAACTATGATTAGTAGTAATGGATAAAACATGGCTACAAAAACTGGTCCTTTCTCATTAATACACCATGTTTGTAGGTAGTACGGTACTATAGAGTTCACAAAAGAGAATTAGAAGACTATTCACTTCTAAACGTTTAACTTCTTAATCTCGACATATTTAATTTTCTCTTCAGATTATCTAAGTTTGGTCATCAACCTTTAAGGCCTATTTATTTTTTCCACCCTCCTCTAAAAGTCCCATAAATCCACACATATTTTCCATCCCAAATTAAAACCCTAACTCCATATCTTCTTCTTCTCCATCACTACCACATCCATGGCCACCATCACATTCACTCTGTCCATCGTCATTGTCGTCACACCACCGCCATCTCTATCACCGGTTACCTTTCTCTCTCCCACTTCTTCTTCTTTTTCTTCCTTCTCCTCTTCCTCATCATCCCTCTACCCCAAGCCTCTTCTTCTCCGCCCTAGGAGAAGGTTCATAATACATTAACTCTTATTCTTTTCTTAAGTTTATATTAATCTGTTCCTTTTATAATTTAGATAACAGCAAAGTTATTTATAGAAAGACGAACACTATAGAAAAGGATAGGCAGCTAACTATGAGGAAAAAACACGTTATTTCTTTGCGAGGTTTGAAAGTGGAGAACGCATAGCATTCTTTGGGCACATAGGATCAAATGTAAAACAGTGCTTTCTTGGCAGAGTTTTAGGCCAATCGTTGGACACTTCCAGCATCATCACAAGTGGTGAAGCCGAGTTGAGATTTTGTAAACTTTACTTGTAGCTGGTGTAACATGTTTGCGTATATGACCATTATAGATTTCAAACTTGGTTGGTTAGTCTTTGAGTTATAATACAATAATCTGACCAATGTAAATAATTACATTTCCAATTTGTTTATCCTTAAGTTGCCTGAGTTGTTGCAAGCATTGATGGGTCATTGGAGAGTGAATTTGGATCTGGAGGGTCATCATTAATTTGCAGGAGTTTGACTAGAGTAGGAAAACTTGAACTTCATTTGCTTGAAGAATAACACTTGTAGATGCAAGTTGATATGATAGTACTAATTTTATACTACTAGCTGTACTCTGCTAATGAGACATTTTATACCATTGTTCATGTGTCCTAAATTGGTCTTCTAGTGTAAAATTATCCATGACTCTTAAAGAATCATTGTAATTTTTGTTTACACCTCTTGATGCCCAATTGATAATGTTCATTCTAAATAGAATGTATGTTATAGCTAGCTTTCTTTATTCTATGTCTATAGGTTTGTTCTGATATTTATTTATTTTTACCAAAAAGATACCTTCTAAAATATTAGTCATATTTTTTTATATTTTATTATACTTTTTTTGTGAATCTCTAATAAAAAACAATTTGTATCAATTTTAAACTGGTACAAAAGTAAATTGAATGTTCATTTTGAGAAAAATTAATAATTATCAAAATAAGTATATAAATCATTTTTTAATCATCTCTGTTTTATTTATTGGTTCTAGGTAGTCGATTCCTTGAGTGGTTCGAAGGTTTTTTCGCAGATGTTCGATTCAGACCTAAGTATTGTTGAGTTCTCTCAAGTGTTCGCATGGCAAGGTGAGTTTTAGGATTTCTTAGAGATTGATTGTTTAGCTGTTTTAACTATCTGTATTTGCATTTTTCTATTATTTTATTCATTGAATGGTTTCGAGAATGGGAACAAAGCACTTTGTTGGAGCTCCCACCATCATTATCCTCAATATTACCAACCAATTCATGTTTAGTTTCTTCATTTCTATGATCATTTCCATGGATTATTTCATGTTTGGATTCTTCATTTCTTAATCTTTTCAACTACAATTGTATGAAGTAAATGCTAGCTTTCATTAATTTGATATTTTATTATATAGATATTTTTTTTCCTAATATAAAATTATCTATATGGAAATATGTTATATGCATAGAAGAAACATCTAGAACTAGATTGAGGTCCTCATTTGGGCCATGTGGGTTGTCATGTTAGCCCTTGATTAGAGGTTTTGAAAATGGACAGCCA
The DNA here is from genome assembly GCF_017979445.1 of Akebia trifoliata. Classification (NCBI taxonomy): domain Eukaryota; kingdom Viridiplantae; phylum Streptophyta; class Magnoliopsida; order Ranunculales; family Lardizabalaceae; genus Akebia; species Akebia trifoliata. The sequence continues at coordinate 23,681,812 of NC_141376.1, forward strand.
TCATGAGCTCCCAAATTTAAAGTTTAAATCCAATAGTGAACTTTTGTTAATAGAATATCTCCTTTTTTTTCTTCTTCTTCATCTTCCTCAGATATTTTTTTCATGATTTTATCAAAGTAAAATCAAATAATTGAATTTGATTTTCCAGCCCTACCTATTTTTCACCACTATTTTTTCATGGATTTCAAATTCTATGAAAAGTCACTTTCCATGCAATCAAATATACTAGGTTTTGGAAAGTTGAGGACTTTAAAGAGAAAAAATGAGATTTTTTTACGAGGGTTTAGGGGGATTTTTTTTAATATTATTTTTTTCTTTATTTCATATGCAGGATTGAAGGAAACCTCATATTATATTTTTATTTTATTGATCAGTTTGGATTTTCATCAGACCAGATGAGGTTATAATCCAAAATTTTATTAGATCCATATCTTTAATCCGAATTTGATCCAAAAATCAAAATTTTAGACCCGAATCTTATATTTTCGGATTGGACTAGATCACACATCGGGTTAAATCCGACCCATTTGCAACCTTAATTTTGCATCCTTCCAAACCATGTTAAATCTTGGTATGTAGCTTAAAAATTGTCAGTAGCACCCCAATTTTTTTAAAAAAATTTAATTTAATTTTTTTTTACACTTTTAATTGCAATTTTCTCTCTCATTTGATTTTTAAAAGAAGGATGAAAAAAAAAGCCCTCTCCTTTAATAGATATGAAAATTATTTTTTGTGTACCTCATTTGAAAATCTGTCTGTAACAATAATACAGCAGAAAAGAACATAACAACTAAAAATCATTTGTGGATACAGACACTTCTATAACCTTCTCTGGGTCCCACTTTATCACAAAGATCTTGGCTGAGAAACGTTACACGAATAAGTCGTACATGTGGGCTTTTTTTTTCTTCTTCTCAAGACTTATTATAGTTGTTGATGCGTTGGACCTGTGGTCCACAACATGCTTTTAAAACTCGGTTTCCCGTCTCAAAGTCCGATACCGAGTCATCATATGAGCTTTCTGATAAGTATGAGACGTCTCGTTATAAAAATCAAAAAAATTTAACGTGAGATATTAAATCTTGATAAAAAGAAGGCTCGTGAGTTGGTCTCATTCAATTTCGACATCGAGTTAACTCAAATGATAGGTCTCAATCTTGGACGAGTTTTAAAACCATGATGATCCACAATGTTGTTCCATTGAATGAGTCCCACCCTAAGTCACCTTCTACTACATCATAAACAAGAACAAAATGCTAAATGCTCACAAATATGAATTAATAAAAAATAAAAATAAAACAAATGCCCTCATCAACAAACTAACAACTTCTGATTTTTCTTCCTAAATTCACTGATTCTTCAATATTTATAATAAAAATTTTATACGTAAAAGTCATCCATCTTCTACTTCTTCAAAAATTCTATTTGATTTTTAAATTTTTGTTTTTTTGGAGCCGATCATCTTCAAACTCTTCAACTTCTATAATAAATTAATTATTGTCAATTTATTCAACCTTATCCTTGATCCATCTTTTTTAATCTAATTTTTACCCTTTTTTAAAAAATTGTAACATATTTTTATCTGAAATTTCATCATTTTATATTATTTTAAAATTCTAATTTTGTAAAAGAGTAATAATTTTTTAACAAAAAAGTCTTCACTCTTTTAATACACAGGTTGAAATGGCATGAGCATGGATTTATAAATCTTTTTTCTCGGGATACAAAATTATGTATCTCCCGTAAAAGATGTGTAATTGGTATCCCAAGGAAAAAGATTCATGATTCTGTGTCTATGCCACTTCAGTAGAGTATGGACCGAGTAAAGACTTTCTAGTTAGAACATCAATAATATTTGTAAAATTATCAAATTAAGAGATTAACAGTCGATTAATAGTTGCATATGTAACATTTTATCCCAAACCGTCAAAATTTTATTTTCTTCAATTTTCAAATCTCAAAAAAAGGATTAGCATTCTTATTGAATCTGAAGTCTGAACTTTGTGTAGTTTACGATGAAGGTAAGTAATAAGGGGGGGAATTACCAAGTGGCGCACAAGGGAGAAGTGAATCTGAGTTTATAATCAACTCCTTGTAGTACAGGATCCAGATTCAAACGAAAATAAGCATAAAAATATAAAAAGACTGTTACAAGTAGCGTAGCGAGAGTAGTTTCTGAAATTCCAACGTCAGAGACTCTCGGTCTCTTCGCCCCCCTCCTTCCATCCTTTTTAAACTTTATTTATATACGAGCTTTACAATATCGACATTAGGGTTACAAGTAAACCATCCGATTTCTGCTTTGATTTTTGATTTGGTTTCGACTTGATACTTTGAAGGTATGGTTTGAATTCTGTTATAATTGTTGTTCTGTTTGATTTCTGCCATTCAAGTATGTTGAAATTTGATGTTTAGTTTCAAATTTTTTTTTTTTTTTGAGTGATTTGTGCTCATTCTGTTGTTCTTCATCGTGAAATACATTGACTTTGATCATTTCTTTGTCAATGTATATATACAATTTGACGCAGACTTCATGTTTTGGCAATGAATATATACATTGATTTTATTTTAATTATTTGAGAATTTTTGGAATGTTCACATATAATTTGACACTAAGTCCTAACGTTTGTGAATTGTACCAAACTATTCATTTCTTCCCAATTTATCAAATTTGTAGCTAAATAGTTGAATCGTTAACTATGGGTTGATTTTGAGTAATATTCGTTATAAATAGAACTATTCTGAATTTCCTTTGTGTTTTTTTTTTCCAAGTAAAATTATTTTTATAAATAGGGAAAGATGGATGCAAATAAAGTCAATGAAGTATTTCTCAAAATTTTCACAGAATAAGAAATATATATGGCAAATTTAAAATATCAAAAAATTGGTATTGTTTTTTTTTTTTTTATTGATAAGCTGACAGGGGCGGAGCCAGGATTTTCTTGTAATGGGGGCAAACTATCATTAGCTGTATAGTTGAAGAACTTGAATGGAGGGAGGTGTGGGAGTGGAGGCAAAAATTAGAGGGAGATGAGGGGTGTGGGGGCAAATGAGGAGAGAGGTGAGGGAGTGGGGACAAATGGGGCATGTAATTAGTTGAAAATATAAGGGTGTCTCAAAGTTCTGTGGGGGCAATTGCCCCCACCAGCTCCTTACTAGCTCCGCCCCTGTAAGCTTAGGTTAAACATCATTGGTAAGAATCCTTGATAGATCCTGAGGAATGCTATTTACATCATTGGTGGAAAAAAAACTATTCCCAAAAACTCCTATTCTTATAGTGAACAGTAAATATTGTGAGGAAAAGACGACTTTCATATTTTGTTCCTTTTTCTCTTGTTTTTCCCATAAAAATCCAATTAAGAGAAGAGAAAAAAACTAGAAAAAGCTTTGGTGCTGTGGAGAGTAGGGTTGTTAATGGACCAGAATGAACCTGAAACCTAATCCGATAATTTAAGGTATAGATCGATGTTTTGGAGCTCAATAAGAACCCAATTTCATAATATTCATCAATCCGATTGGATATCAGAAGAGTTCTGGATCAACCATTTTCAGATCCAATAAGGACTTGATCTAATATATGAGTAAATACATAAATTATGTTATGTATGAGAAATGTTAGCTATACCATTTCAATTATTATTTGATCAGGTTTGAAGCAATATTTTAGAATATGATCGTAGTTTAAATTTTCATATTTTCTTGAAATGTTTTGGCTGAGACATTTTGATTTTGACCAAGACTTGAATGTTACATTGACCCTGAAAAATTTAATGTTTTGATTTGTCAAAGAAGTTTCGGTCAAGAAAGTGTCCGATTTTCTCATGCCGAAACATTTCCTTGAGACAATATTTTAAACCTTGGATATGATAAAGATCCCATCTGATATCTAGTTGAACCCAACCCAATTCACCTCTCTTGAAAGAGATCCCACCATCAAGATCATATGTTAGGATGTTGATACATAGTCTTGTTATTTAAGTCCTCTCAATTTTAGGGGGTAATGATATGAAGATTACGTACGTGACCTGACCGGGTCTTGGTATGCATCACGTGGTGTGAAAATTACTTGGGTGCATATAGTAAGAATTGATCAAGTCTGTACTGAGTTGTATCATTTTAGTTGTCGCCCACATTGTACACCAGAACAACCATGTTTAGCATCTTATTGTCATTCATCAGGAATTTTTCCTAGCAATACTGAGGATTGCCAATGAATTAAGAGGAATTTTCTTCGAAGACTTCCTGGTTTGATGGGATATAGTTTGTAATTTGGTTGTTGATTAGTTTGTTTTTGTTTTGTTTCCCCTTTGTCCTTCGTGGTGCTCACCTCAACCCCTCTTTTTCTCTTTAATAAAATTTAATGTACTTATCATTTTTTTTTTCTGTCGTATTTGCATCATTCCCCAACACTTCAACACATTATTGGTGATCTAATCTTGAGCCTGTCCAATAAGGCCCTTACTATAATTTGGATTGGAAGGTTACAACTGAAATTGAATTATACTTTAATATTCAGCACATGTGGGGTTCTCTATATTGTACACTCATTTTTTATAACTATTTTATACATACATTTAAGCACGAAGGTCTAAAATTATTTAATGTACATGTACTCAAGAAGGTTTTAATTGGTATAATTTAGTATTTTGGGGACATATAATGGTATTAAATAGATCCAACAATTAGGATATGTTACTTCGATTTGATCTGATTGTTTCATGATAAAGTTTGTTTTTTCTGGTGTGAGCATATTTTAGTAGATTCGCATGGAAATGAGTGAAGAATGTTTTTTTTCTTTTTGTTGTTGTTGAAGATTTGAATTGAAAGATTCTTCTACACTAGGGAAGTTACTCCTATACTCAAAAGATGAATCCATATCTTGTTGGCGTCCTTGCTCCTCTTGTATTTTCCCTACTCTTTCAGAATTCAAAGAACAGAAAGAAACGGGGATTACCCGTTGATGTTGGGGGGGAACCTGGGTACGCAATTCGAAACTATCGTTTTACTTCCCCTGTGGAAACTGTGTGGGAAGGTATATCAACCCTTGCAGATCTGTTTGAGCAGTCATGTAAGCAGCACAGTGATAGGCCTTTACTTGGAACTCGAAAGTTGATTTCTAGGGAGACACAAGTAACTGAGGATGGAAGGTCTTTTGAGAAGCTTCATTTGGGAAGCTATGAGTGGTTAAGTTATGGTGAAGCTTTTGAAGCCGCGTGCAACTTTTCTTCTGGTTTAGTGCAGCTTGGACATAAACGTGAAGAACGTGCTGCAATTTTTGCCGATACACGAGCAGAGTGGCTTATTGCATTACAGGTGGTTATTTTGTATGCTTTTCACAATTCAGATGTATATTTTGTCTCTTCTTATCATGGTTTAAAATATCATATCGATTGAATGTTTCAGTTAATCAAAAAACTGATAGGGTATCGGCCGAAACATTTGATACAAACCAATACATACCTGACACATTCCCAAAACATTCAATGTTTTGTATCAGTCTTGCCCAATACCGATACGTATCGACTGATACATTCCAATATTTTAAACCATGCTTCTTATCATGTGGTATATTTTGATTGGTACAACAAACTGTTAGTGTTCCCAAAGTGCAAATCCGAGATTGCTTGACCAATTGGCAAGGTGGGCTAGTGGCAGTAGGAAAATTAACAAGTCACCTGTAAAAATTGTGAAATAAATGGTTTCCAATGGGGCTTGAACCCATGTTGTTATCACCTACATGTCTTTTCATATCCTTATGAGCAACTGATAATACCTGGATGTTTTTGGTAGGATTCTTTAATGGGTAAATTACCATTTCATGAGCTAAATATTATGAAATTCCGATTCCGGCTCACTGTTCATTTTAATTCCCAAAACATGAAGAGCGAGATTGCAGATTTTTCAAAGTGATAATATCGCTGATATAAAGTAGCACGATCGCTGAGATTCTTTTTTTTCAAAGTGACAATCTTGCTGGTTTGTATAGTGATGGTCTCGCTAAAAAATAGCGAACCTATGAGATCGTCACTTTTATAACTAGCTAGATTGTCACTTTGAAAAAAAATATCAGTGATCTCACTAATTTATATCAGCAAGATAATCACTTTGAAAAACCTGCGATCTCGCTATTCATATTTTGGGAATTAAAATGAACAGCAAACTGGAATCAGAATTTCGTCAAAAGTAGATCACGTTTTGGGAAATTTCTCTTCTTTAATTGTACTGCACTTTTGAATTCCATAAGATAAAATATGAAAATGCTTTCTAGACTAACAGGACAATTTTATTTCAAACAATGTGATCTGTATTTATACCAACTTTTCACTTGTGATTGATGATTTCTACAAATTTTTAATATGGTCATATATTCTTGGACCAGGGATGCTTCAGGCACAATATCACAGTTGTCACCATATATTCATCTCTTGGGGAGGAGGCTCTTTCTCACTCATTGAACGAGGTTTGATCAATCTTTCCCCTACTTTGTTTCTGCATCTCGTGTTTTGTGTTGAATATTGCAACCACTATAATATTAATTTGTAATTATAAAATACGAAATGGACAAAGATGATGAACATATGCATTCACATGTGACATCAATGTTTTAGGTCTTGGCTTCAGCAGTAGTAATGGTTTGCTCAAGGCCGAACAAAATCTTTAATATTTTGAAATTCTCCAAAACTATGATCTAGTTTCTGTAAAATTTATATGAGACCACTGGGACTGTTTGAACTTTTGAAGTTGTTGAGATCAGTAAGTGACCTATGCATATTTTAGAATTATTCGGTAGTATGGTGGTTGTAGGCGCGGTTTTGACGCCAAGTCTGTAGTATTACCACTAATAGATTTTACTAAGTGATTTCGTTTTGCACTTTCTCAGTTTGAGTGGTTTGTGCCAAGTTTTTTTTTTTTGATAAGTTATTGTGCCAAGGTTTAAAATCTTGTCTTGACGCAATGTTTCAATCAGGAGAAAAACCGAGATATTCTCGCCTAGATCTTGTAACAACTGATTGTCTCTTTCTTTGTCAGGTCATTAGAGTATCCTAAATAAAAGAACAATACCATAGGTAGATTCCCTGTCTGTCGTAGAACTCAACCAATCAACACCATGATAGGCCTCTACTCGTTCATGACTATGATGAGCAAACAAAAAACCCTTCCTAAGAATTGGAACATCTTTGTCCTGTTGTGACTCAATTAGACAGGCCATCAACTACCTTCTCTTTTACCCAATCAGATATCATTAGTTCTGTCCATCCTGCATCTACTTCTTCATCTGATCCCTCATGGATCATTAATTCTTATTGTGTCTTTCAGGACTTAGAAACAAAGAAGATGATTTTTACTGGATGTGAAGCTAATAGTCTATATCTCCTGAACAAAGCTTCAATTGTTTCAATGACCCTTCAATCTAGTAGTAATGGTAGTAGAGTCAACAAGGAACATGTTATGTGTTGGTATGTGTGTCTTGGTCCTGTAACCTTATAGTATTTGAAACTTATTTTTCGGTCCTTTTTTTTTCTTCTGTGTTGGTGTCAGACTTTCATTCCGAAACATTGAGTTTGCAAAACAACATAGAATATCTTTTTTTGCTAGAGCTAGAAAAGTGATTTTGTTTTTGATTTTGTGTATATTGATGTGTGAGGAACATCTCCTATTATTTATTTAATTGGGTTTCAGTACTTTGTCAGTTTTGTTGATGATCATTCAAGATGCACTTGGATCTACCTTATGAAATTCAAGATGATGTATGTCATATTTTTCTCCTCTTTGTTTTTCCCGGGTGTCAACACAAAACTAGCTTGTTCAATTTAGGCCCATGTTAGATCCTCCCCTTTTAACACATGCTCATCCATTGCATCACTAAGCCGTAAATGATTTTTATTTTGCTCATTGAAGGAGATAGGGTCACAGAATCCCAGTTTTTCTCCCATCTGTAATAATTTTTCATGAAACCTCTAATTGTACTCCATGAATACTAAGTCATTGAGTTTCTCTTGCTTAAGTCAATTTAGGTGCAAAAATAGCTTGTTCAATTTAGGTCCATGTCAGTCCTCCCCTTCTAACACGTGCTCATCCATTGCATCACTAAGCCATAAATGACTTTCATATTACTCATTGAGGGAGATAGGGTCATAGAATCCTAGTAGGCGTTTGGATAGGACTCCTTGGCTACTTCTGACTCTTGCGGGGAGTTAGAAGTCGTTTGGATGCGTTTTGATGAACAACTCCTTCGAAGAGTTACTCCACGCAAGAGCAAGAAATTACTCTTTGTGAAGAAGTCGAGAAAACCTATTTCTCAAAATTCATCTTGCGGGGAGTCAAAATCTAACGGTTCATTTTACCAAAATACCCTTAACTTTATTAATTTTCTATGAAAATATTCCTAATTCATTTGCCCTTAAATCAAATGAAAGAAACATTTATTAATATTAAAAAAAAAATTTAATTTTGAGTATAATGGATTTAAAGACATTATATTAATATTTAATATTTAAAATATTATATTATATTATATTAGTATTTATTATGTTATATTATATTAATATTTATAGTTAAACACATTATATTAATATTTAATATTTAAAATATTATATTATATTATATTAATAATTATAGTTAAAATGTCAAAAACAATATAGTTTGAAAGCATATTATGACACTAAAAGACAGTCTGTCAATTTTTTTTTTTAAATTTTGAGTATAATGGATTTAAACACATTATATTAATATTTAATATTTATTATATTATATTATATTAATATTTATAATTAAAATGTCAAAAACAATATAGTTTGAAGGCATATTATGACATTAAAAGACAGTCTGTCAATTTTTTTTTTTTTTAATTTTGAGTATAATGGATTTAAACACATTATATTAATATTTAATATTTAAAATATTATATTAATATCTATAGTTAAAATGTCAAAAACAGTATAGTTTGAAGGCATATTATGACACTAAAAGACAGTTTGTCAATTTTTTTTTTAATATTATGTCATACTATGTCAAAAACAGTCTGTCAATTTTTTTTTTTAAATTTTGAGTATAATGGATTTAAACATATTATATTAATATTTAATATTTAAAATATTATATTATATTATATTAATATTTATTATATTATATTATATTAATATTTATAGTTGAAATGTTAAAAACAGTATAGTTTGAAGGCATATTATGATACTAAAAGATAAAAAACAGTAACTGGTATAATATAAGGGTATTCTGGTCTTTTTTCTAGAAGTCATGAGAAGTCAGTATGGTTCCCAAACAGACTTCCAGTACAAAAGTACTTCTGCTAGTACTTCACAGAGTTGATTGCCAAACGCCCTTTTTACACAGAATTACTTTTCCAGCTCCTCCATAGAGTACTTCAGCTCCTGTTCTTTGGAAGAGTAGTTCTGCTCCTGGTATCCAAACAGGCCCCTAGTTTTCTCGCATTTATAAGAATTTTTTATGTAACCTCTAGTTGTACTCCATGAATACTAAGTCATTGAGTTTCTTTTGCTTAAGTCAATTCCCCTTCTTGGTGTGAATCTATTTAACGTATCAATTTATGAAACATGTTTCAGTAGTAAACCACTTTTAGTTTTCTAAAAACTATAAAATAAAATATGCTACACTAAGATTAATTGAATAATAAAATGGAAAAAAATTAATTACCATCTCAAATGTCTCCAATTGCACTTGCAGCCTGATGCAAAGCACATTAGACCAAGATTTCTTATTACCATTCTCTTTAGACATAGATCTTTTGTAATGGGATCCACTCCGTAAGCTGCGCACCAATCAACTGTATATCATATTTCTATTGCAGAGATATTTAGCACTCTGAGCTAAAATAAATATTATAAATGAATAAACTATATTTTTCTTTTTATACTTGGAGTCTTCATAGCTCTACGCTTGATAATGATTTCCCTTTTGAAAATTCCTTAGTAATTCTTATAGTGATCCGGTTGCGCAGATATATTATCTTACTCTGCCTTAATTGGAACCATTCTTATCAAAACGTCAAGGAATCCAATGATATGCATGTAATCCGCCTCATCATTATCGGTGGATTGGAAGTATACATCTGGATTATGGATGTAGGCAGCCCGAATATCTCCAAACCATTATGAATACCTTTCCATTGATTGTAGTACTATCTAACCATGCGAGCCTCCCATCCAGAGTTTCTTATCTTGTACTTCATAAAAATCACTCTCCCCCCAAAGTCACACAGTTCCTATCCAAATTTCTAAAGTCATTTTCCCCATATGACTACATTCGTTTTTAATTTCCTATACTCAATCCACCACCTTTCTTAGGGGATCATATAATCTGCCAATCTACTAAATGATACTTTTGGAATCCATACTTATTATTCTACAATGCTTTTTTTGGTAACTCTTGGTAAGAATTATCTTACCACTCTTTGATAGGAGCCTGTCTGCCAAGATGCAAGTCTCATCCCTACTCATTCAACATTCGGATCTGGTATTGTTATTGATCTGTGGTTTGCTCTCAATGATAGGCACAAGTATTGGACCAAAAAGCAACCCACCTCACATTCGATTATCCTCATATAATATTCAAGACTATATGTCGCTCCCACTCCAAATACCTTATTCTTTCATAGGTTAATGGCCAATCTTGAGACTGCTTGAAGTCATTTCAGGTTTTGTATTTACTTGGTGCTTAGTCTCATCTTGGTTTTGAATTTTGTTTTCATTGAGCTTGGAGATAAAAATGGTTGTGGAAATATGGACAATTTCTTTATGTATACATTTCTTTGGAAATCACTATTCAATTCGTGAAAAATTTCCTTGAATGTTGAATTTCGATTGATGGAATCAATTTTATATATAAAATTACAAGATTTTGGTGGAAATATTTCGATGTATTGTAAACTTTGTTCAAAATATTCATATAAGTATGCAAATAAAATTATCCATCTTCTAATTAGTTAAATATATTAGTAACTTTACATATTCAAAAGATAAATAAATATATGTGATTATGTGAATGTATTTTTTTTATAGATTATAATCATGTGAGAAAGAATTATATATTAGTTGGTTCATTTAAAAAGTGGTTTATATATTAGAATATTTGTAGTTAATATAACATTATAATTTTCATTTCTATAGAGCATGTAGTTGTTTTGGGTGTCGGACTCTTAGATATTTATGCCAATGTTTATTGAAATGCTACTAATCTTCATTTCCTCAATTTATTTGACTTCTTATTGTAATTTGACTTATAATTGTCTTTTCATGTTTGTTTTATCATTTCCTACACTTTCAATGAAAACTTCCTCGACATTTCCATCATTCCTTGAAAATTTTATTGATTTCCGCACTGGTTGAAATATTTTCACAAAATATTTCCATTTCTAGGATGATCACAATAGGCATTGAAACCAAAATTTAAAACCTTTCTCATAACCACATATTTATGACACGTGGATGTAGATAGGCTTGCCGAAACTTATCACAATGCCTATGATCAAATTAAGATGCATCGAAGAAAGAAATCAACAGCATTGACTGAGTCAATTCAATCCAATCTTTGATCGGTCCACAGGACCTAGTCCAAGTTCTCTTAGGACACTTTCTTTTATTGAGTTTCTATTTTTTAAGTTGCTTAAGTAGTCCTAGTTAGTTTCTATTTCAATTTTAGAAAGTTTATTTTCCTAGTTGGTTTCTAATTTATTTTATGTTTCTATTCTTTTCTAAAATTCGGTTTTATTCTTTAAGCTATAATTAGAAGTCCTTTTAGGTGTCCAAATTGAATCTAATACGATTATAAGGTTAGTAATATGTTAGAGATAGATTAGGAATTTACTTTTTAGTATTTTAGAAGGTTTCTAAGTTGTTAAGAAATAGTTATCTATATAATGAGCTCCAATAAACAAGTCAACAGTTAGTTCTTTTGAAAATTGATCAATAAAAGAAAAAGTAGAGACTTTTCTTCCCTTTCTTTGGTTTTTTATTTTTATTTTTAGCATAAGAATCCAATATTGGTTCTTAATTTTAGTGTTTGTGATTGATGGAAATCAATCACAAATTCGATTGAAGTTTCTAGTTTGTTTTGCTCGACATAGGGATTTTTTATTATTCCTAGTTCTTGGGATTTCACCCTAGAACCTGATTTTTAATATAAACTCCAGGTTTGTGTGTTCTACCCTACATTAGTTAGTATCAGAGATAGATTCTTTTATTTTTTTTATCATGCCGATGACTACAAGGAGCCACGATCTTTTGAAAGGAGACGCACAAATAACATATTAAGCGTGGAGAAGTACGTAGTGCACTTGAGGAAATTACTACTCAGTTTGATAATGTTCATCAATTAATTGATGAGAGATTGGGGGTGAATTTAAAGCAAATTCAATCCAAATACGACAGAGAGATGGAGGAACTTCGAAGGTAGAAACAAACTCTTGATAAGAGACTCAAATCACTTTGGAGTGAAATTCAGTCCGTAGTCAAGGTCGAATTAGAACAACCACTATAGTGGGTTCACCAAGTTGAAAAAGATGTTTTACAACTCTCTACATGTTTGTATTCTTTTCCTCAATTGCTGATGAAGGCATCTCTTCCCATCCCCAAGTTGCTTCCGCTACCAAAAATCTTCATCGAACTTCCATAGACAAAATCGAAACTCCCCACCCCCAACCCTCCCTCCCCAACAAAATCCCTTTGTTCCATCATCTTCAAATCAAGTTGTTCACGGAGTTCCCCAACATTATACCTCTCTGAAACACCAAAACCAGCCTCGAAACCATCATCAACTTTCATATGACCCATTCCTATTCACTTAAAACAGCTAACAAATACCAGCCCCCACGACATGTTTCTCATAACCCCAACCCTCCATATAACCCTCAACATCTTTTCCCAACCCAGCCAACTCCTTACACTGATTATCTTGATAAATTGGATCCCCACTGTACTCCATCACCCACACGTATCAATTAGGTAGAATATTGACTTAAGACGACCATCCTATAATTCAATAACTTTCTCCACATTGATGATTTACTTAACTGGTTGTTTACCGTGAAGAATTTTTTCAAATATAAGCATAGGTCGTTCGAATACCATAAAGAAGGATATTTGGTGATGGTCTACCCTATCAATGATAGTTTTCCAATGGGCACCTACAACAAAACTAAGTCCAAGAAGATTGGACCTTTAAAAGCGCTAAAGAAGATCAATTCTAATACCTACCAGCTCAAAACTACCCGTCACTCTATGCATTTTCGATGTTTTTCATGTCAAGCTCCTATTTCCATACTTTGGTGATAATTTTTCCAATGATGCTTCCATGAATTTGAAGGCGAATTCTCTCCAACCTGGGGAGGATGATGCAGATAGGTTTGCTAAAACTTATCTCAATGCCTATAATTGAGTTAAGATGCGTCGAAGAAAGAAATCAACAACATTGACTGAGTCAAATAAAATTAGTTTGGCTTAGTCAACTTGGTTTGACCGAGTCAAGTCAATCCAATCTTTGACCGGTCCACAAGACCTAGTTCAACTTCTCTTAGGACTCTTTCTTTTATTGAGTTTCTATTTTTTAAGTTTCTTAGAGCATCTCCGACAATGCTTTAGCTAAAATAAATGGCATCTTTTGTCAAAAAGTGACAAGAGTTACTTTAGCTAGTCTACAATTTTGCCTCAACTCCAAAAAACTCAACAAAATTTTCTCTATTCATAACACTTTATATTATTTTACTTTAAAAAAATATTTCATATATCTTTTCTATTTGACCAAATTAATTCAAATTAGTCATTAGGATTGAAAATGAGTTGGATAATATTCATTTACCCGAGTTATTCGAGTATGGGTATAGTTTTTTTTTATACGATTAGGAATTCGAGTAAAATTATCCATAATTATTTTATTCAATTTTGTTTAGGATTGGATATAGATAATCTTATCACATCCAAATATTTGTTTATCCAAAATTTAATATGGTAAATTCACAATAAGATGTATGTCTAATCCAAAATTAAGGTTTTTTCTTTTCCATCACAATGAGGTATATATATAAATAATCGGGTATGCATATCTTTAGAAAAAGTTGGTAACAAATCAGATTGGGATATCCCATAACATCAAATTGGTACAATAACAATAATATTACTAAAAAATATATTAGAAATTTCATTAGATAGACCATAACATCAAATTAGTATATGATAAAAACTAATATTATTTAAAAATACTAGAAATTAAAAACATAATAATTGCCAAAATTACAACTTCCTAAGAATTATTAAATCCTTTTGCAATAATCTCCATTTGATGACGATGATAATATTCTGCTTGCATCTGAGGCATTTCATTCGTATCTATCAGCATTATTCGTTCATCATCTTTCATTTATTCGATTAAAAGCTTTTCTTGGTCACGAGTAAGCTTTTTTTTTCTCTTGATTTTGTTTGATTTGAAACTTGTTTTGCCCAAGTGCAAGTCTTTCTTTCACTACAATATATGTTCTTTCATACATTTCCATTTTTTTATCATTCAACTATTTCTTTTCTTCCCTTATTTCGTGTAGTAACATTGTAATAAACAAATTTGTATGCTCATTTTCACGATCTTTGTTCATCTGCTTATTTAGACGATCTTTTTCAGCTTTCCTTCTTGATGGTCTCTCTAAGTCCACAAAATCGGCATGTGGGACATCATCTTCCCCAAGATTCATTGGAGCCCTAGAGTAGGAGAGGACGTGATAGGGTCACTTTTGTACCTTTTTGTTGGTTTTTTTCTTTTGACAATCTTCCAACCACTTTGGTTGGTATTTCAATACATTCCAACAATATTCAAATTGAAATGGAGGTTTATCTTTATATTGTTCTTGGTATAAAAGTTTCACATTAGCAATCTGGAAGTAAAAAACTCAAATATATTTATATATATAAAAATAATAATAATGATAAATTTAAACAAGTAAGATGTTCCAAATACCTTATCTTGCTCAGTTACACCACTTTGATGTCTTGATTCAATCTGAGCATAGAACCTACAAAATTTATTTGTAACTAATTGAATCTGCGACTAATGGTTCATTAAAGAAACTTGATTCTGGTCAGAGTGAAATTTCTTGTATTTGGTAATCATATACTCGTAACTAATAACTCTTGTGTTTTTGTTCATTCTCTTGCAATGCATCTAAACTGATGTTTAGCCATCCCGACACTAGTAGAAAGTCTTCTTCTATAGAAAAATTACCACCTCTGGATTTTTTTGTGCTGGGTTCTGGTTCAGTGGGAAAAAAAGATGATTGAGAAGTAAATTGAGAAGATTGAGAGGGGAATTGTGTTGATAATGAGGAAGTTACATAAAAAATTGATCATCTTTATTTGATTTGTAATACGTGTAAATGTTGTTTGATGGATTTGGATGATAAATTTTTTCTTAAGAATCCATCTCATAGATGAAAAAAATAGTTAAAAAGTTGTCGACATGTAAAAATGAGATAAAATCTGGATTTTATAAGAAAAATAGAACTTATAAAATATTACAATACTGTTGGAAAATTGAAAAGTATAGTATTATTTTATTCTAATTTTATTGAAAGATATAGCCGTTGTATATATTTGTTGGGAGATTTTGAGGACCAAATTGTGAGCTTAAAAATGTAATGATAAATTATAGTATTATTTTATTATAATTTTATTCAATTGCTAGCCTTGAGGCTTGTCACATCTAGTGAGTATAGTACCCTACGCTACGTTACCACATCAATGATAAAGAGTCTATTGGATGCTCATTTTTGTCATTTAGCTCTTTAAAGTAAAGAGCCAACAACCTCTTGCAAGTCTGTTGGAGATGCTCTTAACTAGTATTAGTTGCTATTGCAATTTTAGAAAGTTTCTTTTCCTAGTAATTTTTGTTTTTTTTTTGTTTTATGTTTCTATTCTTTTCTAAAATTTGTTTTTGTTCTTTAGGTTATAATTAGAATTCCTTTTAGGTGTCCAAGTTGAGTTCTAATAGGATTAGAAGTTTAGTAATATGCTATAGATAGATTAGAAAGTTAATTTTTAGTATTTTAGAAGGTTTGTAAGTTGTTATGAAAGAGTTATCTATAGAGGAGCTCCAATAAACAATTCAGCGGTTTGTTTTTTTGAAGATTGATTAATAAAAGAAAAACAAGAGATTATTCTTCCATTTCTTTTAATTTTTTTTATATTTCAGCATAAGAACCAAATATTGGTTCTTAATTTTAGTGTTTGTAATTAATTTCTATCAATCTCAAACCTACATTGAAGTTTCTAGTCTGTTTTGCTCGACATAGGGATTCTTCATTACTACTAGTTCTTGGGATTTCAACCTAGAACTTGGTTTTTAACATAAACTCCAGGATTGTGTGTTCTACCCTACATCACACGTGGATACCTCACACGTGGATACCTCTTGTTTTTTTCTTCAATATTTATGTCTTTATTATTAAATTATACCCACTAGAGTTAGTATATTCTAATCATTGAAAACATGTCTTATGGGTTTCCCATTGCATGTCATATTTATCACCAATTTGCTACTTGGCATACACAAATGTTAAAAAAATTCAGAACGAAGTGACCATTTTGCAGGTTTAAAGTGACGATTTTGCAGGTTTAAAATGAAATTGTCAATTTACACCTGCGAAATAGTCACTTTAAAAACCTCTGAATTCGTTATCGTTCACGTTTTGGTAATTAAAATGAATAGTGAGCTGGAATTGTAAATTCGTCAAATGTTGATCACTTTTTCGTAAATATCTCTTTTAAAAATGATGCATTCCAATAATGTTTTGTTTAACTTTGTGGACTTGAGAAGCTATAGATATATTTTGTGGAAATTTATCAAAATAATATAATCATCAGTCTTCTTAACCAACACTGTGCCATCTTCAAATAATTTACACTAAGAGAATCGCTTTTGAATACAAGCATCAGGCAGTCAATTCATCCACAATCTTGTTCATATTGGACAATCCACAAAATTATTTTCATATCAATATTGTCTCAAAGGCTCTTATCCACAAAATTTTGTTTTCATATCAATACCGTCTCGAAGGATCTTATCCACAAAATTTTGTTTTCTATGTTAAATAAATTTGCATCTATAATCCTTGTAGATATCTGTTTTCCCCAGTTTATTATATGTTTACTTTGGTTCTCCAGACAGAAGTCTCAACAGTGATTTGCGGACATAAAGAACTGAAAAAGCTTGTAGATATAAGTGGACAACTTGACACAGTGAAACGTGTAATATATATGGATGATGATGATGGGATCCCATCTGAAGTCTCATTAGCTGAGAGGAGCACTAGTTGGACAATCACCTCATTTGCTGAGGTGGAGAGAATTGGCCAAGAAAATTCTGCTGATGCAGATTTGCCTGTTTCAACTGATGTTGCAGTTATAATGTATACAAGTGGGAGTACTGGACTGCCTAAGGTTTGGAGAAGCTTATACTTTATATTGAATATCCTACTTGTAGATGCTTTATATTAAAATATTTTGGATTATGGGATGCACAACTTTTCAGTGTTTCTTTAAGTAATGCACAGTTTAATAAACCTAGAAACTTATTATTGGTCAATTCTAGTTGATTGGAAAAAGAAAACATTACGAGGATGATGTTTTCATCTGCATTTGAGTGTGTATATTCTATTTGTTCATGCCACCCTGCCCCCCCCCCCCCCCCTCTCTCCTTTTTCTTTCCAGAACCCCTTCCATATCCCATACTATATAGGAGTCCCCCCTTTTCATCGTTTTTTCTCTTCTTTTCCATAATTTCCTTCCCATGACTCGAGGGTTTGGTTCTGATACCAAATGTTAAGACCCAAACCAATACTCCAAAATACCTATGCTTCAAGGTCAACATCCCATGAACTTACTGGACTTGCTTTTAAAGTTTTCATTTTCTTTTCGTGTGAACATTTAATTAAATCGATATTTACTAATGCCTTAAAATAGTTAACGTAAACTTAAGTCCATATCAGAGGTCCACTTAATTATTTCAATGTTTTATCTTTTTTCACTTCCCATAGGGAGTAATGATGACCCATGGCAATGTCCTAGCTACAACTTCTGCTGTCATGACAATTGTTCCTAGCCTTGGAAACAAGGATATTTACTTGGCATACCTTCCACTCGCGCATATTCTTGAATTAGCAGCTGAGGTATGGAGCATTTTGTAGATTAATTAGATGGGCCATTTCAACTTTCATTATTAAGATTCTTTTCTGTCCAATATTTAGCTAATCTCAGTATTTGTCTTGTAGAATGTTATACTTGCTGTTGGAAGTTCAATTGGATATGGTTCACCCTTGACTCTTACTGATACATCAAACAAAATAAAAAAGGGAACAAAGGGAGATGCTTCCATGTTGAAGCCAACATTGATGACTGCAGTTCCAGCCATTCTTGATCGTGTCCGAGATGGTGTGCGAAAGCAGGTCCATGAATTTAGACAAACATATCTGTTTTATTTATTTATTTCGGTTAAACTTGGTTACTGAAGAAAAAGAAATAAAGAAAGGTAAGTTAAATAAATACTGATTCTTTCTAACATTTCAGGTAGATGCAAAGGGTGGACTGGCCAAGAAGCTATTTGATTTTGCATATAATCGTAGTTTGTTAACAATTAAAGGCAGTTGGTTTGGGGCATGGGGCGTAGAGAAAATTCTATGGAAATTTCTTGTTTTCAGAAAGGTTCGAGCAATTCTGGGAGGTCACATCCGTTTTGTGCTTTCTGGAGGGGCTCCTCTTTCTGGCGACACACAAAGATTCATTAATATATGTCTTGGGTTAGTACAACCTTGATTGATTTCATTTACCTTCACATAGAAAAGAAAGTATAAACTCTTTTATTCACTGATTGAAATGCTGCCTTATTCAAAAGTTGTGTGCTCTTTCATCACCTCTTTCTTTTTTATAAGTCAAATTTTATGAAGAGCAGACGAGATGGCCTCAAGAAAACAAGAATACAAAGACTACAATCTCTTATCACTCACAAGATCTCACCTAAAAGAAAATCTTCAAAAGAAAAAGCACTAAACTCTTTATTTTTCTTACACCAATAAAAGATAAAGCCCATAATGGAGAAATCACTTCTTGGAGAGGGAGCTCTTTCCCATCAAAGATTTTTCCATTTCTTTCATCACCCCTTAAAAACCTTAGAATCTCTTCAGAGGTAAAATCAGTTGAATAACTAGTTAAAAGAAAATTAGTTGTTGGATTGAAAGTGTCTTGTAGACCTTGATTATTCTAAATGAAGCAGGAACACCATACAATGGTGATCCAGTGTAACATGGAACAAAGAAGAAAAAGAAACCAAAAGTTAAGGCTGTCGCCCAACCCATTCAGCCCATCAATGTTCTTGTAACACAGTTGAATAATAAGACATACATTAGTAGCCCAAAAGCCCCCAAAAGAATTCTATCCTTTTCTGTTTCTAGTAGTGGTCTTCAGCAGCAACTACGTCCAAAAATTGAAAAATCAGCAGGAGTTTCTAATTTCTATTTTAAACAGACTAGAACTTATTTAGTTTGTTTTTTTGGAAGACATGTTTTTTATTTTTTATTTAAATCATTTTTTTTTTGCAGGGCTCCAATTGGGCAAGGGTATGGTCTTACTGAGACTTGTGCTGGTGGGACATTTTCTGAGTATGATGATACATCAGTTGGTCGTGTTGGTGCTCCACTTCCTTGCTCATTTGTTAAGGTAGGAAATGAATTAAATCATTTTTTCACCAGTTATTGAATACAATTTTTGACAAATATATCCACTTCTCTGTGGAAGTGTTGAGGAACCAATTAGTTAACCTTTTATGTACATAAGTTCCACATATGATTTTTCATCATTGGCTAAGGGGAATTCTTCATTTCTGTTGAAATCAAGGAAGCCTAACTTTTAACACCTTACAATATACCTATTAGTCCAAAAGTCAAAAGGTCTATGTGATCTTTCTTTTTTGCTTTTGTTTACATAAGTGAACACTTATATTGGACATTGAAATGGTTTCATATTATGTTTCTGGCAGAACCCTAATGCATTGTCATCTTTTCATTAAGTTCCATCTTAAAATTTATATTGAAAATATAAATTTATTCATTGTGCATCGTGCAAGGTGCATTCATCTATAATCTATAACAAGCATTGGAATATTTGTTAGTATTTTTTGTTTTTCTTTTATCTGTTGGTATTGTATTTTCTTTTTTCTTTTCAATCTGTAAGTAGCAGATTATTGAAAGTTGAAACATGGGGACATCCATGGCTGGAAGGGTGGGGTAGTGAGATCATCTTACTGGTATAGTGTGTGGAAGGGCATTGCAAAAATCATTCCCAAGTTTAGGAGAAAAATAGACTTTAAGGTGGGAAGGGGACCAAAATGCGTTTTTGGGAGGATTGATTGTATATGGATTCCCTTCTGTAGGATCAATTCCTCAATTTGTTTCTATATCTTTGAAAAAAGGTTTATGGGTTTCAAATTTGGTTGTCCTCTCAGTGGATAAAGGTCTTGAGACTTTGGATTCAGAAAATCTTTCATTGATTCAGAAGTCCAAGCTATCGCTAATCTCATCAATGTTCTCCTGCTGTTAATTGGCATAGAAATGATGAGGATTTGTGGGAGTGGAACTACAGTCCGATTGGTAGGTCATCTATTACGTCCTCCTATTCAACTTTCACCCTTGCCCTTGAGCTTAAGTTTCCTGCTTCTTCTATGCGGGGTAGCGAGATCCCTTCTAAGGTTGTGTTTTTTGTTCGGATTGGGGTCCTTAGATAAGATTCTTACCACATATAACATTAGTCGTTGGGAATTCATCTAGTTAATTATGTACTATTTTCGGTGAACCGATGTCTTTCGCTCTAGATTGAGGATTTTGTGCAATTTGACCTATCCTCTTATGCATTGTATTGGGGCATTCGGAGGGAGAATAAAATAGGCTTTTTGATGGGAAAGTGTAGTCTATCCAGGAGGTTATTATCAGAATTCTAGGATTTCGTGTTTTTGGTTCAAGCTGTATGAAAAGTTCAAATGGTTATCTTTTGAGGATCTCTTATTTAGGTGGGATTTGGTTTGTATGTAAAACACATACCGTTATATATTTTTTTCTTTGTATCTCAAAGGTCTCCTTGGGCTTTTTTGATCTACAAAATCTTTTTATCTATAAAAAACAGAATTCTTCTTCTTTTTTTCCTTTCCAAAGTATTCTCGTAAGTTGCATCATACATAAGGATAATTTTGTACCCTAGATTATCATATGTCTTTTCTAATTTTCATTAATGTATGCATGTAAGTTTTACACGAGCTGTCTCTTAGAAACGAATATCCTCGATGGGTTTTATTATAAATTCATAGCTCATCTGAGCTTCTGTGTTCTGTACATTATATGTGGCCAAGTCCTCTTCTTTTTCTTTCTTTATTCTTTGCTCCTTTATTTTTCTGTTTCATTTTAAATTTTTGCTGGCTTTTGTTAGCCTCATCATCTATCATTAACATCAAGTCTGCAGGTAAACAGTTATTATTTACTTAAGGCTTTGTTCCATTCTTGGAATCAGTATAATATTTCCGGTCACATTAATATCAAGTTTTCTGTATTTCAGTTGGTTGATTGGCCTGAAGGTGGATATCTAATTAGTGATTCACCAATGCCCCGAGGGGAAATAATTATTGGTGGTCCAAATGTTACATTGGGATATTTCAAAAATGAAGAGAAAACAAAAGAAGTATACAAGGTATAGGCTCAAAGTTTTGTAAAATTTTAATATTCATTTAGACCACAAGACTTCAAAAAGAAAATGTTTGTAAAGTAATGACTCCGTGTTAATGACTTGACAAGAAAAGATCGATGAGAGAGGAATGAAGTGGTTTTACACTGGCGACATAGGGCAATTTCACTTTGATGGTTGCCTCGAAATAATTGACCGCAAAAAGGATATAGTGAAACTTCAACATGGTGAATATGTCTCTCTTGGGAAGGTAAGAGTCATGTACATTAGATGTATATCTTATGATGCTTCTATTGGAATTTAACTTTCCTTCTACAGGTGGAGGCTGCTTTGATCGTGAGTCCGTACGTTGATAATATAATGTTGCATGTTGATCCATTTCATAGTTACTGTGTGGCTCTTGTGGTTGCTTCACAACATGCAGTAGAAGATTGGGCTGAGAAGAATGGAGTCATTTTTAATGATTTTTCAGAATTATGTGAGAAAGAAGAAACTGTCAAGGAAGTGCATGGATTGCTTGTAAAGGTTAGCCTATCAGCGCAAAATTCCCTTTCTATCGAAGATTTTGCATGTTTTCAGGGTTTTTACTATTGTAAACTGTTTTGCCTAAAGGTCTTGCTGATATCGATTCGATCTGAGATCTCTTATTGAATTGCTCTGCTCATTCAATGAGCATTCTCAATATTTGCCTTGAAGAGGACTCGAACCTCCATGCTCTTTAGCATGAGATTTTGAGTCTCTCTTGTCTAACATTTCACCATCGAGGCATCTTGAGAGTGAATCGTATTCCATGAATATGTTGAAAGTGAATTAAACTGTGTCAATCTTTCCAATTTTAGTTACTTTGTACAGTGTTAGACTCTATTTTGATACCCCTCTTAATACAATCTTATTACTTTTTAACTCTAAATACAATCTACCAATACTCTTCCTTAAGATGGAACATATATGTCATATATCCTCAACTTCATATAACTTTGGCTGCCACCTTAATTTTTTTAAGAATCGACCATATATTATATGCCACTTAATTTTACTATCAATCTAATTTCCTCTACAGGTTGCAAAGAAGGCACACTTGGAGAAGTTTGAGATTCCTGCTAAAATAAAATTACTTCCCCATGCGTGGACTCCTGAATCTGGTCTGGTCACGGCCGCTCTCAAGCTCAAAAGAGAAGTCATTAGGAAAACATTTTCTGAAGATCTCTCTAAATTATACGCTTCTTGAAAGAGAACTTATGTAATAGGATACCTGCTGTTGGTACCTCAAATTTTAATTATTACACCCCATTTTTTAGGTTTAGGATTTTATATGAGCCTAATCATGATTATTGAAATCGTTTCCATGAGTGTTATAAAGTTTTATAATGTTGAGATGATAATCTGAAGTCTGCTGTTGGTACCTCAAATTTTACTGAATGATTAAAAACAAGTAAAAGTTGGGGTGCCAATTTTATCTTTATCTTTAATTTTTTTTTTCTTTTTGTTGCTAGATTTCTGTTTTTTGGGTTTAGGATTTTATATGAGCCTAATCATAATTATAAACGACTATTGAAATTGTTTGAACAAATGTTATAATGCATTGTAATATTGAGATGATAAGCTGAACCAAACTTGATAATGTTTGAAGAGTGTTTTAATCTTCCATTGGGGTGTACTAGTAGGAGGGCTGTAGTTGTCTTCAATTGGGGTGTGACAAACAATCTAAGAAATTGGGGTGCAATAATAAGAGACATGTTGGCACCCCAAATTTTACTTATTACACTCTAATAAAAAGAAAAAAAAAAGTGAGGAGATTTTTCCCAAAATGTGGGCAACTTTATGTCCAAATTTTGATTTCGGTATACTGTTCATTTTAATTCTCAAAACATGCATTTCGAGTGAATTTGTCACTTTTATAATCAATGAATTCACTTATCTTTGATGAACCAAACCTTGATAATGCTCTCAAATCATTCCAAAATTTCTAACCTTATGAAAATTGGTTACAAACTAACGGTTAAAAATTGACAGTCCATAATTCTTCAACATATAAATCTTACTCAATCTCCATTGACGGTCCATTGTCTGAATCAAGAAATACGGGATTAAATGACTGCCACCTCAAATCCAACTTCGATCTCATGGAGATTGAGGAAGATTTTGGCGCACAAGAGGTTGACGTGCCAAAAGATCTTAAAAAACTTGTAGAGTATCATGAGGAAGAGCGTCAAGCAAATGTTGAGGAAACGGAATTAGTAAATCTCGGATCTGAAGATGACCCAAAAATAGTCAAAATCGGATCCTTTCTAACCTAGAAGATGGAAATGATTGAATTCCTTCGATAGTACCAAGATGTGTTCGCATGCTCCAAATCAAGATATGTCGAGATTTGACACTAATTTTGTAGTACACCATCATCTACCCATTATTCCAAATGCAAGGTCAATCAAGTAGAAACTCAAAAGGTTGAAATCAGAATGGACTCTCAAAGTCAAAAACGAAGTGACGAAGTAAATTCAAGTAGAATTTTTTGCAGTATCAACTTATCCAGAATGGCTTGCAAACATCATACCAGTACTAAAAAAAGATGGCAAAGTAAGGATGTGTATAGATTATCGAGACTTGAACGAAGTTAGTCCGAAAGATGATTTCCCACTTTCGTATATCGACACGTTCGTCGATAATACAATAGGACACAACATGTTCTTGTTTATGGATGATTTCTCTGATTATACTCAAATCAAGATGGTAGAAGAGGATCAAAAGAAGACTACATTTATCACACCTTGGGGTACTTTTCATTATATAGTTATACCTTTCGATCTAAAAATTGTCGGAGCAACCTATTAGCGAGCCATGACTGCTTTCTTTCACAATATGATTCATAAAGAGATAGAAATTTATGTGGATGATATGTTCGCTAAGTCTAATTTAAAAGAAAATCACCTCGTCAACCTAAGAAAAATAGTCGATCGTCTGAGGAAGTTTAGCTTGAGGCTTAATCTTTCAAAGTGCATATTTGGAGCAACTTCAGGGAAGTTATTAAGTTTCATCATAAGTTAAAGAGGTATCGAAGTAGATCTAGTTAAAAACAATGATTGAAATGCCAATGCTAGAGACAGAAGCAGAAATACAAGGTTTTTTGAGAAAGATTCAGTATATTAGCAGGTTTATCACACAACTCACGTCAATTTGTGAACCTGCTTTCAAACTCTTTAAAAAGAATGAATCTTTAAAATGGAACAAATACTGTCAGGAAGCATTTGACAAAATCAAGAAGTATATGCTAAATCCTCGAGTCTTAGTTCCCCATACCCCAGGGAGACCATTGTTCAGTACTTTAAACATCCATGGGATGTATACTGGGGCAGTATGACAAGATTGGTCTTAAGAAAATGACAATATACTACCTTAATAAAAAGTTTATAGATTATGGGCAAGGTATTTTACGCTTGAGAAAACATGTTGCGCCCTAGTTTGGGATGGATCCATTGAAGTACTTGTTTGAGAAACATGCATGTACTGGTCGTACTGCTAAGTAGAAACTATTATTATCAGAGTTCAATATCGAGTATGTCACGTAGAAGGCAATCAAGAGATATGCTATTATAGACCATCTAGCAGAACACCCTCTTTTAGATTACGAACCGTTGAATTTCAACTTTCTAGATGAAACCATTTTTTTTACAAAAATAAAGGAAGATGGAGACAAACCAGGTTGGAAATTGTACTTTGATGGTGCAGTCAAGTAGAAAGATAATGGGATCATGATTTTTTTTTGTGAAGCCTGATGGATAGCATGTACCCAGAGTAGTCAGGCTACCTTTCTATTGTACAAACAATCAAGCAGAATATGACACATGTATAGTAGGTCTTAAGGCAGTAGTAGATATGGAACTCGACGAGATTGATGTATTTGGGGACTCTAGCTTAGTTGTCTACCAAACTACCGGTGAATGACAAACACGAGAATAGAGATTGGTACCATACCACTAGTATATCGAAGAACTAAGTACTAATTTTTCTTGAATCACTTTCAATTACATACCAAGGGCCAAAAACCAGTTTGTAAATGCACTTGCAACCTTGCCTTGCATAATCAGAGTTACTGAATAAACCACCATCGATCCTTTGGAGATAGGAATTCAAAATGAGCTAGCTTATTATTTACAATTGAGATAGGGGATGCAGAAATAGAAACTCCATGGTTTTTCAACATCAATGCGTATTTAGAAAATAGAACCTATCCTCTAAAAACTAAAAAAGTTGAAAAGAGAATAATTAAATGATTAGCAGGGCAATTCTTTTTAAGCAATGGGACACTTTACAAACGATCACACCAAAAGGTCGTCCTTCGATGTGCAGTAGAATTTCAAGCTAAATTTCTCATAAAAGCTGTTCACAGAGGGGTCTGTGGTCCTCACATAAATGGACATATGTTAGCGAGGAAGATAATTAGGATAAGCTAATACTGATCCACAATAGAAAGCAACTATTTCTAGCTGTAGACACCCCATTTTTGCATCCGCCTGATTAATCAACTCGTCAACCCGATCACAACGATTCCCAATGATGGATGTTATTTCCATTGCTTTATTTTGTTACCAGAAATATTTCAGAAATCCGGATGAGGTATCTCGAACTACAAAACATTAGAAATCACGCTACGCTAGGAAAATATGATCCCAGAAACATAGAAATCATCATCTTGCAAACAAAACAAAGCTTCACGATAAAAATCACTAAAAATTGACCAAATTACCAAAATACCCCTAACATCAAAACAATCCTAGAGCCTACATTACACTTAGGAAAATCCTTTTGAATACATAAAACAACAAATCGAAACCAAATAAATCACTTCGCCAATTTTCACAAAATTTGACAAAATTACGAAAATGCCCCTCATAAAGTTCACAACCATTTCACACAAAATTTTTTATAAATAACACAAACTAATATTTCCATTGAATTCCTTACGAAAAATCGATTCTAAAACATCCTAGAACATTAAAAATCGACTTAAAACGTGAAAAGTCCTCTCCGGGGGCAAAACGGTAATTTCACAATTTTCATAATTAAAAATTTTGAAATTAATAAATAAAACATTAAATAATTAAAGTGAAACATTAATAAAATTAATTTATAATTTTGAACCAAAAAAATCGATCAATTAAGTTCTCAGGCAAAATTGTTGAGGGTTGCCAAGATATTTATTCAAGGACCCCTCAATTTGGGGATCCAAAGATTTAAAGATATAATAAAGGGGGGTTCTCCAAAAATTTAAAGTCAATCAAGCAAGACTAAGGTCAAGGTATTAAAGTCAATCAAGTGAGACTAAGGTCAAAATTAAAGTCAATTAAGCAAGACTGAAGTCAAGATATTAAAAGTCAACAATTAAGACTAAAGTCAAAATATTAAAAGTCAAACAAATAAGACCAAAAATCAAAATCATAATAGAGTTCTAATTAAATAATAAATCTATCTAATAGATTTTTAAATAAAACACAACTCCACCTAAAACAATTCTAATTAAAACACAACTCTACCAAAAATAAGTACTAAAACACAACTCTAACTAAAAGAACTCTAATTAAACACTAACTCTATCTAAATCTACCCTTAAAAAAAATCTATAAATAGAGCTCCTCACACCCTATTTTAGTATAAAATCATAGGCCCTAAGAGAAGTAGGTCTAAAAGCCCCCCTAGCCTCCCATAAACCCTAGTTTTGGAGTCCCAACTCCTTACCTAACATCCCTTCTTCGATTTTAGCCTATAAAACACCTAAAAACCCTTCGAAAACACCCCAAAATCCATAACAAACTTGAAGAATCCAGATAAAAAAAGGAGATACCTTGCCTCGGAGATCAGAAATCCAAATCCGGAGATAGAACGGTGCAAGGAGCAGTTTTTGTCGGATTTGAGGGAACAAGGTCTTTGCTATCGGAAAGTTATATTTTATTATTTTTTTATTATCTAGGTTTTTTAGCAATGTAACTTATTTGGGAAGTTAGTAGAGACCGGTTTTGGGCGGGCGGGGTTGGTGCCTAACACCTTCCAACCCCGTTACATGATCCCCGAATTCAGTTTTTTCTGTTCTAGATTAGTTCTTTATCTATTTAGAGTCATTGATCGGTTCCTAGACCATAATAATTAGGTGGCGACTCCCAAACCTCAAGGGTCAAAAGCGGATCCGCGCACCCCGCGGATCGAGGGCGCTTTCAGTGGCGACTCCACTGGGGACTATTGAGGATCAGACTTGAAAAACCCCAAGTATGGGGACATTGCCAATGACTTAGTTTTATTTGTTTAGCTTATTTTATTTAATTTTTAGTTAGTTTCATTTTATTGTTTCTTTATTATTTTTATTCTTGTTGGTACGTCATTAATTGTTTGATTCTACTTGGAGCACTTTGATTTAACATATCCATCTCTATGGTTTAATCAAGGGCCATTCGGAATGACTCTAAATAATGTGAGATTTCAAAGGAAGTCTTATTGAGGATGGGATAATGATTTTTGGACCATGATTTTTTTTACACGTATAAGTATATTTCGATTAAAAATTTAGGTGTGTGCTTGATTTGGTATTTGACCATTTTCCTTAAAAAAAAAAAAATTTATAAAATAATGTTTTTTTATTTGATGGGCGGTGCGCGATGTATTCCTTGACAATATTTTTTTTTATTTGTTATTTTTAATTTTTAATTTTTATTTATTTTTTAAAAAAATTTGCTGTTAACAACAACAATAGGTTGTTAGAGTTGGGGTGTAACACATAAAGACCGAGCCTTTAAAAATCTAACATTTCTTTTAAAGAAATTTTCTTTTAAAGAAATTTTCTTTTATTTTTTTTAAGGTTCTGTTGACAGAAACTTTAGGCTGGTGTGTAACAAACAAAAATCACTTTTTTATACCTGCACATCATCTTCTTAAGATGTTGAATCACATTGTTTCATCGTTATTAACAGAGACCGATTCGGTCTCTCTGTTCAGCCGATGGAAATCAGCTTCGATCAACATATAATTAGCATAAAAAACCGATTTTTCTTCCATAAGGAGCTACAAAGTTTCCAATTGACAGCAGATTGAAGATCCATTCAAGTTTAGCCGTTTTTTGTTTTCTGTCGAAGAAGATGGTGAGTTGTTTAAAATCGAAAAAAAAAATAGACATCTTTGTGTTTTATTAAATCGGTTGAGCTTGAATCGAACACATCTTTGTGTTTTTCAAAAAAACCTGTTGATGCTTGAATCGAACACATTTTTATTAAAAACCCATTGATGCTTAAAACGAATATAGAGACGTTCCAGATTGATCCATTTTGGTCGAACATTGTTGCTGTGTTCGTTTGTATCTAGTTTGCTCGATCAAATCGCAGAATCGTTTTTGGTGTTTGATGTTTTGATTGGAAAGGTTTTTACGAATCTTTCTTCCCCGAACTTGCCTTATGTTGGGGTATTGAAGCCTGAACTCTACAAGTGATTTGGTTGGTCAGCCACACTTGTAATGCTGGTAGCGCACCTACATTTCAAAAGCTCAAGCCCACACGTGCTGGTGGCTTTACAGAAGCCTGTACAGAGTTTGAGATTCATCAGATTTCTTCTTCTATGGATGAAATTTTAGAGAAATCTAATAAATTATTTGATAAGGAGAGAGAGAGAGATTGGGTGAAGTGTGGGTTGTGTGAGTTGCATCTACTGGCAGCAACATGCAACATATAAAAATGAAGAGAAAGAAGTGTTTTGTTGCCAGCAACAACATAACTTTTTTTTGAAATTAAAAAAAAAAAAAAAAAAAAAAAAAAAAAAAAAAAACTGGATTTATAGGTGCAATGATGCTAAAGAGAAAATTTGTTTTTTTGCCACACCAACTTTATGCCTATGGTACTACATTCGAATGGTTTGTTAAATCTGTTTTGGTTGCAAACATATGAGTTGATGTAGCAATAAATTTTTTCTTATTTTCTGTTTTATTTTAGTTTGATTTTTTTTTTTAGGTTCTTTTAATGATTAGTAGTAGTTTTCCTTTAATTTGTTTTTCTAATTTGCTTAAAAATAAGTCTTTTTTGTTTTTTTTGCTTATTTATTTATTTATTTATTTTTTGTTTCGATTTTTTAATTTTTTTTTTCCTTAACAATTATCATTATATTCTCAACTTAATATTCTTTAACAATCTCGATTTGGTTAGGGTCACCCAAAGTAACCCTTAATTGAACCATAAAAATTATAAAAGAAAAGATTATGCTTTTAACAAAGATTAGATCTAATTTATTATTTCATACCATATTCATTGATTGATTTGCCATAATCATAGTTGATATATATTTCTGATGTGCTTACTTTGATCTATGTTATGAATTTTTAATGCTTTGATTAATATTCATGTGGAATCTATGTTGTAATGATGTGATCAGGCCCATGCGCCCATTTGTTTGGAAAAGGCCCCGGGCACACCCCACCCTATTTTGCACACACCACGTGCATGTTTAATGTTTTGCGCACTTACACGTCCCACCTAGCCAACGCGGTACTAATGCGTGGCCCGGTCTCTTCGGAGATGCGACGTCATTCATGAAAACCACAACTCCAGTCACGTACCTTAGGGTATATCAAACTGGGGGCATTAATACCGTCTGATCAGGTGATTCTGAAAGATATATTGATGCACCCAGGCTGGAGCGACCTGAGCCTTTGACCTATTGTGAGCCACACAGTCGCACGTCCCGATTGTCAACGTAGTACTAGTACGTGGTCGGTCCCCTCATGGGATGCCAAACCATTTATGAAAGTTACAACTCTTGACTCGTACCCATAGATATGTAAAAGATAATCTAAGTATATCAATTGCACTTCTTGGTCAAAACCGGTGCCTAAGCAAGATCTTGCCCCGTTGTACCCTACTGTACGAGGGGGATAGACTATGTCTATTCTAGACGAGAGGTATTTAAGTGGGCCCTTGCTCAGCATCGTGCGCCACCTCTCAACTGGAGATCAAACTGGTTGTTTTTGACTTCAGAGAAGTGAGTTGAGATTTTAGATTATCACCTATACGGTATATCAAAACAAGTCACCACGTATCGAGAGGTATATAGGTGTATTTAGGCAAGGGTGGCCAGATAAAAATGCATTGCACGTAGTAAGCTTAGAGTCTAGGAACCTCCCCTATAGGTCATGACTCGAACTGACTATGGGTGTTCCCGGGTTGCTTTATTCAATCCAACCAACAGGTAAGTGGGCGGACCGATCCAGAATAATCCAACAAAATCCGCAATATCGGTCCGACCCAATCGGTGAAATGTACCGATTAATTTGAACTACTTAAATCAGTTGGCCCAATTGACAAATGGATCAAACTGATCAATACCAAATCAGTTAGACTAATTGGTTTCTCTTTTAAAAATCCAGACCACTTTGTATAGAAAGATTCGATCTTAGGATCAAATTAATTTGTCTGATCAAAGGTTCAATCCCAATCAGGGGTAGACCCGTGCCTAATCTTTCTCATTTTTTTGGTCACCATAGACTTATAGTGCATTTGGATTCGATATTTTCCATTGAACTTGGGCTATTTTATATCAAAACTTTAATCATATGGTTAAGAGTCAATGGTTAACCTTAGTTTACTTCCAATCAGGTAATAATTGGTCCCAAACGTTCTAAACCTCCATCTGTACCACTTTGGGTTCATGAAAAGAGTCGTCTTTCCAGAGTACCATTGCCAAGTAGTCAGTCTTTGCCATGAGAAGAAACGAGTACCATGGATGAAACTGCGCTCCATCAGATTTTAGAATCTTTTCAAGCACAAATTATTGCTTCTGTCCAAACACAAATTGAATTCCTGAAGATTGAAAAGGGAAAAGATAAAGCTATAGAACCTCAGGATGTGTTTGACCTCGTTGAAAACCAAGAAGATGATCAGTTACACGTCGACCCTGTCCTAGCTCATCGAATAACTCAGGTTGAAACTGTTTTGAAGAATATTAAAGACCCTGACGATCTTACTCTTGAATTAGGGGCAATGACCTTGTTTCCCACGATCCGTCTGTCAGAGAAGTTCACAATGCCAGATATGGAGAAGTTTGACGGTATTGGATGCCCTAGGACTCACTTAAAAGTATATGTCGGCATCATGCAATCTCAAGGTTTGAGTGAAGAACAGATGGCACAACTTTTTCAAAGAGCCCTTACAGGTCCTGCCCTACGCTGGTTAATGTCATTGGATTTATCTCGGGTAAGAACATGGCAAGAATTGATGAAGGAGTTTATTAGTCGGTATTCATTCAACACGGATATTAAACTTACAAGAAGAGACCTAGAAACTACTAAACAGAAACCCGGAGAAACTTTCACTGAGTTCATCGCTCGATGGAGAGCTAAAGCCTCTCAATTGTGGGACAGACCTCAAGAGAAGGAGCAAGTCAAGATCATCCTCAGGAATCTCACTCCAAGTTATGCCAAGTACTTGATGCCTCAGTACCTCCCCACTTTTCAATCCTTTCTTGAGGCTGGAAATCAAGTTGAGGATGCCTATTCTTCGGAACTTTTTGGTAACTCGTCTGAGTCAAAACTCAAACATTTTAAACCTAATGTCAATTCCTTACAAGTGGCCAACACCTCCTTCGCACTATCTCCTCAAGCTACTCAGCCTTCACAAACTAAGCCTATGAGATAGTTTGCCAATCTTGGAATGTCTCTTAGTGTTGCTTATTAAAAATTGATGAAAAGGGGATTGCTGACACCTTTACAACCTAAGCCTTTACTTAATTCTCTTCCCCCAAACATGGATAATGGGCAATTCTGTGAATTCCATCAGATGTCTGGTCATGTTCTTGATAGGTGTATTACTCTCCGTCATGCTATCCAAGACTTGATAGAACAAGGAAAGGTTACCATACCCACTCCTACCGCACCCAATGTGAAGACTAACCATTTGCCTACCTTTCAAAGTCAACCCCCTCCTACTTTGAACCTAATATCCATATCCAAACCCGAATCAATTGACCCAGTTTCCTTCATTCACCTAATTGGTCTTAATAGTGCATTCGCTTCATGCCAGTATGAGCTCAACTACCCTAAGACAATAACAGAACTGAAGAACAGAGAAATCATTGAAGCAACGGGTTGTCCCGCATGTGACAGGCTTGAATCAGAATATGAAGAGATAGTAAAAGCAGGCAAGTTCAAGTCATCCATCGAAGATAACTGAAATGGCATAGACTTTAGAATTGTGTCCCTCCATTAAGAATGATGTCGTCTTTTAAGTTTTCTTTATTTTTTTTTTTTAGCTTCAGTTGCGTTAGTCTTTGAATTCAGTTAGTCATCTTTATTTTCAAGTTTTAGTTGAGTTTGTCAGTCTATGTTTTTCAATTCCAATAAAATATAGAAGCTTTTGATTATCATGCGTGTAATAATGATTTGAGCATAATATCTAACATGGGGATTGACTTAAAGCTCACTAATCAAGCTCGATAAATATTTGAATTAAAGAGTACACTCAAGAAGTGCAAATTGGTGATACATTATCCTCAGGAGAACATGAGAGAATAGTAAACTTACTTGAGAAATTCAACAATGTTTCTTGCATGGTCTCATAAGGATATATGGACGGATTGCATAAAAATATAGATCAAGACATAAAGTCAAGAGTGATTTCAAAGTCAAAGGTTATTGTTCAAAAATGATATAGCTAAAAGCATCGACAAAGATGCTAAAACTTACAAGTGGATTTACCATGTTTCTCACTCAAAAGAAGAGAGTTCTCTTTCACAAAAGAATAAAAGATTTTCTTGAAGTTCTAGAAGAGTTGAATAATCAGAAAATTCGATTATACTCGATTTCACAACAGAAGACTAAAGAATATTCATTCTTCAAAAGGAAACCTTACTCGATAGAGCAATCCAAATATCGAATTCCTGGAACTTTGATCAAGTCAAGCAGCATTCACCAAAGGAGGTCTTCTTTGGTCAAACAATTATCCTATCTTACCAAAAAAAAAAAAAAACCTTCTTTAGCCCCTCGCAGCCTTTTAAAAGAAAAATAAAAGCAAAAGCCTCTTCTTTCTAAATCATACCAACCAACCTTGGGGAGGGAATCTTAGTATGAACTACGTTTTGACCTGATCCCAAAAGAAAAAATAAATATATTTGGGGTACGTAGGCAACCTGAGAAGTTACTTCAAGCCCGGTCATGAAAAAAAATATATTCTCTTAAGGAAAGTATCATTCAAAAGGAAAATCCCCTATTAAAAGGTTCAAAAGAAGATAATACCAAACTAGAGGCATTAGCAAAAAAAAAAAGAAAAAGAATGCCAAACTAGGGGCATTAAAAAAAAGAGTCAAAAGAATTTACAGAAAATAATGACAAAAAAAGAGAATATTAGACTAGGGGCATTTAGGAAAGTTGAGCCTTTTACCCTTTCTTTCTAAACCATGACCTAAGCCCACCTATTAAGTCCTCCTGAATGCTAGTTGACTCGGTTAAGGTGCAGGGAACCAAGAAGTTGTCGAGTTGGTCATTTAAGATCATCAAGAAAAAAGAGAAGCCCGCTAAGTCGAAAACTCGAAAATGCGACTTAGGCAAAATTTAGGGCATAACCATAAAAAAGAAAGCCTGCTAGGTTGAAAACCTAAAAAGACGACCTAGGCAAAAATTAAGGCATCATCAGAAGAAAAAAAAATGAATTCTGCTATATTGAAAACCTAAAGAGGCGATCTAGGCAAAAATTAAGGTATCATCAAATGGGAGGAAAGATTTCATCAAAAAGAAGAATTCAGAAGGAAGTTTGTGCAGAAACTAGAAAATAAAGAACCATTCAAGCCACAATATTCATTTTTCAGCAAAGAGCTCACATCTGACGAATACAATGTTGAAGTCGAAAAAATCAGAAGTCATCTTGAACATTGTAGGATCTTTAAGAGTATGTTTACTTGTTCAAGTGTTCGCTACTGGAAGATGTAGAATCATCAACCACTTTGAAGAGAAAGATCTTCTATTCTAATATTTATCAAGATTTTTTAAGTCCAGCTCAAGCATTTCTCAAAAATAATAATCAATCCCTTATTGGACATATGATAACCTTAAGAATCTTAAATTTAAAAGAATGTCAGTTCTTCTATCTGTCATACATCAAAGTCCATATTTTTCAAGCGTAATCCATTCCATCAGTCTCGTAGTCAAGTCCCAATTAAAGTCAATCTTGAAACTATGGGCATTTTTGAAGGTCATTTTAATTCCAAAGTTTTTATTCTTAATCACATGATAAAAATGAAAATCTTACTTAAAAGTCCGATGAAGCCCAATGATAATTATGAATCCAGATGCATGATAAGCCAATAAAGGCCTGATTTTTCAAACTTTGAGCTCGATTAATAGGATTGTTTAAGTTCTTATAAATTTAATCCCGAGAAACGTAACTTAGTAAGTTCGAGTCCGAGAGACGAGATTCCAACTTTTTGAATCATAGAATGAGTAGGCTTTTTGAAGTGCCTAGAAACCTAAGTTCGAGTCCGAGAAACCAGACTCCAACTTGTTAAATCATAGAATGAGTAGGCTTTTTGAAGTGCCTAGAAACCTGAGTTCGAGTCCGAGAAACGAGACTCCAACTTATTGAATCATAGAATGAGTAGACTTTTTGAAGTGCCTAGAAACCTGAGTTCGAGTCCGAGAAACGAGACTCCAACTTGTTGAATCATAGAATGAATAGACTTTTTGAAGTACCTACAAACCTAAGTTCGAGTCCGAGAAACGAGACTGCAACTTTTTGAATCATAAAATGAATAGGCTTTTTGAAGTGCCTATAAACCTAAGTTCGAGTCCGAGAAACGAGACTCCAACTTTTTGAATCATAGAATGAATAAGCTTTTTGAAGTGCCTATAAACCTAAGTTCGAGTCCGAGAAACGAGACTCCAACTTTTTTAATCATAGAATGAATAGGCTTTTTGAAGTGCCTACAAACTTAAGTTCGAGTCCAAGAAACGAGACTCCAACTTTTTAAATCATATAATGAATAGGCTTTTTGAAGTGCCTACAAACCTTAACTTGAGTCCGAGAAACAAGACTCCATGTTTAATAGGATTGTTTAAGTTCCTCTAAACCTTAGTCAGAGTCCAAGAAACGAGACTCCAACTTTGTTTGAATCATATTGAATTAACAGGATTGTTTAAGTTATTTAGCCCGAGAAGCGTGGCTACAATAGGTTCGAGTCCGATAAATGAGACTCAAACTTTTTCGAACTCTAAAAAGAATTTCAAATATGATTTAACGAAGTTCTTTCATTGTTATGACTCCAATTACTTCATTGTTCAACCTTGCCTTGATTGCTTTCGTTGCATAAGCACATTTCAATTTTGAATCATTATTGTCAGTGAGAGAAGATCTCTAGGACCTGACACATTTTTACTCAGTTTCACACAACATCACACCATTTCATACAGTGCACTTTTGCATTAATCATGGAGAGTTTTCTAAAATTCAAGGATCTGACACTGTTAGTGAGAGCTCACGCTCGAGGACGTGACAACATTTTTTCGGTGAGAGTTTTACCCTCAAGGATCCGAACACCTCGACGAATTGCTAAATCAAGCTGCAAAATGAACTGTCACTAGCTTTGACATTCAGATATCGCACTATCTACCAAAATAGATTTGCTATCTAGTTTGCTTCAATCCTCTATCAAAGAGGGGCATCTGTAGACACCCCATTTTTGCATCCGCCTGATTAATCAACTCTTCAACCCGATCACAACGATTCCCAATGAGGGATGTTATTTCCATTGCTTTATTTTGTTACTAAAAATGTTTCAGAAATCCGGATGAGGTATCTCGAACTACAAAACATTAGAAATCACGCTACGCTAGGAAAATATGATCCTAGAAACATAGAAATCATCATCTTGCAAACAAAACAAAGCTTCACGATAAAAATTACTAAAAATTGACCAAATTACCAAATTACCAAATTACCAAAATACCCCTAACATCAAAACAACCCTAGAGCCTACATTACTCTTAGGAAAACCCTTTTGAACATATAAAACAACAAATCGAAACCAAATAAATCACTTCGCCAATTTTCACAAAATTTGACAAAATTACGAAAATGCCCTCATAAAGTTCACAACCATTTCATACAAAATTTTTATAAATAACACAAATTAATATTTCCATTGAATTCCTTACGAAAAATCGATTCTAAAACATCCGAGAACATTAAAAACCGACTTAAAACGTAAAAGTCCTCTCTGGGAGTAAAACGGTAATTTCACAATTTTCATAATTAAAATTTTTTGAAATTAATAAATAAAATATTAAATAATTAAAGTGAAACATTAATGAAATTAATTTAAAATTTTGAACTAAAAAAATCGATCAATCGGGCTCTCATGAAAAATTGTTGAGGGTTCGTGAGATATTTCTTTAAGGACCCCTCCATTTGGGGGTCCAAAGAATTAAAGATTTAATAGAGGAGGGTTCTCCAAAAATTTAAAGTCAATCAAGCAAGACTAAGGTCAAGGTATTAAAGTCAACCAAGTGAGACTAAGGTCAAAATTAAAATCAATTAAGCAAGACTGAAGTCAAGATATTAGAAGTCAATCAATTAAGACTAAAGTCAAAATATTAAAAGTCAAACAAATAAGACCAAAAGTCAAAATCATAATAGAGTTCTAATTAAATAATAACTCTATCTAATAGAGTTCTAACTAAAACACAACTCCACCTAAAACAATTCTAATTAAAACACAACTCTACCAAAAATAAGTCTAACTAAAACACAACTCTAACTAAAAGAACTCTAATTAAACACTAACTCTATCTAAATTTACCCTTAAAAAAATCTATAAATAAAGGTCCTCACACCCTATTTTCGTATAAAATCATAAACCCTAAGAGAAGTAGGTCTAAA
Organism: Akebia trifoliata; assembly: GCF_017979445.1. Lineage (NCBI taxonomy): Eukaryota > Viridiplantae > Streptophyta > Magnoliopsida > Ranunculales > Lardizabalaceae > Akebia > Akebia trifoliata. The sequence continues at coordinate 23,719,433 of NC_141376.1, forward strand.
AGCCCCCCTAGCCTCCCATAAACCCTAGTTCTGGAGTCCCAACTCCTTACTTAACATCCATTCTTCGATTTTAGCCTATAAAACACCTAAAAACCCTTCGAAAACACCTCAAACCCATAACAAACTTGAAGAATCCAGATAAAAAAAGGAGATACCTTGCCTCGGAGATCAGAAATCCAAATCCGGAGATAGAACGGTGCAAGGAGTAGTTTTTGTCGGATCTGAGGGAACAAGGTCTTTGCTATCGGAAAGGTATATTTTATTATTTTTTTATTATCTAGGTTTTTTAGCAATGTAACTTATTTGGGAAGTTAGTAGAGACCGGCTTTGGCAGGGCGAGGTTGGTGCCTAACCCCTTCCAACCCCGTAACATGATCCTCGAATTCAGTTTTTTATGTTCTAGATTAGTTATTTATCTATTTAGAGTCATTGATCGGTTCCTGGACCATAATAATTAGGTGGCGACTCCTAAACCTCAAGGGTCAAAAGCTGATCCGCGCACCCCGCGGATCGAGGGCGCTTGCACTAGCATATCAAAAAATGCCATTTATATCATATATATGCTAATAAGATCAATACACCAAATCAATTCCACAACATGACATCACCATGACCTTTCTCACTCTGGGCATGGATGTCATTGGTCTAATAAATCCTAAAGCATTGAATGGTTAGTGATTTATCTTGGTTGTTACTGACTACTTTACTAAGTAGGTGGAAGCCATGTCTTACGCAAACATTATGAAAGGGAAAGTTATTAGATTCTTGAAGTGGAACATCATTTGTAGATATGGCTTACCTAGCGCCATTGTGTCAGATAACGCTCTCAACATGAAGAAAAAAGACATGAAAAAACTCTATGAAGATTTTTAGATAAAATATCATAGATCGATGGCTTATAGATCGAAGATGAATGGAGCAATGGAAACAACTAACAAAAATATCAAACAAATTATTGAAAAGATGGTAATAACTTACAAAGATTGGCATGAAATATTACCATTCGCTCTCTATGCTTATAGAACCTAGATTAGAACCTTTACTGGGACAACACCATTCTCACTCGTCTATGGGATGGAAGTAGTCCTTTTAGTTGAGGTCGAAATTTCTTTTCTCAGAGTCCTTATAAAGTAGAATTGGAATAAGTTGAATGGGTTAGAGCACAGTATGACCAATGAAACCTAATTGAGGAAATAATATTTGTTACAATATGTCACAGACAGTTGTATCAGAAATGAATTGCACAAGCTTACAATAAGAAAGTTTGACTTAGATATTTTCAGCCGGGTGATCTGGTTGTGAAGAAGATCCTCCCAATTCAAGAAGATCCAAGAGATAAGTTTAAGTCGAACTATGAAGGTCCCTTCATAGTCAAAAAGTAATGTTAGGAGGTGCACTAATCCTCGTAGAGATAGATGGAGAAGTATTTTCAGAGCCACTAAATGCTGACACAGTTAAGAAATATTATGCCTAAAATCCAATACTTGAAAGGTAGAGAGGTTATTTTTTCATTTCCCTTAATCAAACCCCTTAGAGCGTGATCGTTTTCTTTGACCACCTAGAACTGGGGCAAGCTAGTGAATATACTAGGACAAGCTAGAGAATACACTAGATCAATTTGGGGGAATAACTAGGTATTTTTAATAAATAAAAAAATGAGAAAAAAAAATTAAAGAACTAAAAAAAACTCTTAGCCCACATAAGGATAAACTATGAAGTCAAAAATAGAATTTTTAACTTTGGACTCAACTTGCATTTCGAAGGCTAAGAGAAAGTCAAGAGAATAACATCATTGAGAGTTCTAACTAAAAGGATAGTTTAGGAAGCAATAAGAGCACATCCCAATTCTTACCTAACACATTTATTTTCTTTTGAGCCTTTTATCCTTTCTTTCTTCAACTTGCTCATAACTTACATTTACAACCCAATAAAAGTCCTCTCCAATCAGGTAAATGATTAAAGGTAAGATCCTAAAGTTAGCTGGTTGGTGATGGCCGAATTTAGACAACATTTGACAGTGACAAACAAAAGTAATTAGGACCAATAAGGACATATTGATCTTGTGTTTGATCTTGGACCCAAGTCACAAGAGTCGCTGAAGGATGTGAGAGGGGAGATCAGATTAGATATTCAAAAGCAGACACAACTACTAGAACAAAAACAAGATTGGACCATCAGAAGAGTAGCTGCAAAGTAAAGTTTCTAATCTGCTATCTCAACTCGAATCACCAGACCTCTAGAATCGTTGGGAATTCGTATAGGCTCAATTCATTGTATCCATTTTTATTTTATAATGTTAATAAATGTAGCACAGTCTAAAAGGATACAACAAAAATCCGAAAGGGTGTTGTGAGTAAAAGTATCAGTTGTGGCAAAATCAAAACTATCGACATAATGAAAATCCTAAAATGGCATCGATGTGCAAAAATGGTAGAAAACTAGACTTGGTGAAAATCTTAACAAGTACTAAGGGTAACATTGGTAAGAAAAATAGAAAAAATAAAAAAATAGAAAAGCCGCCAAGAGTTTTTTTTGAATACCATCAACCATTCCAATCACACTTCTTTGTATAAATCCTTTACCTTACCTCCCTCAAATTCCTAAAGACAAATCTTTCTGACTATGGAGATGAGTCTAAAAGATCTAGGAGAAGCTGAGAATGGGTTTACATAATCCGTTTGATCCTTTACTTCGATGACTACAAGTTGTTCAAGCCTGACCTATTCATGTTCTAACTTTGCCTCAATCTTGTTTTCTTTTAGCTTCATTTTACAAATTTTAAAATCCAAAACAATATTAAAACCATCAAAAATCTATATTTTTGACTTATGATAAAAAATCTAGAATTTGTATCAAAACAACAATTTTCAAAATAAAAGATAGATATATTTGAGACCAATAATACTAAAAAAATTTATTTTTTCATTCATTGCATAATTTTAAATCATTTTGTTCAAGTGTGCAAAAAATAAAGAAGCTAAAAATATAGGAAAATTACGTCTAGCTACGTGAAACATAAGAAACATCTAGGTGAAGCTCTAAGTCACGGACTCAAGCCACCAAATTAATGATCACTTTGTCTACATCGAAAATATCTTGGCTCACCAGATATGATGTCATGTTATCAACACGAGTACTAGAGCTTAACCTCATCTTGAGATCATCAATCTTAGCCTGGTACTTCTCAACATTGTTACATCTCAGAATCTTATTATCTCTTAAAGCGATACTCAAACGATCAATATCAGATTGTAGCCTCTACTTAGACTATAACCAGATACATTCAATATGATGGTGATCTACTCGAAGCTCCTCAATCCGATTATGGTAGTTGTGGATACGAGAAACACGTAAACCAAGGCAAAGACCAGGAGAAGAAAGAGGTTGACCACTCATCAAATCTCTAAACCAAGACTGGTACGAAACAAAATCGTGAGAAACAAAGATAGGATCATAGAAAATATCCACATTCTGCCAAAACCTATGCAATCAATCTCGTAAACGGGTGTTTGAAGAGTTAAAATCTCTGATCAAGTCACTAAAGTCCTTAGAACAAAGGATTTTTTGAATGTGACCATACTACCAAAAGATTCGAAACAAGAAATGGTGAGTAGACCCCAAAAAGACAAAGAGAGTTAAACAGAATGTTGGAAGGAGCCTACTCATCTGATCATGCTCTCATCAATAAACTAAAGATAAGCATACCAATTTTCCTTCCCAACCACGAAAAGCGGATACTCTTTCGTTGACATCAAGGAAACTAAATTGGTGTTATAAGATAAAGGACGCTCAATCTCTTCGATGGAGAAAAGATGATCAAAAAGCCAAAGTTGCATAAGAACAAGGAAGTAATCAAATAACATTTAAAATGAAGTTTTAAAACCAAAATCCCAAAAAGTTCAAAATTAAAAAAAAAAAACAATTTTTAAACCAAAAATCCATAACAATTCGTAAATTTACAAAAAAAAATTTGAATTTTTTTTAATAAATATAAAATAAGTGGCTTTTTTTATTTTTTTCTTTCTATTTTTACCTACAAAAGGGATGCACACCCCATGAAAAAATAATGCCTTTACAAAAAAAATTTTGAATTTTTTTTAATAAATATAAAATAAGTGGCTTTTTTTATTTTTTTCCTTCTATTTTTACCTACAAAAGGGGTACACACCCCATGAAAAAATAATGCCTCTCAACAGCTCTGGTAGTCAAAGTTCTGTAGAGCTCAGCTAAAATCATCGGAGCTAACCGACTACTTTCGAGAACTTAAGTGATTATATTTATTAAGGAAGGATCCACTAGGTTATATTTCCTAGGGTACAAGATTTGGTCCACAACCATCAGATATAGGGCATTAAATCGGATATCCGACTAAGCACCCAAAACTGTATTTTCAAAGAAGAAAGGTTTTGATAGCCAAACCAAAGTAGAATCCCCTTGTAGCTTCTTTGGTTTAGGGTGATGAATTCCAAGAAATTGGACTACCTCATTTCAATAGCTAGGATGTAAGGGAGGAGAGACTACCTTATTAGAGAAGTATAACCTGAGGATACTCTCAAACTCTTTGATAGTTGGTGTAATCTCATACTTTCCAAATCAAAATACATTAGAATCCTGAATCCAACACTCGATTATAGTTTCAATCAAATCCCACTTCACCTATACCTCATACAAAAATAAAACAAATCATAGCTTGTTCTCACCAATCCATATCATCTTCTCATCCGTAGACAATGATTGAATCCACCGAGTGGTATGGCTTTCCTTGATAGAATATTGATTCAGGTTGAGAAAAATAGGACCCAAGGCATTAGATCCTTCCCCGATTTCATTACCACTAGCTTTTGAATAGTTGGTAGGCTCCATCTTCGATCTAAAGCAAGAAAGTCGCAAGTTTTTAGCAAAATTGTGACTTTTATGAATAAAAGATCAATTTTCAAGTTTTAAAACTGTAAAAAGTTATGATCTATACCTTACCCACGTACTGGGGCAAATTTTGCCTGGCCAAGGGTGACCCACGACTAGGGAAAAATTTGCTTTGTTTTTAGGTAAACCAAGGCTAGCACAAAATTTTAGCCTGGCCAAGGGTAACCCAAGGCCAGAACAAAATTTTGAACTGGCCAAGGATTACACATGGCCAAAATAAAATTCTAAACTGACCAAGGTTCACCTATTGCCAGAACAAATTTCATTCAAATTTTTTTTGCTATTTTTCGAAAAATTTACTTATAAAACCCCCAGGGATTGCTCCCTTCGCATTTCGGCCCTGACCTGTCAATTTTGCAGAAAATAGACATTCGTTGGAGCATACATCTAAAAGGTAAAACAGGTGAAAATCAAAGAATTCAGGTAAAATAAAATAAAAGTGTTACACACACAAGATTATGAGGTACACAGTATTTTTTATTACAAGATGACTAATAAGAAAATACTCATACTAATCAAAAGTAGCCTTTGGTACCTCGATGGAACTTCTTAGCACATATCATTCTAATCAAGTCGTAGTCAACATTACCTCAGGATCTTTCTCAACCTCCGGCCTATCCTCTGACTTCGGCTTAATTAGATACTCAAACTCACACTCATCAGAGATGTAGTTAGTTTGGGGCTCAGAAGGTCTCATGAACCAACAGTTTGTGAACCCAGCATGGTTGGTTCTCACACTTTCCAAGTAACGTTGTTTTTAGCCTGGTAGTACCCTTGAAGACAAAAGTTTCTTGCCTGATGTGGCTTAGTGGGTGGCTCTAGGTAATAAAGTATATAGTAAGCGCTAGCCAGAGTGTAAGGAGCATTGCTCCTAGAAGCTCCTTGATGAGACCAAAACAAAAAAAATTTAAATGTTAATAGGCATAGTCATTTTGTTTTTTTGTTTTTAGTTGAATAAATAATTACAAGCTAAAATGGTTTTTTTTTTTTTATTAACCCATAATGACTTAGGTGGCCTCTAATAGAAATAACTGACACCTTCTCATGCCTGTTGAAGAACCTACAGAAGATAAACAGATGATTGAATCAAAGTTTTTGAAATGAGGGAAAGTATTACAAGTGTTTACCAGCTCACACTAGAGTTTCTCAATGTAAGAAGCCTGTGGAGCCATCTCAAAGTTCCTTCTCTCATCTTGTTTAAGGTACCTAGCCAACTCAGCACTCTAAGTACAAACAGAATAAGAAACAAAAAAAGAGAAAATAATAATGACAACTAAAGAGGAAAAAAGAGAAAGAAGGTAAGGAAAGGCATTTAAGCCTCGTATTAGCGAACATAAATGCCCCCGGATTCCTAAATCCCCTTGACTACCTCAACTTTAGAATACACACTCAATGGATACCTCTTGGAACCACTCATCGTAATTCTTGGGACGAATCAATCGTTCCTTAGGAATATTCTCAGAATTGGCGAGTATGCCATCTCGATGGCTCCAAAACTCAAAATGGGTCGAGGATTACGAAGAATGTGAGCCTTTCCATCACACTGAAATGAGAGGTACTCTCCTAGGAGAGCACATAGGAAAGTTTGTCAATATAGCACGGGAAAACTATCCTCTGAAAGTCGAGAAGGTGAGCTATAACAAAGTCGGGATGAGTAGAAATAGAATATGATAACTCAAGCACTTGAGGATTGATGATCTGAAAAGAAGAAATAAGTAGTTAAGGAAACTGAGAAAAAAATAATGAGGATGAAAAATGGGACAGTACTTACATCTCGACGGAAACATCGATCTAAGTGAGCTCAAGCAAACAAATCCCTACTTTTTTGTGTCCTTTTGAAATGGATAGCCAATTTTCAACCCATTGGGTAGTCAATTCCCTTTGAAGGCACACGGGGACGATAGAACTGAAAGTAGAGATATGAGAATAACTGCAAAAGAGGGAAGGAATGTGATGCACAATAAAGGAAGTACAAAATCCAAAGTAAAATCGTAAAATACCTCAACGAAAGGCTAGAAGAAACGAAGAAAAATCTCATTACTAGGACGTCCCATCACACTTGAGACCACTCGATCTACTCCCTCAATAATAGTCCCAAATATCATGCTTCCCCAATCATATTCTTGAATACGATTTGTGTCTCATAAAGTTGAAAAGAATATGACATCGATTGAAGTCTGATCTTTGGAGAAGAAGTAAACACCCAACATGATAAGGAATAGTTGTCTAAACATAACGATAAAATGAGGGTGATTAGCTCAAATCCACGAGTAAAGACCATTCTTCAAGTACATATCCTTCAGTCATGTGATGCTCAACCTCCTCTCCTTCAACCACTCACAAGCGAGAATAACTCAAAGACCTAGAAATGTCAACATTTCGTCATTATCAACACTCACTAGAGGTATAGATAGTCATTCTATTCCAATCCCAATATACCCACAAAATCAAAGGGTCGAATTCCAAGTTCCATGTCCGGAAGGTGGAAAGTACGAGTTTGAGGAAATCACCTCTCTATGAGTATAATGATCAGAGTTCTATTGACCATAAAGTGGAGAATCTCATAGAAAGTACTGAATCCTATCAATCCCATTTGTGCCTTAAGTACATTAGAAGAAGTCGCATAAATACTATAGAAAGTGTACCAACTACCCTTCAATTTTCCATCTAATAGAGGTATTTTGATGTCGGCATGCATGCAAACAGATATATGACAACGGAGATCGGATAACAGAAGAGTATCATGTATTTGAACAGCAATCTCAAAGGATATGATCACCCTCAACTCCACAGTATCATCAATATCGGTTGCCACCACCTCAGGCTCTATTATTGCTGGAGGAGGATTATGAATTGCTTCATACTCCTCTTTACTATCCAAGGGTACTGAGGCCTTGCCTCATCAAAACTGCTTGAAGAACTATCCTTAAGAGGAGTGACCTTCTTGTTTTGAAAATATTAAATCAACCCATCTAAAAATAAAAAAGGCATGATAAATGTTAGAAGTCAACTAAGAGTCATACCCAAAAACAACACAAAATTCAAAAAATATTAAACATAAAAAATGCCATGTCTTAGCCCATTCAAACCCTAAGCCATTTGCTTAAACCCATATCCACCCCATTGAAGCATTTTGCCGAATACGTGGTGTGATCAACATGAATTAATCGCCCTAAGTAAAAAAAAATCTCACCTAAACCATCCAAAGCCCTACCTAAGCCTATTCAATACCTTACATATCCCAAAACCTCATCATTTTTTTAACCAATTTCATTGTGACATTTTATCGAACACATAGAGTACCAAAATGAAATAGCCTCTCATGCCATTAAATCATCCTCGAACCAATCCTAATCTATGAATCTAGCTCCAATACACTTCATACACCCATTAAATCCCAAAATGCAATTCAATTTTAAAAAAAATCCATCCAATCCATAATCCAACCCAAGAACATTCAATATCCACACCAATCGATGCAATCAAAGCTTCAATCTCATGAATTCAAGTAATTAAATGACTAATTTGAAGAAATTGGGAGATTACTGTAGATGCGTGATTCTCGATTATGAGTATCATTTCTATGAAGCTTTGGAGTCGCCACCATTCATATTTGTTAAAGGGTATGATGGTCATCCGATGTGTATTTTTAGAAAAAGTGTCACTTTTGGCATTTAGTGACTCTCAATGGATAATGTACCAATCAACTTGAGATCAGGGTAAGCGACTCGATTGGAGAAAAGGAAAGGTGTTAGGCAACCTTTTCTCCCTACCAATTGGTGGTAACGTCAACATAACTCGATCATTTTTGGATGTAAATGCAAAATAAAATAAAGTACCATGTGACGATAACTTATACTTTAAGTAGGAATTTATTTTTTGTTCGATTATAGGATCATCCCATTAAAGGAGATGATCCTTATAAACCCTTTACCTTGGGAATTACGTGTATTTTTGAAAAATATTGGCTATGATTATGGGTTCATTCTCATGAGTTGAGAAGAACTCGAACACTAGTTGCCACAAAACGATTTGATGGGTTAAAACAGTTTTATTTTGAAAATGATTACAACCCCTATACTTTCAACTTAACCAAAGTTCGATCTATCGGAGATAGGGAAGGAATAGCATCACATCCTATGTCTTTCTAAAAAGAAATTAAAGAGATGAGGGAGAAAGTAGATGATGGATATAGAAAGGACAGATAGAGATGGGGAGATGTACTCCTTTGACCCACCTTAAAGCCTTAACTTTTCTTTTTTTTTTTCCTTCCTTCCTTCTTCTTCTTCTTCTATACCATCTTCTTTGAGTGATTTTTGAGAATGTAACCTTTTAGAATATATAAAGTAGGGAAGTAGAGAAGAGATGAATAGAAAGTTGAGTTCAGTATAGTTTTTTAGTGTAATACTTGGTACCCATTTTAAAAGGGAAAAGAGGTATTTATAAGTGTTTGGAGGTTATTTTAGGGGTATAGTTGGGTGAAATAATGAAAAATTAAAAAATGCATGGGATTTGAAGGTGGGGGGGGTATGAAATTTAGAATTGGGGTGAGGATAATTGTGTAATGAGGTAGATAGATAGGTTTTTGATCCAAATGGTTTAGATCCTACCCAATCCATTTGGGTGGAGTGTTTGGTGAGGTGAAATGAGTGATGTGTGGTGGAGAAAATGGTGGTGTAAGGGAGTAGTTTGTTTATTGAGTATTAGGTAGGTTGAAGAGGAGTGGTGTTTAGGTTAGGAGAATGGATTATGTAAGGGGTTAGTTGATTGAATTTTGGAAGGGTTAATAGAATGATGACATGTGTCAAAAAGGGATGGGGTGGTGAGATGATTAGATTAGTGGATTAGAGAAAATGAGTGTTTGATTAGAAATAAGGGGTGTCGGTTTGATTTGTGAGGATGGATTTGTAAGTAATGATGAAGGTAGATTAGATAAAGATATGGGTTGAGATGGGGGTAGATGATTTTTTAAAGAAAGGTGATGCAGGTAGGTTAGGGAAAGGTATGGGTTCAGATGATTTTTAGAAAGAGGGGTTGTAGGTAGATGATTTGTTAGAGAAAGGTGATGGGGGTAGGTAGTTGGATGAGGGAGGTGAGTTAGGATGATGACATGTATCCCACCTTGATCATCTTGGGTGATTGGTTGATGTGGATAATGGATTGTGGGTAATGGTTTGTAGGTTATGGATCTGGGTTTGAATTGTTGTGGGCTATAGGATGTTGGGCTTGGGGTTTTATGAAGGTTTTGGGTTTATTGGAATAGGTTAGGGTTTATTTTAGGATGGGGTTTAATTATTGGTGGTTGTAGGGTTTGGGTAATATGGAATTAGGTTTAGGTTAAGTTGGATAAGGTGAGAAATAAATTTTTTGTGAGTTGAGGGTTCATGAGTTAGAAAGAGGTGATGTGAGTAGATGATTTGTTACAGAAAGGTGATGGGGGTAGGTAGTTGGACGAGGGAGGTGAGTTAGGGTGATGACATATGTCACTTTTGGTGATCAAAGGGGTGATTGGTTGATATGGATAATGATTTGTGGGTTAGGGTTATGGGTGTGGATGTGGATTTGGTATAGATGATGGTTTGTGGACTTTGGTTTGTTGGGCTTGGGTTTTAGGTTATTTGAAAATTTTTTGGATTATTTTGGAAAGAGTTTTTAAGGGTAGGTATATTTTATGATTTATGTGATGTGAGATTAAGTTTAAGTTAGGTTGGATAAGGTGATAAATGATTTTTTTTGTGAATTGAAGGTTTGTGGACTTTGAGCAGGCTTAGGGTAATTTCGGATTCGAGAGAGAAGTGGTGAAGGCGGGGAAGGTATGGGGTAGGCCAAGTCCTTTTGGTAAGTCCCTTAAAGCTTTAGGGGGTCTTGGTGACCTTTGATTCGATCAAAATGTCGCATTTCAATGAATTAGGCTTTTTAGGCCCGTTGGCAAGTTATTAACGAAATTGATATTTTTGGGCCCTTTCAAGTGGGGGTCCGTTCAAATTGAGGTGTTTACAACTGCCCTTCTTTGCAGGAATTGCATGCAAAAAACTACAAAGAAAAAAACTAAACTCTTATTTGTACGAGCTACAAAATTTTTGCAAAAATATGACTTCGAATTACTTATTGAATTGATGATTTTTGTAGAAAATAGCTATTCAAGCTCGGGGGTCTAATAGAGTTTTGCTTTATTAATTTCTTGATCTCGATAGCATGGAGTTCGTTTGAGATCTAAGATTTGATAAAAATTTGATGAGTTTTGAAATTCGGATATTTTTGGTCGTGTTTTAACAAATCGGAGTTAAATGCAACTCGAAAGGGTTTTTTGAAATTCTTTTATTTTTTAATTTTTTATTTGATATTTTATTTGATTTATTTGATTTATTTGATTTTTTGATTTTTTTGATTTTTTGATTTTTGTATTTTTATGAATTTTTTGTTTGATTTTTATGAATTTTTTATTGACTGTTCCGTGCATGATGCACAGATAGCTTTTGGGTCAGATTCATCCGTTCTTTAAGAATGGATGTCGTGCTTTTTATTTTGTCCGTGCATTGAGCACGGATGGGACAACTGTTATTTTATCCATACTGGTAGCACGAACCAATACGAATTTTAAACTATAAAACCTGCGTGCCCTCTCATTTTCCTTTTGATTTCTCTTCTTCTTCCCCACGATTTCTCCTTCTTCCCTTCATCTTTTCTTTGATTTCATTGATTTGGGCCTTTGGTTTGGCCGTTAGGACAATTTGAAGCACATTGTGAGTATTTGGACGCTTGTGGTGGCAAAAGTTTTGGGAACTTTTTTTGTGCGGGTGGGTTACGATTTTACGCGCTTGAGGCGAGTGTTATATCTTTTTTTTTTCCTATTGGAGTTATGATATGAGAATAGGCATATCGATTTGCCTTGGACACAAACAACACCTTTTTTTATTTTCTTCATTTTTTTTGTTGTTTTTTGTTTTGATTTATTTACATCCTCTATGTGTGACGTTTTTATAATTCTCTGAGCATTTCTAATATATTGAGATGAGCATTTTTACCTTTGATTTCCCCTTTTGAGATGTTGTCATGATTGAAATTAATGTAAACTGTCCCACTATTATTGATTATTCTTGCCTTGTTTTGCTTGCTCTTTTTCATTATTCGATTATCTCTATTTCATTATTTGATTGGATTTGAGTGTATGGATTGTTGATTTACAAAATTCGAAGAATGACGGGGGCATAACAGGTGGATTTGTGGGTGATTGAGGTCGTTGGATTGTTGGAGGGATTGATGGGAGATTTTGAGTGGTTGTTAGGATTGGTGGACTTGTTACTTAGGTTAGGCAACTCATGGTTTGTTTGGACAGACTAGGATGTATGGGGACTGTTTTGGCAAGGAGGATTGGGATATTTTGGTTGATGGACTTAGTTGATATCAGGACTGTTTTGGAGGGTTATTAGAGGTTTAGGGCCACGAGTAGGGTGGTGATAAGGTTTAGGGTTGAATGGTGATGTTTGGGGGTCATTAATGGTAATCTTGTATGCGGGTGAATGGTACATGGATTTTTAGATGAGGATTTGTAGGGTGGATTGGTTATGGTGAAGAGCTTGGGATTGATGAGGATGGTTTTAGGGATTGTTTTGGGGTAAGGATTTGATCGAGGTGGTTTGTGGTGATCTTGGGGTTGTTTAGAATTGAGGGGAGATGATTTTTGAAGTTATTTTAGGCTAGTTTTGAGGTTGGGTTAGAATGAAGGGGTTTAGGTGAGTCGGCTTCTTCCACTTGTTTTTTTTATATTTGGCATGCTTTTGATTTTGGAGGTACCGTTTATTATACTATTTTCCATGTTATCCTTTCAAGTTTCCTCCCTTATTTTCATTTTTCTTTGCTTGTCTGAGATATAAGAATGGATACTTTGACTTGTTTCGAACACCCATACGTTTTCCTTTTCTTTGAATGACATCTTGATGTGGTTGTGATGGATGATCGATTGACTTGGCATGGGTATGGGCTTGATTGGGTAGGAGGGGGGAAATTATGTGGGATTGAATGGTCTTTAGGCTAGCGAATGATTGATTGACTAAGTTTAAAGGTTTTGGTAAGATAGAATGGTTGAGGTGGGCCGGCTTTGTGGATCGATAGGCATAGGTGGAGAATGATGGATGTGTTGGGTGGCGTAAGCTTGAATAGGTAAAGTCCGGGGTTGGAATTTGCAGGTTTTACGTAGTCGAACTGGAATTGGTTTAACTCTTGACTACTTAGACTAAGTGGGTGAGGTAAATAGACTAAGTGGAATTGGTTTAACTCTTGAGTTTGGGATGTGCCGCTTGGTTTGCTTAGGCGTAGTTTGGATCGAGTAGGGTTGGTTAGATTTTTTATAGGTTTCGTGAGGTTTTCCACTGTTGATTCAACAAACTTGTGGCTCGTAGATGGGTAGAGAGCGACAGATTAGAGTAGACCAACATTCTTCAAATGAGGAGGAGGAGGCGAGACCTAGGACCTTAACCCATTTGGCTTTGGGGTCTGGTGTAGCGACTGAGTTAGGTAGGCCATGTCGGCCTTTGTGAAGGTCTGATTCTTCATCAGTGGTTGGTTCTTCTTCTGGGAGCCAAGTCAACGAGGCGAGTACTTCTCAAAGTGATTCAGCTGAAGACCTAGTAGGCAGTAGTGGTGGCAGATGCAGACAAGGTGGAAGAGGCCAGGCAAATAAGGCCGTTGGTAGAGGTAGAGTGGGTTGGGAGGTTCCTAAGGTCGAGATCCTTGAAAAAGAGAATGAGAAAGTTCCAGACACCTCTCTTCTTCGTGGATTGGGGCGACAAGTATCGATGCTAGTCCGATTAGATATTCCTACCCCTTATCCTTCAACGAGCTTTAGAGGGAGCTGGAGTGCATTTTTGTCGATAGCTGCCTGTTCTCAAATGATATCCCAATTTTCCAGAGTAGGATTTGGCGCTTTCCTGCATATACCAACTCTTAGGGCTGATCGACCCTTATTTTGGCTATGGTGGAGAGTTTGTTCCCAGTGACACATTCGTTCCATATGCCTGAGGTGGAGATTGGTATTCGACCTTCCGATTTTGTAGTTATCACCGGCATTGCCATGGATAGAGAGCCCCTTCCCCTGACTATGTTGACTGTTCAAGAGGTAGGTGAGCTATTGGGCATTGCCAGAGTCCCTGTTTCCATGGTAGGGAAGATGGGGCGTATCAGCACAGAGCTATTGATAGGCTTACTGTAGATTGAGGGAGAGGACGGGGCCCCTCATACTTATCGAGAGAAAGCGGCTCGCTTTGTAGATAAAGATTTTTATACTGTTTTCTAGATCTATTTCCTTCTACTCCTGGGCAACTGTTCCTTTCTTGAGGACGATTTTTCAGTTTCTACCACCTTCCTTTTAGTGATGTGAGACATTGACCATATCAGAGATTTTGACTAGGGGAGTCTGGTCTATGGGACCATTTTGGCGGGCCTAGATCGAGTAGTGGAGGAGATCATTGCACCTCGTGGAACTGGGATCTCCACTCAATTGTTCTGGCAGTTCATCGAGGTAATTAGATCTCAGTTTCTTTTATTTATTCTCTTGTTTCTCAGTCTTTTATTCACTTATCTGACACTTTTCCTTCCTTTAGATTTTTGTTCATGTATATTTTCCTTTCTATCTACCCACTCGCCGTCACCCCGACGAGGGTTATCCATTAGGTGTTTTTGGGCTACTAGAGATGTCAGGGCGATTAGGAACAGCCCTCGGAGCGCTCAGGACCATATTGATAGGTGCCATCTTTGAGACGTGAGTATTCTAACCTTTTTCCCTAGTTATTTTAAACTTGGATTTACATATGCTTGTCGTCTGATTCTCTCTTTTGCAGATCTTCTCCGTTACTCTTCGAGACCTTCCCCGCACCGTTAGCGGGAGGCAGGAGGTGTGAAATGCCTATAGTCGCAACACCCAATGACAGCATTACCCCTACTTCATTGACGAGTAGAGACACATATTCTATCTGGGGGAGCGTCTGTTTTTTTAGCACGATGGGAGTTTTCGCATCCTTGTCACTCCACCTAAGCCTATCTTGGAGGCTATGACGGTGGATGAGTATCTTGCCCAAGCGAGGGGCGTAGATGCTGATGGATTGGTGAGGGGTGGTGACTATCAAGCTTGGTTTAGAGAGGCATCCATTAGGTGCATTATGCCCCCAGTCACTGCCCGGGCCAGGATCACGGAGATTGGAGGGGTCCTGATCTAGGAGCATGCCGTCACAGTACGTATTTGTCCTTATCTCTCTTCCTTAGAATTTCATGTCTTTATTGTTTTCATTGGGTATGTTCTTTTGGTTTCAGGCCAATGATCTTCATCGCCTCCGAGAGGGCTATGACGTTATTGAGGCACAAGCTACGAGGGCCGTTGAGATGGAGAAAGGTTGGAAGGCCTATAGGGCTGAGGTAGAGGAGCAGGCTGCTCATCCAAGAGCTAAAGCTAGAGATGGCCCTGCAGGAGTTCCGTCTTCAAGCCAAGATAGTATGTCACTTTTCTTTCTCTTTTTTGTTTGTAGATCGTAGCTTATTCGCTTCTGTTTTGATTGATTATCTTGTGACCTTTTCAAGATTATTATCAACACTGAGACGAAACGAGCACCTTTGCATGCCCTCCGACACCTCCTAAGGTAAGAATTTGTACTTTAGTTGTTTATTTCCATGTCTTGCATATATATATATATATACTTGTCTTTTAACTTGCTTTGTTTTGCTTTTCAGGCTTCTCTCGCCACCGGACCTTTCGTTTCTGGTGCTGATCTCGCGGGGACTACAGATGCATAGTTTACCTTATTTTGGGGTGTTGGGTCCTAGTGTAGTGGTTGGATCTTCTTTGGGAGTGATCTCGGAAACTCAGATTGCCCAGGATGATGCTGGACCCCCCTCTATTTGATTTTTTCTTTGACGTACCTTGAAAAACATATAGATATTTTTTATTTGTTTTTGAACATGTTTATGTAAACATTTTCGCATTTTGTATATATACATCGATGTTTATCATTTCTTAGCATTTATTGTATCCTTATAATTGTGCGTGCAATTGATTTGGGCCCCAACAGACCTTCATGGAGTAATACCAGCCTTGCGAGTGTTTGGGAGTGCGTACAAGGTGCAACTAGGGTCCAAAAGACCCCCTGAGGGTATTCTCGAGTGATGTGAGTCATACGTGGGCCTAGGGGTCTTATGGTGAGCGAGTAATTTGTGGGCTTTGAAGGCCCGCACAGTGTGATGCGAATGCCCTGGCTTTGAAAAGCCTTGATTTGAGTAATATGGTCAGGGTGATCTTTAAAAGATCCAGTTTCTCATGTCCGATCCACTTTTCATATTTCAAGTACTCTTGTATATCTGGTTTGTATACATTGAATGTGAGAGAGTCCCGATTAATTGTGATGTGATCTTGGGGTCTCGAGATGTGAGATGATTTTGAAAAAAAAGGGAATTCGATGATTTAGGGTCACCAAAACTTTTCAAAAAGTTTCTGGTCCTTGCTCCGAGCACGAACAGTTTTGCTGGGCCATTATCCGTGTTTTGAGAATACATAGGTCAATTAGATTCTTGTCCGTGTTCAAAGCACGGATAAGTTTGCTTGGGTCCATCCATGATCTAAACATGGATAAATCAACTTGAGCTTCATTCGTGTTCTGAACACAAATAGGTCAATTCTTGTTTTATCCGTGTTTGGACCACGGACCAACAAAATTTCCTTCTTCTTCAAAGTCTGTTCCATCACTATTAACATTAAATTTTGTTTGATTTTTACTTCCCTTTGTGCATATTTTTGCTCTCATTCTCCCCAAGGCTTCTTCCTAAGCTCCATGGAAGGGCTTCCCACTCTTCCTAATAATGAGTGTCTCCAAACACTCAATTATACACACATTTTTCGGATATTTATCTTGATTTTTGTACCTATTTTTTCATATTAAGGTAATAATCATGATAAGCCTCAAAACACCATATTGCATGTTAATTAGGCTTAAATATATATAAATAAATTTATTTACTAGATAAATCTAATTACGTGTGTTTCTTGTGTAGAAAATCAACAATTTGGAATCAAAATCTCAAGGTAAAAGTATTTGGGCTCATTTTGGAATTCCCTAATCCTTAACTCATATTCTCCTCTTTTGTCTTTTTGTATAAAGAAAAGTGGAGGCTACTTTTAGACTCTTCTACACACATTTTTCTCTATAAATAGAGTCTTAAACTCTAGAGAAAAGGTCCCATCTTGGTTATCTTATTCAAGACTCCTTTAATCTAAGGCTCTTAGCCTATTCTTTTATTTTTTGTATTTTCATTTTCTAGTTATTTTCTTTTGGCTAAATAGTCTTGTAAGAAGTGGAAGAAGAAAAAGTTGTAAGTTTCTCCATGAAATGAAGAAAAGTTATTTCATCTCTTATCTTCCCTCTCTTACAATGACATTAGGCTAAGTTCCCCTCCATTGGAGAGTGGAAAAGCCTAGAGCAAGTTCTTGTATTATTTCTAATTTCATGCCTTTCTTTTATTTAAAATGCTTATGAGCTCTCTTTAAATTTCTTACACCTTTTATTCTTAATATAGATACTTTATGCTTAGATTAGATCAATATAAAGTATGCTTAAACTAGATAATTGGTAGTAGGAAGTTTTCAAAGATTTCTACTTTGTTTATGTTCCCTTATTTCATTTCATTTGCAAAATTTTCCGATCAAATGAGCTAACACCAGGTCCTTACGATTGAGTTATACAAAGGCTAGAAACTAACAATTTCTCATCAACATGTTCTAGGTAGATCCACCTCCAATAGTGTTTTAATTTCATTAGTTTACTTGCTTTTAATTTCATTTACTTTAGTTTATTTTCTAACAATTTTACATCTTCTTATAAGTTCAAAAATACAAAGAAAAACAGTTTTAATTCATTTTAGTTAATTTTAAGTTTATCTTCTTAGTTTAACTCTATTCTTTATTTCTCTTGGGTTCGATCCCCTACTTGTCCCACAAGTAAGATAAAAGTAAGATTATTATTAACTCCGGTGAGAAGAATAACGATAGTCTCATTAGAATTTTGGCGTCGCTGCCGGGGAAAGATAAAGGTATTAGTGATAAGTTTTGATTTAAAATTCTTTTCTTTCATTTTTATTTTATTTTATTTTATTCTTTTGATTTCTTTCTATAACTTCAAGTGTTCTTGAGGTTTTAAGAGAGAACGAGGAAGAAAAAACATTGAAAAAAAAAGTCATTCCCGTTTTCTTTTTCACCCTAGACAGTAGAACTTAAACTGCCTGTAACTTTCTTCTCCGATCTCCGATTATCTATTATAATATATCGATTTGGGGTAAAACGAAATATTTTATAAAATGTGACAAAGTCATCAAGATTGTGGTAAGTCAGATTCTGTTTTTGAATCCATTTACTATCATTTCTACTAACATTTCTGTTTTACTTCTTGTAGGTGAACATTTTTTTCTCTTCTTTTCTTTCAATATCCTTGAATCTTTAGTTAGATTTATTTTCCTATTTTAGAAACACTTGTATAAGATTCTTTGTAATTTTTTTAATTATCCAAGAAGGCTTGGATTGTAATAGACTAAGGAAGGATGACAGGTGGATAATACCGTCATGGCTCCTTAGGTTCGCACACCAAAATTGGAGTTGGTGGCCTAAGTCGACTCAAACCGTCTTCACCCCGTCTAGTACGGGAGGTAATCTCGAAACACCCACGCCTCTCTTTGCTAGTGGGTTACTCCTTGCCTTTGTATGTTATTTTTCCAATTTGCTCACACTTGGAATAGTTAATTAAGTAGTAAAGAGAACCCCTCTCCTAGGGATGGCATGATAAGATGAGGATTGGAAGTCATTACCAATTCCATGCTTTAATTAGGATAATCAACTCACTAGTCATCCAATCAAATTAATTAAAATCAATTAGACTTGACTATAAGGCCCATGAGCTCAATAGGAGAAATTCTACTTCAAGTTGTGCCAATTGCGTGTCTTGGTCATCTTTTGTATCTAATAAGATCTTGCCCGTTGAGAGGATAGACTAAGTCTATTCAAGAAAGGAAGGTGACTTAAAAGTGCTCTTGCTTATGCATTGTGCGCCACCTCCGATCTAGAGATCCGAATGATTCAAACTTGACTTTATAGAACCGAGTTGGAAGGCTAGTTGTGCTATTTTTACCCAGTTAGGAGCTATCTAGCTTTAGGTAACCCATCTAGGTCCAGTCTTTTCTTTTCGTGATTGTTTGATCGACTGTGTAATTTGCATGCTTGGTAGACGTTCACAAAACATCGTGTTAGAATCATTTGATCCTGAGATCGAACGTACCATCAGTAGGATACGCAAGACACCATCAGTAGTTATGATGGATGATCGAGAACGAACTCTCAATGAGCTATTCGTTCCAGCTTCCACATCTCCTCCTACATGCATTGTGTTACTATTGAACAATGCACCTCAGTTTGAAATTAGGACTGTCACCATCAATATGCTCCTTAAGTTCTACAGTTTAGAGAGTGAACAACCTTACACCCACCTTAATCGATTCTTAACTATATGTCAAACTTTTAGAAATCAGAATCTAGATGAGGAGAGTATCAAGCTTATTCTGTTCCCGTTATTCCTAGAAGACCATGCAGCTGCGTGGTTGAACTCCCTAACACCCAATTTCATATCTACCTGGGATGTTTTATCCAAGAAATTTATGGTCAAATTCTACCCCGTAGCCAAAACTGAGAAAATGAATGACTCCATTAGAAATTTTAGAGCCCGTCCTGATGATTAATTTTCCCAAACTTGGGAAATATTCAATGATTTATTGGTCAAGTGCCCACACCATGGCATTGACAAAGCATAGTTGGTGCAAAGTTTTTATAGAGGATTAACAATGAATCAACGTACCTTAGTCGAGTCAATGCATAAAGGTCACTTCATGAACCAGACTCCCAACCAAGCTTACGATTTCCTCGTAGAGTTAGCCGAGAGTACTCAAAATTGGAGCACTAACCAAGAAGAGTTTGATAGAGATGATTCGGTTAGAAAGACAGGCATGTATGAGATGAAGGCAGACCTTGATCTCAAAAATGTTATGTCTAGTCTAGTGAGTGGGATGAACAATCTCATGAAGAAGTTAGATGCCCTTACCATCTCAACATCCAAACCTCACCTAGACCCTCGTACAATTTCGCAAGTCACCATTGAACAGAGTTCTTTGTGCGTCATATGTGACGACAACGATCATTTGGTTGAGTGTTGTCCCACCTTGCCTCAAATCAAAGCTGAACAAGCAAATACGATTAATGGCAATAGTTATAGTCACTTCTAATAAGGTTACCAAGAGTCTAGATTGTATTAAGAGAGCTTGTTACCTTCTTTCTACCTAGAGTTTAAGGAAAAATTGGGTTTGATGAACTTTGACTTCCTTGTTCAATTGGTTGACTGATTAGAAGAAAAACATAACTGGGTTGTATACACCTTATACAACAACCATTGAATTAGACTGGGTACCTTGAAAAAGGTTGTCTACTTTTCTTAGAAAAATAGTGAAGAAGTAATAGAAAAAAAAGATACCTTCCAAAAAAAAATATTCAAAGATTCAAAAGTTTATGTAAAGTTTTAGTAGGGTGAAAGCCATCAAGTGTAAAAATGTGAGTATACTGGAATATCACAGATAAAGCCCCTTAGAGGTATTAAAGTGAATATCCACACTTCTCACTACCCAGACAGGATGCTAAGTTTAAAATTAAACCCTAAGTTACTCCAGCTGCTCTAGCTACTCTTGAGTAGTTAGAAGGTTGAAACTCATTCTAGGAAATCGAATCTCTTAAATTTCTGAGTTAGAACCACTATCGCTCAAAGGTTAATTTAAGTCTAAGTTGTGTCATAGAGAAAATAAGGGTTGGGACTCTATACCAAGCAGTACTTCCAATTGATTGACAAAACCAAAAAAAAAAAAAAAAACTTGTGCTTTTTAATATAAGTTTTGATTTTGACTATTTTTACTTCAAAGTTATTTTCAAATTTTGTGGGTATATTTTCTGCAAACCCTCACGAGTCAAACTCGTCCATTAGGGGTAACCTAGTGGTTCAAGGGCTTGCTGCATTCGTTAAATGCAGTCGAGGAGCCTACGAAAGTGGCAGTTTTATTTTTTAGGGACTAGAAAAAGGTAAGTTTGGGGGTGTGATGAGTTTCTCCAAACACTCAATTATACACACATTTTTCGGATATTTATCTTGATTTTTGTACCTATTTTTCTATATTAAGGTAATAATCATGATAAGTCTCAAAACACCATGTTGCATGTTAATTAGGCCTAAATATATATAAATAAATTTATTTACTAGATAAATCTAATTACGTGTGTTTCTTGTGCAGAAAATCAACAATTTAGAATCAAAATCTCAAGGCAAAAGTATTTGGGCCCACTTTGGAATGCCCTAATCCTTAACTCATATTCTCCTCTTTTGTCTTTTTGTGCAAAGAAAAGTGGAAGCTACTTTTAGACTCTTCTACACACATTTTTCTCTATAAATAGAGCCTTAAACTCTAGAGAAAGGATCCCATCTTGGTTCTCTTATCCAAGACTCCTTTAATCTAAGGCTCTTAGTATATTCTCTTATTTTTTGTAGTTTCATTTTCTAGTTATTTTCTTTTGGCTAAATAGTCTTATAAGAAGTAGAAGAAGAAGAAGTTGTAAGTTTCTCCATGAAATGAAGAAAAGTTATTTCATCTCTTATCTTCCCTCTATTGCAATGACATTAGGCTAAGTTCCCTTCCACTGGAGAGTGGAAAAGCCTAGAGCAAGTTCTTGTGTTATTTCTAATTTCATGTCTTTCTTTTATTTAAAATGCTTATGAGTTCTCTTTAAGTTTCTTGCACCTTTTATTCTTAATATATATACTTTATGCTTTGATTAGATCAATATAAAGTATGCTTAAACTAGATAATTGATAGTAGGAAGTTTTCAAAAAATTCTATATTGTTTATGTTCCCTTATTTCATTTCATTTGCAAAACTTTTCGACCAAAGGAGCTAACACCAAGCCCTTACGATTGAGTTATAAAAAGGCTAGAAACTAGGAATTGCTCATCAACATATTCTAGGTAGATCCACCTCCAATGGTGTTTTAATTTCATAAGTTTACTTGTTTTTAATTTCATTTACTTTAGTTTATTTTCTAGCAATTTTACATCTTCTTATAAGTTCAAAAATACAAAAAAAAAATAGTTTTAATTCCTTTTAGTTAATTTGAATTTTATCTTCTTAGCTTAACTCTATTCCTCCTTTCTCTTGGGTTCGCTCCCCTACTTGTCCCACAAGTAAGGTAAAAGTAAGATTATTATTAAATCCGGTGAGAAGAACAACGATAGTCTCATCACCTAACTTGAAAAAGTATAGTATTGTTGATCCATTCTTAAGTAGTTAGATAAAGGATATGTATAGTAATGAGAAGGTTCAATGGGATTTGAACAAGTTGGGCTTCACTATCTTTTTGCTTAAGGTTTCATTGCAATAGGGCTTGATCGAAGCCATGTTGAGGTGTTGGGTTCCCGAATTCAATCTCTTTCGATTTGGTGAATACAAGATTACTCCCACCATTGAGGAGCTTGAAGTGTTATTGGGTCTCAAGATATCGGGTATGGTTGTTGTTCTACCTCTGCACGATGGTTATTGAAACGAGGCTTCTGACTTCTTGGGATAAACTGTAAGTTTTTGAAGATTTCGGATGGGGGGTCGATTTTGAAGACAATGTCTAGATCCTTCTTGATCTAGCGTCTTATGGATTCTTCGAGGCCATTGGCTCATTTTAATGCCCTCACTTTTGTGGTGTGAATCAACTCTTGTTTCCAGGTGGAGGAGCCATTATGGAACTTTTCCTCATTCATGTGAATCAACAAATCCGAGAGGGACGTCGGTTAGCCCCCATGTTTTTGAGTGAGATATTCCAATCTCTCACGGCTTGTTTGTCCGATTTTGGTCAAATTTTTAGAGGATGTGCTCCACTCTTATAAGTATGTTCCAAACTTAACATAGATTTATAATTTAAACCTTTTAGTTTTCAAAAGTTTAGAATGCTCCTATTTTTGTAGCTTTGGTTTATGGATTATGTGGCTTCTACTGAAGTCGTTAACTACCAATTCTGTATTAATGCTAATCTCGTGCTTATGATGTTGAGGTGAGTTGCTTCCTTGGTCTCGAGTGGTAAAAAGGAATGGTGTGCCTTCATTTGCAACCTTGATGATGAGGAGGTGAGATGGGTTGGTGCATTCCAACCTTAGGGGGTCTTCCTTGATTGCATTTGACGTGGTCCATTTCCTTGTCTTGATAGGTCTCCTTGAGGTGACTCACTATGTACCCCTTCAGGTTTTTCGCTATTAGGGCTTGGGTTTCGAACTTTCCTCAGACCCTTCATCTCCTCTGAAATCAAAATATGATTTGTCCAACTATTCTTCAAGTTAGCATCATTCTCTCCCTCTCTCTATAATGGATATATCAGCCATATAAGTAGTTTTTCTTCCCCCATATCTGTCATTATTGGATCTCTCTCTCTCTCTGAGGCCCTAGAGATCACAAACATTATTTTCAAAATATGGGTTAAAAGTTTCAAGATGGGATGATTTTTTGTGAGTATGATCTCTATGGTGAGGAGATTATCTTCACAAAAAATCAGCCCAGTATGAAACTTATATATATACCTATCAAAAGTAGGTTACAAATAATTGACATTCCATGTTTCTTCAACTTTAAACTAGGGTTATAAGTTTCAAAATGGGCTGATTTTATTAGAATAATCTACTCACCATAGTGATTATCCTTATAAAAAATTAGCCCAATCTAAAACTTCTAACCCATATTTTCAAAAATGTTTGGTACAATGTTTGGCTCTCTTTGGGGCATCCAAATGCCCCTATATACTAAATGTTCAACGTGTTTCTTCCTATATGGGTTTGAAGTTTTGGAATGAGATGTTTTATTTTCTGAGGATGATCTCTTTGGTGAGAAGATCATCCTCACAAAAAATCAGCCCATTCTGAAAGTTCTAAGCCCATCAAAAGTGATTTACAAAAAATAGACAGTCCACGATTCTTCAACTTGATACTTGGGTTAGAAGTTTCAGAATTGGGTGAATTTTTGAGAAGATGATCTTCTCACCATATAGATCGTCCTCACAAAAAATCAGCCCATCCTGAAACTTTTATAACACATATAGGATGAAACACAATGGCCATTTCGTTAGGTTTTGATCCCAATCTACATATATATATATATATATAGGGAGCGGTTCAAGGGCCATATGAGAAAACATATGAAAAAACTTTCGTTTTTCAAAATAAGAGTTAGAGGTTTTGGATTGAGCTGATTTTTCGCAAGGACGGTCACTATGATGAAAAAATCATCCTCACAAAAAATCAGCTCAATCAGAAACTTCTAAATCCATTAAAAGTGATTTACAAATTAGTGATAAAAATTGGTAAAAAATCGACGGTCCACATTCTAAATCACTTTTAATGGGGTTAGAAGTTTCAGATTGGGCTGATATCATAGAGATCATCCTCACAAAAAATCAACTCAATCAAAAATTTCTAACCCATATTTTAAAATTTTATTAAAAACGAAAGTTTTTACATATGTTTTCTCATATGGCCCTTGAACCTGACCCATATATATATATATATATATATATATATCTGGGGGGGGTCACGTTCAGTAGCCAACTCCTTTTTTATATGGCTTAAAAGCTTCAGATCGGGCTGATATTTTGTGAGGATGAACTCTAAAATGAGGAGATCAATTGCTCAGTATAGATTGATGATAAAATAATGAAAAAAAGTAAACCTTGGCGAACAAGGAATCGATACACATAGACAACGTTGATCCAACGATATTTTTAATTCAAAACTGATTGAGATTCGAAGGTAACAAATAAAAACATTTTTAGGAAGAAATTTAAACTAAACTAAAATGGAATATAAAAACAATAAAAGAAAAGTTAGTTCAGTCAAGTCCACCATATCATTAATCTTAAATAAAACATGTATAAAATCATTTTTATCTCAATCTACTCAAACAAAACTAATGCTCGTAGATCGGAGAGTGAATCTGATTTAGCACCAATAATAATAATAATCAAAGATTATGCTTCTCTTTTAAAAAAATAAATATTAAAATTCAAAATCAAACTTTCGAAACTAAGCATGATTTAACTTGACCTTATCTATGATTAAACCATTAGAACTTACAATAATTTAAAATAGTTTCTAATAATTATTAATAAAAAAATGAAACACATAAAAACATAAATCAATATGGATTCATATGCAAGTTTTAATTAAAACAATCATTTGACTTCATTGACCTCTATAATGGAGGTTTAGCCCAGAAACATAAAATACACAATAAAAATAGAAAAATAAATAGAAAAAAATAAGTAAGATGAGAGAAAGAAAAATTATCTTCTTTCATTGATCTTGATCTGAAACTGGCAGCATCTCCTTACAATCTTGAGCTTGAGAAAGAAAGAAAATATGAAAATCTAAAATTAAAATAAGAAAAGAAGAGAGTTGATCTCAGAGGAGATGAGATCAGATGGCTCTGGTTTTATTTTTTATTTATAGAGACCAAAATAGGGTTCGGGACTCTTTCGTAAATACAATAACTTCAAAACCTTAATTCAATACAAAGTATCTTCAGCCGCCAAGCTTCTATGAAAATTTCAAGGAATTTCATGCTCTATTCACCTCACCACCCTACCTAACTTGGGCTACGATCCATGTGGGTCCAATGGGTCTGGGTTTTGGTCAATGACTTTATTCGGATCTTGGCTCATAGTGAATTCTTCGAATTTTCTGATTTATTTTCAAAAATTTGCAACTTTTTCCTGTTACACAAAAAGAACAATACTTAGTTTCCAAAATATATCATCTTATTGAAATCAATAATTATTATGGATTAACAATGAATTATATCTAATTAGAGGGTTTAGTGTATAATTTACCCATAAAGTGTAATTAATTAAAGCTTTAAAAACTACTTTCTAGAACTTGATCACACCCAAACATAGATTTTGCTAGCCCCGAGCAAAAATAAGTAAAAATTAAATTACAAACCACTTTCGTAGGTTACACGACTGCATTTAGTGAATGCAACTAGTCCTTAAACCCTTAGGTTACCCCTAGTAGATGAGTTTGACTCGTGAAGGTTTGTATTAAATATACCCAAAAAATTCCAACACTTTACAGGAATGTCAAAATCAAAATGAAACGTAAAGCGAATATAACAACATTTCACAAATCAGTTAAAGATCATTTATGTTTGAGCAAAGTTCTAAGTTTTCATTCCTCAGTTTAGAAAATTTTAAGAATAGCTTGAGTGCCTGTGCAGATTTTTCTGATTTTTAAGAGCAACATCTTTTTCAAGAAAATATTTCACCTCTAAACTATTAAGTGAAAGTCCCTTCGATCCGCGGGGCGCGCGGATCCACTTTTTGATTTTTGATTTTTGAGAGTCGTCACCTAGTTATTACAGCTTAGGAACCGAACATTGACTCTAAAAGGCAAATAACACTAATTTAAAAAAGAAAATACGGGTTCGGGGATCACGTTACGGGGTTGGAAGGTGTTAGGCACCAACCCCGCCCAGCAAACGTCGATCTCTACTATTCCCCAAAGAAGATTACATTGCTAAAGGACCTAAAACAAATAAAAAAAATAAAAATAAAATAAAAAAATTTACCTTGATGATCGCAACAATGGTTCCCTTAGAACTGGCGGAGAGATTCATTGCTTCATTTCCGTCACTGGTTCTACTTCTGATCCTCTAAGATGAAGTATCTTCTTCCTAGATCTGAGTCTTTTTTTATTTTTTGATGGATTTTTGGGTATTTTTGGAAGGGGTTTTAGGTATTTTTTGAGCTAAAATTGGGGTATGGATGTTAGGTAAGGAGTTAGGACTTCAAAATTAGGGTTTTGGAAAGGTTGGGGAGACTTTTCGGCCTACTTTTTTTAGGATTTTCTCTTGGATGCAAAAATAGGTTGTAAAGACCCCTATTTATAGATTTTTTTAAGTGCTTATTTTGATAGAGTTAATGTTTAATTATAATTCTTTTCGAGAGAATTATTGTCTAATTATAATTTTTTTAGGTAGAATTATATTTTAATTAGAATTGTTTTAACTAGAGTTATTATTTAATTAGGATTGTTTTAAATAGAGTTATTATTTATTTAGAACTTTATTCGAGTTTTGACTTTTAGTCTCACTTGATTGACTTTAAGATTTTGACTTTAGTCTTACTTGATTGACTTTAAGATCTTGACTTTAGTCTTACTTGATTGACTTTAAGATTGACTTTAGTTTTACTTGATTGACTTTAATATCTTGACTTTAGTCTTACTTGATTGACTTTAAGATCTTGACTTTAGTCTTATTTGATTGACTTTAAGATTTTAATTAAGATCTCACTTTTACATTAATTAATGTTTTAATTATTAATTTCAGATTTTTTAATTATTAAAATTACAAAATTACCATTTTACCCTCGGAGAGGACTTTTTACCTTTTAAGTCGATTTTCAATGTTCCAGGATATTTTGGAATCGATTTTTCATAAGGAATTCAATGGGAATGTTGGTTTTTATCATTTATGAAATTTTTTGTGCGAAATGGTCGTGAACTTTATGAGGGGCATTTTCGTAATTTTGTCAAATTCTGTGAAAATTGGCAAAATTATTTATTTGATTTTGATTTGTTGTTTTATGTGTTTGAAAGGATTTTCCTAAGCATAACGTAGGATCTAGGGATATTTTAAGATTAGGGGTATTTTGGTAATTTGATCATATTTTAGTGATTTTTATTGTAAAGCTTTTTTTTGTTTGAGAAATGATGATTTATATGTTTTTGGGGTTATATTTTCCTAGCGTCGCGTGGTTTCTAAAGTTTTTTTATTTTGAGATACCTCATCCAGATTTCAGAAACATATCTAGTAACAAAATAATGCATTGGAATAAACATCCATCATTGGGAACCGTTGCAATCAAGTTGACGAGTTGATTAATTAGGCGAATGTAAAAATGGGTTGTCTATAGATGCCCCTCTTTGGCAGAGGGTTGAAGCAAACTAGATAGCAAATCTATTTTGGTAGATAGTGCGATATCCGAATGCCAAAGCTAGTGACAGTTCATTTTGCAGCCTAATTTAGCAATTCGTCGGGACATTCGGATCTTTGAGGGTAAAACTCTCCCCGAACAAGTTTGTCATGTCCTCGAGCTTGAACTCTCATTGACGATGTTAGATCCTCGAATTTAAAAAAATTTTCCCTGACTAATGCAAAAGTGCACGTGTGTGCAATGGTGTGATGCTTACTGAGTAAAAATGTGTCAGGTCCTAGAGTTCTTCTCTCACTGACAATAATGATTCAAAATTGAGATGTGCTTATGCAACGAAAGCAATCATGGCAAGGTTGAATAATAAGGTAATTGGAATCATAACATAGTAGGAACTTCGTTAAATCCTATTTGAAATTCCTTTTTAGAGTTCGAAAAAGTTTGAGTCTGGTTTATCGGATTCGAACCTATTGTAGCCACGCTTCTCAGGCTAAAGAACTTAAACAATCCTGTTAATTCAATATGATTCAAACAAAGCTGGAGTCTCGTTTCTCGGACTCTGACTAAGGTTTACAAGAACTTAAACAATCCTATTAAAATTGGGGTCTTGTTTCTCGGACTCGAACTAAGGTTTATAGGCATTTCAAAAAACCTATTCATTCTATGATTTTAAAAGTTGGAGTCTCGCTTCTTGGACTCGAACCTAGGTTTGTAGGCACTTCAAAAAGCCTACTCATTCTATGATTCAAAAAGTTGGAGTCTCGTTTCTCAGACTAGAACTTATGTTTATAGGCACTTCAAAAAGCCTACTCATTCATAATTCAAAAAGTTGGAGTCTCGTTTCTCGGACTCAAACTTAGGTTTATAGGCACTTCAAAAAGCCTACTCATTCTATGATTCAACAAGTTGGAGTCTCGTTTCTCAGACTCGAACTTAGGTTTGTAGGCACTTCAAAAAACCTACTCATTCTATGATTCAAAAAATTAGAGTCTCGTTTCTCGGACTCGAACTTACTAAGTCACATTTCTCGGGCTTAGATTTATAGGAACTTAAACAATCCTATTAATTCATTTTATGATTCAAAATAGAGCTCAAAGTTTGAAAGATCGGACCTTTATTAGCTTGTCATACATCTGGATTCATAATTATCATTGGACTTCATCGGACTTTTAAGTAAGATTTTCATTTTTGTCATGTGATTAAGAACAAAACTTTGGAATTAAATGACTTTCAAAAATGCCCCTAGTTTCAAGGTTGGCTTCAATTGGAACTTGACTATGAGACTGATGGAATAGATTACGCTTGAAAAATATGGACTCTGATGTATAACAGATAGAAGAACTGACATTCCCTTAAATTTAAGACTCTTAAGATTATCATATGTGCAATAATGGATTGATCATTTTCTTTCGAATTTCTTTTGAAAAATACTTGAGCTGGACTTAAAAAATCTTGATAAATATGAGAATAGAAGATCTTTCTCTTCAAAGTGGTTGATGATTCTACATCTTCCATTAGCGAACACTTGAACAAGTAAACATACTCTTGAAGATCCTACAATGTTCAAGATCACTTCTGATTTTTTTTTTACTTCAACATTGTCTTCGTCGGATGTGAGCTTTTGGCTTAAAAACGAATGTTATGACTTGAATGGTTTTGCATTTCCTAGTTTCGACATAAGCTTCCTTCTAAATTTCTCTTCTTGATGGGACCTTTCCTCCTATTTGATAATGCCCTAATTTTTGCTTAAGTTGCCTTTCCAGATTTTCAACTTATCGAGTTTTTTTTTTTCTTCTTTTTCTAATGATGCCTTGATTTTTTCCTAGATTACCTTTTCAGGTTTTAAACCTAGCATGCTTTCTTTTTTATGGTTATGCCCTAACTTTTGCCTAAGTCGCCTTTTCGGGCTTTTGACTTAGCGTGCTTCTCTTTTTTCTCGATGATCTTGAATATTCAACTTGACATTTTCTTAATTCCCTATACCTTAACCGAATCAATTAGCATTCATGAGGACTTAATAGATGGGCTTAGGATATGGTTTAGAAAGAAAAGATATAAGGCTCAACTTTCCAAAATGCCCCTAGTTTGATATTATCTCTTTTTGTCATTATTTTCTGTAAATTCTTTTGACTCCTTTTTTTTAATGCCCTTAGTTTGGCATTCTTTTCTTCTCTGTCAATTTCTTCTAATGCCCCTAGTTTGGTATACTCTTCTTTTGAACCTTTCCATAGGGGATATTCCTTTTTGATGGCACTTTTCTTAAGAGAATACATTTTTTTGTGTGACAGGACCTGAAGTAACTTCTCAAGTTGCCTACGTACCTCAAATAGTTTTTTTTTCTTTTGGGATCAGGTCAAAACGTAGTTCATACTTAGACTTCTCTCTAGAGGTTGGTTGGTATGGTTTAGAAAGAAGAGTCTATTAATTTTTTTTCAGAGGCTGCAAAGGGGTTTAAAGAAGGTTATCTTTTCCTTGGTAAGATAGAAAAATAGTTCGACCAAAGAAGACCTCCTTTGGTGAAGTGCTAATTGATTTGGTTAAAGTTCTAGGAATTTGATGTCTTAATTACTCTGTCGAGGAGGGTCTTCTTTTGAGAAAAAGTAATCTTCAGTCTTCTTCTAAGAAGGGGTAATCTTCAGTCTTTTCTAAGAAGGAGCAATCTTCAGTCTTCTTTCGGGAATGAGTAATCTTTAATCTTCTTTTACGAAGTTGAGCGTGATTGAGTTCTTTGTATTTGACATTGACTCGTTCAACCATTTCCAAACTTTGAAGAAAATCTCATGTTCTTTTGTGAATGATGACTCTTTTTTTTGAGTAAAAAACATGATGGATCCCTTCTTGTGGGTTTTGACACATTTGTGATGGTTTCATCATTCTTGATCTATAATATTTGATTTTGAATTTTAGCCTCGACTTCATGCCTTGATCTATTTTGGTACAACCTACCCTCATGAGACCATGTAGGAACGTTGTTGAATTTCTCAAATAAGTTTATTATTCTCTCATGTTCTCCTGAGGATAACGTAATACCCATTTGCACTTTTTGAGTGTACTCTTTAATTCCAATATTTATCAAATTTGATTAGTGAGCTTTAATTCATTTCTCATGTTAGATTTTATGTTCACATCATTATTGCACACATGATAATCAAAACTCCTATATTTTATTGGAATTGAAAAACATAGATTGACAAACTCGATTAAAACTTGAAAGTTGAAGAAAGACTAACATAACTGAAACAACTAACTGGATTTAAAGACTTACGAAAATTGGATTGAAACTCAAAGAAAACAATGGACAATTATCTACAAAGAGAGAAGGTCCTTCTGGGTGGATGGACTACTTGGACTTGACATAGGTACTTTAACTAGACGATTCTTTTGAAAGACCCAAAATGACACAAATGAGGGTTTAGAACGTTTAGGGGCACCTTAGATTAACCATCGATTCTGAAGGTTTTCCTCTTAACCATATGATTAAAATTTTGATATAAATTAGCCCTCCGGTGGGAAATATCGAATCCCAATACACTATAAGTCTATATTGACTAAGAATGTGAGAAAGATTAGTCACAGGCCTACCCCTGATTAGGATAGAACCTTTGATCAGACAAATTAATTTGACCCTAAGATCGAATCTTTTTGGTATAAAATGGTCTGAATCTTTGAAAGTAAAACCAATTATTCCAACCGGTTTGATGTTGATAAGTTTGATCCATTTATTGATTGGGCTAATTGATTTACATTTCACACATTTGGTCGGACCGATATTGCGGGTCTAGTTTGAATGGTTTGGATCGGTTCGCCCACTTACCTGTTGGTTGGATTGATTAGAGCAACTGGGGAACACCCATAGTCGATTCGAGTCGTGACCTATAGGAAGGTTTTTAGACTCTAAGTTTACTACGTGCAATGCAATTTATCTGGCCACCCTTGCCCAAGTACACATATATACCTCTCGATACGTGGTGACTTGGTTTGATATACCCTATAGGTGATAATCTAAGACTTTAACTCACTTCTCTGAAGTCAAAAGTAGCTAGTTTAATCCCCAGATCAGAGGTGGCGCGCGATACTTGAGCAAAGACACTCTTAAATCACTTCTTTTCTAGAATAGACGTAGTCTATCCTCCTAGTACCGTAGTACATCGGAGCAGGATCTTGCTTAAGCACTGGTTTTGACCAAGAAGTGCAACTGATGTACTTGGATCATCTTTGATATACCTATGGTACGAGTCAAGAGTTGTAGCTTTCATAAATGATTTGGCATCCCACGAGGGGACCGACCACGTACTAGTATTACGTTGGCAAACGAGACATGTGACTGTGTGGCTTACAATAAGTCAAAGGTTCAGGTCGCTCTAGCTTGGGTGCATTGATATGCTTTTCAGAGTCACTTGATCAGATGGTGCTGATGCCCCAGTTTAATATACCCTAAGGTACGTGACTGGAGTTGTGGTTTTCATGAATGACGTAATATCTCCGAAGAGATTGGGCTACTCACTAGTGTCATATTGGCTATATTGGGACATGTAAGCTTGCAAAACAGTAAACGTGCATGTGGTGTGTATAAAACAGGGTGGGGTGTACCCGGGGCCTTTTCAAACAAATGGGCCCATGGGCCTGATTATACCATCACACATTGATACCATATGAATATTAGTCAAAATAAATACCAATCCAATAACATCATTAAGATCACCAATAAGCACATCAACTATATATCTGATCAAGATCAATGGAAAATTAATTAATGAGCATGGCATAGAATAATTGATCAAACTCAAACATTGCAATAGGGGCATAATTTTTATAATTTTTAAGGTCCAATCAATGATCACTTTTTGGGTGATCCAAAATAAATCGAGATTCCAATAGATGTTACATTAATGATAGAATGATAATTATTGAGATGAGGAGCGATGAACTCTTTTTTTTTAATTATAAAAAAAAAACTAGAAACACATCCCAAAAAAAAATCAAAGAGAAAGATCTTAGTGCCAAATGAGCTCGCTTTCAGGAACATTAACTGTGCTAACACTAGATAAATTCGGATTTTCTATGAATTAGGAAAATACAAGTCAAATTTGTATCGATGATATCTAAGACTCCCGATAACAAAATCGAGTGAATTTAGGTTCTAAATTAATCTACTCGATGGGATCTATGTTTTATTAATAGATACCCAGACCTAATTCTGACTGGAATGTTCTGTAAAAATGTTTTAACATTGCTGTCCCAAACTTCATTCAGCAACAATTCTAGATTTATAGATTGAACTTGCATCGATGATATCTAAGGCTTTCGATAACGAAATTAAGTGAACTTAGGTTCTAAATTAATCTAATCGATGAGATCTACATTTTATTAATAGGTGCCCATATTTAATTCTCACTAAAATGTTCTGTAAAAATGTTTTAACATTGATGTCCCAACCTTCATTCAGCAACAATTCCAGATTTACAGATTGAACTTGTATCGATGATATCTAAGGCTTCTGATAACGAAATTGAGTGAAATCAGGTTGTAAATTAATCTACTCGATGAGATCTATGTTTTATTAATAGGTATCCAGACTTAATTCTCATTAGAATATTCTGTAAGAACGTTTTAACATTGTTGTCCCAACCTTCATTCAGCAACAATTCCAGATTTACAGATTGAACTTGCATTAATGATATCCAACGCTCCCGATAACGAAATTGAGTGAATTCAGATTCTAAATTAATCTACTCGATGAGATCTACGTTTTATTAATAGGTGCCTAGAATTAATTCTTACTAGAATATTCTATAAAAACATTTTAACATTGCTATTTCAACCTTCATCATTCTATCATTTTCATATGTCAATTTGAATCTTTCATTATTTAGGGATCATCAAAAAGTGACCCTTAATTGGATAAAAATACAATACCCAAAATCATCCACAATCAAGCCACAAAAATAAATAAATAAATAAATAAATAAGCAAATAAAATAAATTGAAATAAATAATAAAAAATAAAAAAATTAGGTCATCCAGGCAATGCTCCCATACTTGGGATTTTTCAAGTTAGATCCTCAATAATCCCCAGTGGAGTCGCCATTAAAAGTGCCTTCGATCCGCGGGATGCACGGATCCACTTTTGATTTTTGAGGTTTGGGAGTCGCCACCTAGTTATTACGGTCTAGAAACCGAACATTAACTCTAAAAGGTAAATAACACTAATCTACGAAAGAAAATACGGGTCTGGGGATCACATTACGGGGTTGGAAGGTGTTAGGCACCAACCCTACCCAGCAAACACCGGTCTCTACTATTCCCCCAAGAAGATTATATTGCTAAAGGACCTAAAACAAATAAAAAAATAAAAAAAAATTAAAAAGTTTACCTTGATGATCGCAACAATGCTTCCCTCAGAAGTGGCGGAGAGATTCCTTACTTGTGATTCCTTGCTTCGTTTCCGTCACTGGATCTATTTCTGATCCTCTAAGACGAAGTATCTTCTTCCTAGATCTAAGTGTTTTTAATTTTTTGATGGATTTTTGGGTGTTTTTGAAAGGGTTTTTGAGTATTTTTTGAGCTAAAATTGGGGTATAGATGTTAGATAAGGAGTTAGGGCTTCAAAATTAGGGTTTTGGAAAGGTTAGGGAGGCGTCTTGACCTACTTTTTCTAGGATTTTCTCTTGGATGTTAAAATAGGTTGTAGAGACCCCTATTTATAGATTTTTTTAAGTGCTTATTTTGATAGAGTTAATGTTTAATTATAATTCTTTTAGAGAGAGTTTTTGTTTAATTATAATTATTTTAGGTAGAGTTATATTTTAATTAGAATTGTTTTAACTAGAGTTATTATTTAATTAGGATTGTTTTAAATAGAGTTATTATTTAATTAGAACTTTATTAGGATTTTGACTTTTAGTCTCACTTGAGTAACTTTAAGATTTTGACATTTTGACTTTAAGGTTTTGACTTTAGTCTTACTTGATTGACTTTAAGATCTTGACTTTAGTCTTACTTGATTGACTTTAAGATTGACTTTAGTCTTACTTGATTGACTTTAATATCTTGACTTTAGTCTTACTTGATTGACCTTAATATCTTGATTTTAGTCTTACTTGATTGACTTTAAGATCTTGACTTTAGTCTTACTTGATTGACTTTAAGATTTTAATTAAGATTTTACTTTACATTAATTAATATTTTAATTATTAATTTCAGAATTTGTAATTATTAAAATTATAAAATTACCATTTTGTCCTCGAAGAGGACTTTTTGCGTTTTAAGTCGGTTTTCAATGTTCCAAGATGTTTTGAAATCGGTTTTTCATAAGAAATTCAATGGGAATGTTGGTTTTTATCATTTATAAAAAAATTTGTGCGAAATGGTCGTGAACTTTATGAGGGGCATTTTCGTAATTTTATCGAATTCTGTGAAAATTGGCAAAATTATTTATTTGGTTTTGATTTGTTGTTTTATGTGTTTGAAAGGATTTTCCTAAGCATAACGTAGGCTCTAGGGATGTTTAAAGGTTAGGGGTATTTTGATAATTTGGTCATATTTTAGTGATTTTTATCGTCAAGCTTCTTTTTGTTTGAGAAATGATAATTTCTATATTTTTTGGGTTATATTTTCCTAGTGTAGTGTGGTTTCTACAGTTTTATTAATTTGAGATACCTCATCCGGATTTCTGAAACATATCTGGTAAAAAAATAATGCATTGGAATAAACATCCATCATTGGGAATCGTTGCAATCGGATTGACGAGTTGACTAATTAGGCGAATACAAAAATGGGGTGTCTACACTAAGAATAGTCGATTTTATCTAAGTTCTAACTTGAAGCTAAGCATCATGTTTAGGATTGTGAGAGGTGTGGATGTTTACTTTAATACTTTTGAGGGGCTTTATCTGTGATATTCGAACTTACTCACGTTTTTATCATTGACGACTTTTACACTACTGAAACCACTTTATTTGGTCTTCTTGGATTTTTTTTTTGTAGTTTTTCAATTCAAGCATTTTTACTTTAATTTGATCATTTTCACATTTTTCTACTTTTATTTTTCACATATCACCATTTTTCTGCTATTATTTTTCAAAAAATAAGTAGCCTTTTTTAAAGTACCCAATGTAATCTTATGATTGTTATCCAAGTCATATTAAGCCCAATTATATTTTTCTTCTAACTAGCAAATCGAAGGACAAGAAAGTCATAGTTCACTAGACTAGATTTCCCCCTAGAACTCTAGACAGAAAATAAAGTCAACTCTTATTTCATAAAATCTTATTTTTTCAGTAACTAATCAGAAGTATCGTAAAATTTTCACAATAATCATCTTATGATTTTCCTAATGAGGAATAACCAAAAAGAACTTATGATAAAAATTAGGACATGAGACTGAGATTTGAAATTCATATGTAAACAATACGTACAAAGAGTTTGAAATAAATATTTTAAAAGTGTTGCATATTTTTGAAAACTTGAAAATAAACTAATAGTGCAATTGTGAGCTAACCTAATACCCCCATACCTAAATGAAATATTATTTTCAATACGGAAGTAGTAAGAAAATAGAGAAAATGGTTAGATCACACATGAAACGCATTGGGGATGAATGTGAAAAATATTGTTACTACTAATTTGAAAATATTTAGAGATAACAATGATAATGTCCGAAATAATTTTGCATAAAATAAATCCTACATAATTTTTTTTAAAGAAAAGATTTTGTTTCCTAACTACACTACTTATTAAAACTAAAAACATGGGTTGCCTCCTAAGTAGCACAAAGTTTAATGTCTTCAGCCAGACCTATCAAAAGGTCCGATTCCTAAGTATTTTCCTAGCATCTAATTTGTCGAACACAACTATCTACTTCCTACCCCAAATGATGGGCAAACAAATTTGAATCACCGTTAGGACATGAAAATAATTTTTTAAATTGATTAACATCCATCGTTTATCCTCAGTTCTTAATGTCATCATTTTTTTAAAATAATTTTCAATCAAGATATTCCCTAAGAAAATGGAAGTTGTAAGATAGGCAGGTCTTTACAATCTTGTGAAATGATAAGTTGGATGGGATACGAAGTTGGATCAATAATGGTAAGAATTATTGTGACTAACAAATTAGAATTGATCATTGATTCCTTTCGAACAACAGTCTCCTCTAACGATTGATCAGTTTCCTTAGCCAAATTTGTACAATTGGCTAGTTCATTGGGAATTTAAAACATGGATTGGCTCTTACGGGTTATCTCATTTGAAAAATAATAATTCTTTCTTTCTTTTGAAGGCACAGTTAGCTGACCTAGTTGGACTTCAATCGATAAAGTGTTATCAGTCATTGATAGACAATCATCGAATTCCTCAAAATAATCAAATTGGTCACTAAAGGTATTTTGAAAAAATGGTGGATTTTCAAGGATTGAGATATCCTCATTTTCGAATTGATCAAAATTTTCATCTTCTAAAGATATCGCGAGGTGACTCAATTAAGTCCCTGGGCTGATTAAGGCTTGATCCATGTCCTGTTGTTGTTGGACAAGCTATTATTATTGTTAATTTAGCAATTCAATCAGTAAGAACTCTAATGAAAAATTTGGAAGAGAGGATAAAAGTGAATGATTGAATGTTGACTCTAGGTTTGCAGTTTTATATTTGAAGAATTATTGAGAATCATAGGATTCTTCGAGAATTATAGTTGGATTCATCATTGAGGTGTCATGAACATAGAAATCCGCATGGTTACCAAAGTGACTATCCTGAGTGAACTCGTTC
Organism: Akebia trifoliata; assembly: GCF_017979445.1. Lineage (NCBI taxonomy): Eukaryota > Viridiplantae > Streptophyta > Magnoliopsida > Ranunculales > Lardizabalaceae > Akebia > Akebia trifoliata. The sequence continues at coordinate 23,757,195 of NC_141376.1, forward strand.
TATCTAAGTACCATATATAAGAAAAATCAATTATCTATGTGATATGGTTGCTTTAATGAACTAAGTGTCACTATCGAATAAGAATTTTGGGAACTATGCATATTAACCTACGTAACACGAAGCATGGGCAAACTCAAACCATACTTGGGAGTATGACCATAATTATCACATAAGACACACAGGATCTATGATTCTCTCCTAAACTCGATGATGTTGAAAATCTATTTGAGGTTCTGTATCTATTTTAACATATAATATGGACTCGCATAGAAAATAAGGAGAAATTCACATAGTGCTTTATGGGTTATATAGACTAGACAACCCCTAATTCTTTCAAAGGGCTAATCTAAGCCTCCAACTTAGTTCTTTGAAATCAAAGCTGATCAGTTTAATCCTCAGATGAGAGGTGGTGCACAATACGAAGTAAGGGTACTTTTAAATCACCTTTTCGTCTAAAATAGACATAGTCTATCCTCCTAGTACAGTAGGGTACAGCAAGGCAAGATCTCGCTTAGGTACCGATCTTGATTAGGAAGTGCAATTGGAGCAACTTAGATTAGCTTTACCTATTAAGCTTGATGGGACCTAAAGTCAAGTCTAATCAAATTTTAAATAATTTTGGGTTTATTTTGAATTTAATTTCCTAAAGGACAAGAAATCGATGATGAAATTTGATTCTTATCTTATAATGTCATCCTCGTAAGGTGCCCTTTTTTTTTACTAAGTGCAATCTGACATATGCAAATAATCACTCAAAGTCAATATAGAAATCCACTAACAAAAGTTATGTGGAGGTTTCGATTCTTACCTCTCGTACTAGATGGGGGATGAACAAGTTGAGTCGACTCAGGCCACCGGCACTAATTAAGATGTACAAATCCGAGAGACCGAGACAATTACATCCCACTATCGTCCTTCCCTAAATCTATTACAATCTGAACTTTCTCAGATCAAATCAAAATAAATTTAAAATTTTTTTATAACCAAATTGAAACCTGTTACAATTCCGATCCAAAAGAAAGGATATGAAAAGAGAATATATATATATAAATAACAGAAAGTGAAGATTTTTTGTATCCTTGTTAAAGAATCAGATTCGGACGATTCAATAAAACCTTCTCCTTTTTGTGGATGATTTAATCATTTCACCATGGCCACTGCTAAGTCCTTATCGACTATTAAAGGTTTTTGTGGAATCCTACAAGAAGCCATCGGGTCAGAAAATCAGCTTAGAGAAAAGTAGTTTTTTTGTTGAAAAACACGTGGAAGAAAGAAGAATTGATCTTGTGAAGAAGATCCTGGGCTTTCATCAGGGTTGTCTCCATACTAATTACTTGGGCATTCCATTGTTCTCTGAAAAAATGATGAGAGAAATATGTAAGAGCTTGATTTTTAAGATTCGAGAAAAATGGGGGGGTGGAAAGCCAAACTCCTCTTGGAGGGAGGTCAATTAACCTTACTCTCATATCTGCTCACCTCTATCTCAGTCTACCTTATCTCCATTCTCCCTATTTCAAATGCAATTTCAAATTCTTTGGAATCGTGCTTCGTTAAGTTCTTTTGGGGAAGTATTAAGGGGAAGAGTAAAAATCACCTTGTGGCATGGCAAAAAGTGTATAAACTAAAATTGGAAGGTGACCTGGGTATTAGAACTCTTTTAGAGGTGCATAAAATTTTCTGGAGATTGACAAATGAGAAAGGGATTTGGGTAGATTTCTTTAAGAAGAAGTCTGCTAAAGATGGAAATTGGAGGAATCCTCAAATACGAGAGGTTCTAAACTATGGAGAAGTATTTGGAGTTTTCTGCAACCGATAATTCGCCTTTCTAAAAGGTTGATTGGAGATGGAGTAACATCATCACTTTTCTTACATAACTAGAGAGAATCTTGTCCCCTAATGATCTCTACCCAAATGAAAATAAAAATATTATAATGAAGGAGGTCTGGGTTCAAGGTGGTTGGGATGTTTCTTTGCTAAGAGACGGCATTGAGAATTTTAATGTTGTAGTAAAGATTCTTGCATCTAACGTTCAGTACAGTAGCTTCAATAAAACGATCTGGATGGCTTCAAGATCCGGAATGTTTTCGGCTCATTCGGCTTGGGACTCTTTAAGGGTAAGAGGAAACTTCTCTCAAATATGTAAGGCAATTTGAAATTCTCAGGTTCCCACTAAGATGAAGACTTTGGCGTGTAAGATATTTCACAAAACTTGCCCGGTGGACTTAGTCCAGAAAAATGGGATTTTTCCATGGCTTCTAGATGCCCTTACCATGGAGTTGAGGAACAAACAATCTTACACCTTTTCTTTCAATGTTCTTTTACAATAAAGGTGTGGAACTTCTTTACACCTCCTAGAAGTGGAAACTAAAATAATGCCACCTTCGTTGCTTAAATGGGGGCTATCTAAAAAGTCTCAATTCAGTACAGTCATTGGTATGGTCCCATGGGTAGTCTGCTGGAATGTTTGGTTAGCCAAGAATAGATGCATTTTTGATAGCATTACTTCCATAGCCCAAAGAGTCATTCATAGTTTCCTTAAACGGATTAAGAAGCTGGAGGTGCATCAAACTTTCAAGTTCTCTTTTTCAGATGGTGCAATTTGAAAACTAATGCATATTGGAATCCATAAGAAATATATTCATCCTCACTGTATAGTCATTGTTCGTTGGCAAAGACCTCCTTCAGGCTAGTTCAAATTAAACTTTGATGGGTCTGCAATTGATAATTCAAGTCGTTCAGGAAATGATACCATTCTCTACGATGAAAATGGAGACTTTGTGGAAGTAGGGTATTGGGATTTTGGTGTTGTGACAAACAATGAAGAAGAAACCCATGCTTTGGTAGCTACTTTGGAGAGTTTCTAGTTAGTTGGAAGAAAAATCATCATTGAATTGGATTTTGCAATCATAGTGAAAAGTCTCCTTGCTCAGAAAGTTTTTTGGAGACTAGATCAACGGGTGCATAAAGCTAGGAAGTTGATTTCTAAAATTGACTTTTGAGTAAACCATGTTTGGAGACAGGCAAATGCAACTGTAGACGTCCTTGCTGCTATTACAACTCATAATTGTTCATCTTTGATCTTCAAACGAGTTCTAGATTTGCCTTTAATTGTTAAAAATGCTTATTTTGGAGACAAGCTTGAACTTCCTTAGTTTTATTCTATAAATCGTTAGGGACCTCCTTATGTACAATTTTTACTAATTTAATACACTTTCCTTGCTTGCTTAGCAAAAAAGAAAAGTCTTTTTAACACTATAAATACTATGACTTATGAAAATTTCAGAGATTCTCCATTTATTTCTCACGTCATCTTCTCTTAAAACAAAACCCTAGCCTCTTCCGTTTTCGACCTACGTTTTTGTCGATTTAGAAGATCCGTTGAACATCACTCTATAAGAAAAAAACAATCGGATCATCACAATCTTCGAAGAGGTTTAACAAGTTAGAAATTTCAACAAAGTACGACACAGAACCTTCGACTAACTTGATCTCCTGCATGCTTCATAGAGTTTTAACTTTCAAATCTGAGATAGAAAACTTTTGGACCTTCCTACTAGGTTTAGTTTTGATTTGATTCGTAAATTCAATTTTAAAAATCTAATATTATTTTCATTAAAGTTAGGATAAAAGATATTTTAAAAAGATCATTCTTTTAGATGTATTATTTAGTGCTCCACGGTGAATTCTTATATCTTTTTCATATTTTTTTTTAGTTTTCGATAATAAGGAACTTCTAAACTTTCCTACTAGTCATAGTTTTCAATGCATCATAACTTTGATTTAAAACTTTGTATGTTTTATTTTAAATTAGAAAAATATTGATTTCTAACAAAATCATGTTTAGAATTATTTTTTTAGTGTATTTCCTTGTTAAATCGATTTAAAAAGTTATTTTTTAAAATTTTTAATAGATTTTGGAAAAAATCGTCGAAATAGATAATAAATCCATTTTGCCCGATCGACCCAAGAAAGCTCAGAAGACCTACCTTCCATCCGATCGACCGAGCCTTCGCCCCATGAAGAATTTAAAGGTTAGTAATTCTCAAGTTCGATCGACCTACCAAGCTCAGTCAACCGGTCTATTGCCCTAACAACCCTCGGGTTAGTTGGCCAAACTACCTCAATCGCTCAACCCTATATAAAAAACTCCAGTTCAGTTTGTTTCTAGTCCATTTACTTTAAGATATTTAATGAAAACAAAGGGATTACCCTCATTTATAAATATTGAGAATGGTTTAAAAAATAAAATCTCAACAAATAAAAATATAATTTTTGGGTTCAAGAACAAAATGTGATTTTTGACATTTTTGTCAGATTTTCGACTCTCTACTTATTGGACTTTTCATTTGAACTGAGCTTTAAAAGTTACATGATATCAAATATCCTATTTAAGAGTTTCATCTGCAAAAACTCATTTTCAATTTGAAGAAATTTGAAAAATCATTTTTCAACACTTAGCCAAATTTTTACTAGCTTTAACCAACCGTCGAGGGTTTTGCCTTGAATTACCTACATAAACTACCTTTGACCAATTTTGGTCATTGTGTTCAAATTATTTTATAAAACGAGTATTAATATTTGAGTATATTGAAAGATTTACTTTTATTTCTTTAAAGAATATACAAAGATTTGGTTGAGTTAAGAAAAAAAATGGTTTAAAGGTTGAAATTCGGAAGGATCGAATTATAGATGCGATGTCCTTGATTTTATTTAAATGAAAGTATGGTCTCTCAATATTTGCATGTGGTGGTGAATAGATATTCGGGAGTTAATTTACATTATGTTATTATTAGGCAATTGATGCATGTTTATTTACGATTCTATTATTGTGAGGCATGAGTACTGTTTTATTTTTACAGGTTGGGCCATTGCATGGTAAGAAATCAGATGTATATTCCATATACTTGTATGCTTTATTTTCTATTTTACTTTTTGAGAAAAAAGTACATATATGTGATTATTTTGGGATCCGATAAAGAGCATGTGAAAGCCTGAAATGATAGTTTGTCATATCATATCTAGAGTGACATACTATCCTAGGATGAATGATTGTGATATTAAATTCTTATATAGTAAGGGATGCATAAGGGATTAATATCACAACTGAGATCCGAAAGTTTCCTCTCCATCTTTACCAGTGAACTATGTTATGTAAAGATAGTTATGGAAAGTGAAGAGATATCTTAGGAAACCATATGTTTGTCTGATAGGTTTAAATGAAGATGATGTGCTAATGATCATTCACTATTTAGTAGTAGTCGAACGTTTTGACACATCGTGAAGAGACCTATTTCTTATGATCACAATCAACGGTCAACCTGAACTGGATAAATGGGCACCCAACCATGGTAAGTGCAATGATTGGCCATAGAATCAAGAGTTAATGATGGGGTTCCACATCAGTTAAGTGAGGAACATAATTCGTAATCCTGAGTAGGATGGTGTCCAGTCGTGGTTCTCAATACTCTTAATAGATATACTACCAATGTTTGTACTTAATTATTGAACCTACTTTATTTAATTTATAAAATTAGAATTTTATCTAGTTAACTATTTTAAATAGTGATTGTATTTATATTTCTAACATGTTTATTTTATAATTAAGTATTATTTTGTAAAAAGTTGAAAACAAAGTTTTAAAGTTGAACATTTACAGGTAGATGAAAAGAGTTATTTATTTTCTAGATTTGCTTACATTTTGTTTTAAAATGTTTTATAAGGTTTTGAAGCTCGGTATTTTATTTATTATTTTGAAAATAGAACTGATAGGTTGATAAAGGATACGGATGTTTATTACTTTTTACTTATTTTCTATTTAATAAATTTTATGTCTTGTGACATGATTTGCGATAAGTTAAGTATAATATCATTTAACCATTTTGTTATTGTTTACACAGAAAAACTTTCATATCGTTTAAAATGTGTTAAAATGATTTTTCCCATATTTAGGTAACTGTTAGTTTGAGATATTTGTTTTCTGCTAAGTAACTCCCCTATTACTCACCTATCCTTCACCCTTTCAATTTTGACAGATTTTGGAATTAGTCTTGAGAAGCAGATTTTGAGTTAGTACTTGAAATTCATTACTGAGAGTTGCGATCCCTGTCTGCATAAGGATATTTTAGGATTTATTTATTTATTTCATTTTATTAATGATGTCCATTTTAAATATTATAAGTGAATCATAAATTAGAATTGAGGTTGTTTCCATACTTTGATATTCTTTAGTTATATATTAATTATTTTTCATTACCATATTATTATTTTTATAATTATATAATTGTATCTACATTAATATCACATTTGGGTAGAATTTTTAGTGTCTCAGATTTTGGCATGAAATCATGGGGATTTGTGTTGAAATTTGGGGGCGCCACATTGAGTTAGACTTCAATCATGGGTCAATTACATAAGTTACAAGCCCAACCCAATTTACCTTGAACTGACCCAAAAAACACACATTCTTGGATTGGACCTAATGGTTTTGAGTCACACTACAACAAATATTACATCGGATTTATAGAAGAAACGTACAAGAAAAGATTTGTTAGAGAGTGGTAAACATGGGCGTAATAGGTCTGTCTTTTGTAGAAAGAAAAAAGGAATCAACGTGCTGGTTCAAAAAAGCAAGATGATTGGACAATAGGTTTATTAATTTAAAAATTAAAAGCCATTTGAAAAATATACACAACTATCCACAAGAAGAAAATAATTAATTAAGGGTCCCGTTCGCCACCCTTAGTTTTACCACACACTTTAACAAACGCGTTTTGTCTTACATGGGTTAGAAGTTTCGGAATGAGCTGATTTTTGGTGAGGATGATCTCTATGGTGAGGAGATCATCCTCACCAAAAATCAGCTCATTCCAAAACTTCTAACCCCATCAAAATTGATTTACAAAAAATGGACGGTCCACGATTTTTCAACGTGTAAACATGGGGCTAAACATTTCGGAATGGGTTGATTTTTGGGGAGGATGATCTTCTAATCATAGAGATCATCCTCACCAAAAATCAACTCATTCCAATACTTCTAACCCATGTAGGACAAAAAACGTTTGTTAAAGTGTGTGGTAAAACTTAGGGTGCTGAACATTTCCCATTAATTAAAAGATATATAATGATAATAATGACAAGATGAAAATAAAGAATAATAAGAAATGGTTTTGTATCTAAATAAACCTACACAATTCGATAAAAATTTACTACACTCATAAATGTATGCAATATTTTCACTTTATGTGTATATATTTGTAATTTAATTCAGCTTTCCAACTATTTTTCTACCTATTTGATAATACATTTTAGTTTCTAAAACGATAATTTACCTTTTTTGAAATTAAAGTGTCCTAGAGCACTAATTTTACAAATTTGCTTTGCCATTTTGGTAGTTCTCTCAACTAGAAATGTTCATCATTTTTGTTAATCTCTATGTGCTATTAGCAAGTCTTTTTGGGGTTCACAACAAACACCTAATAACCCAATTCATATTATTATTAGTTTTTTCATTCCAGTTAACTTAGACTAAAATTTTAAAGTTTCACTTCTTTCCATGAAATTAATCAAAAAATCTACTTGTGGTACAACTAGTTTGGACTTTGTGCTCATCATAATAATATTAAAAATTAAACCTATATAGGGTTGTCTATGGATAGTCTAAATCCGAAACTGAATTCGTATTTGAAAAATTGAATATTATCCAAAAAATTTGGATATCGAAATCAAATTTGAATAATTTTTAATATTTGAATACATTTCGGATAGAGGTGAATCTAATCCAATGATACTCGATTCAATTCGAAATTTATTATTTAATAGGAAACAAAGATTAATAACATTATAAAAGTTAAAGTCTCTTAAGTATCTCACATGAATCTCAACGTCAATCCCTTCTTCCATTAGGGTTTGGAACATCTAAAAACATTAATCTCCTCCTTTCTTATCTCACAAGCAACTCAACAGTCAAGCCCTTCGAGAGTAGGGTCAGGGCTTCAAACTTCCCTCAAACCCTTCATCTCTTCCGAGATCAGACTGTGATTTGTCCAACTATTCTTCAGGTCAGCATCATTCTGCCCCTCTCTCAATAATGAATATATCAGCTGCAATAGTAGCTTCTCTTCTTCCATATCTATCATTATTGTATATCTATATCTATATATATATGTCTCTGAGGCCCTAAAGAGAGCCAAACATTGTTTTCAAAATATGGTTAAGATGGGATGCTTTTTTTTTCTTCGAGTCTGATCTCTATGGTGAGGAGATTGTCCTCACAAAAAATCAGCCAATTATGAAACTTCTATCCCTATCAAAAGTGGGTTACAAATAATTGACATTCCATGTTTCTTCAACTTTAAAAACTAAGGTTAGAAATTTCAAAATGGGATGATTTTTTTAGGATGATCTACTTACCATAGAGATCATCCTTATAAAAAAATCAGCCCAATTTGAAACTTCTAACCTATATTTTGAAAAAAAATAATTGGTATTCTTTGGGGCCTTCGCACGTTTCCCCATATATATAAAGCAGAATCAAGAGCCAACTAAATGGCCACCTCTTTCTTCCTATATGGATTAGAAGTTTTGGAATGGGTAGTTTTTATGTGAGATTGATCTCTATAGTGAGTAGATCATCCTCACAAAATATTGCCCATTCCGAAACTTCTAATCCCATCAAAAGTGATTTACAAAAATAGATGGTCCACGATTCCTGAACTTGATATAACTGGATTATAAGTTTCAGAATGGGCTGAGATTTTAAGAGGATGATCTCCTCTCATTATAGATCACCCTCACAAAAAATCAGCCCATCCTGAAACTTTTATAACACATGTAGGATGAAACACATTGGCAATTTCATGGGGTTTTGATCTTGATTCTATATATATATATATATAGGATCCCTATCCGTGGCCAACAGTTTGGCAAACATTTTGGCAAACACTTTTTCAAAACATGGGTTAGAGGTTTTGGAATGGGCTGATTTTTGGTGAGGATGATCTCTACGGTGAGGAGATCATCCTCACCAAAAATCAGCTCATTCCAAAACTTCTAGCCCCATTTTACAAGTTGAAAAATCGTGAACCGTCCATTTTTTGTAAACCATTTTTGATGAGGTTATAAGTTTTGGAATGGGCTGATTTTTGGTGATGATGATCTCCTCACCATAGAGATCATCCTCACCAAAAATCAGCCCATTCCAAGACCTCTAACTCATGTTTTGAAAAATGTGTTTGCCAAAATGTTTGCCAAACTGTTGGCCATTGAATGCTACTCATATATATGGGAACTGTTCAGCACCCTAAGTTTTACCACACACTTTAACAAACGTTTTTTGTCCTACATGGGTTAGAAGTTTTGGAATGGGCTGATTTTTGGTGAGGATGATCTCTATGATTAGAGAGATCATCCTCCCCAAAAATCAGGCCATTCCGAAATGTTTAGCCCCATGTTTACACGTTGAAAAATTGTGGACCGTCCATTTTTGTAAATCACTTTGATAGGGTTAGAAGTTTTGGAATGAGCTGATTTTGGTGAGGATGATCTCCTCACTATAGAGATCATCCTCACCAAAAATCAGCCATTCCAAAACTTCTAACCCATGTAAGACAAAACACATTTGTTAAAGTGTGTGGTAGAGCTTAGGGTGTTGAACGGGACCACTTCTAACCCTATCAAAAGTGAATTACAAAAAATGGACGGTCCACAATTTTTCAACGTGTAAACATGGGGCTAAACATTTCGGAATGGGCTGATTTTTGGGGAGGATGATCTTCTAATCATAGAGATCATCCTCACCAAAAATCAGCTCATTCCAAAATTTCTAACCCATGTAGGACAAAAAACGTTTGTTAAAGTGTGTGGTAAAACTTAGGGTGCTGAACATTTCCCATATATATGTTCAGCACCCTAAGTTTTACCACACACTTTAACAAACGTTTTTTGTCCTACATGGGTTAGAAGTTTTGGAATGAGCTGATTTTTGGTGAGGATGATCTCTATGATTAGAAGATCATCCTCCCCAAAAATCAGCCCATTCCGAAATGTTTAGCCCCATGTTTACACGTTGAAAAATCGTGGACCGTCCATTTTTTGTAAATCAATTTTGATGGGGTTAGAAGTTTTGGAATGAGCTGATTTTTGGTGAGGATGATCTCCTCACCATAGAGATCATCCTCACCAAAAATCAGCTCATTCCGAAACTTCTAACCCATGTAAGACAAAACGCGTTTGTTAAAGTGTGTGGTAAAACTAAGGGTGGCGAACGGGACCTATATATATATATAGGGTCCCTTTCAGCAACAAACATTTTGGCAAAACATTTTTCAAAACATGGGTTAGAGGTTTTGGAATCGGCTGATTTTTAGTGAGGATGATCTCTACGGTGAGGAGATCATCATCACCAAAAATCAGCCAATTCCAAAACTTCTAGCCCCATGTTTACAAGTTGAAAAATCGTGGACCGTCCATTTTTTGTAAACCATTTTTGATGGGTTAGAAGTTTTAGAATGGGTTGATTTTTGGTGATGATGATCTCCTTACCGTAGAGATTTTCCTCACCAAAAATCAGCCCATTCCAAAGCCTCTAACCCATATTTTGAAAAATGTTTTGCCAAAATGTTTGTCAAAATGTTTGTTGCTGAACATTTCCCATATATATATGGGGTCCCGTTCACTGGCCAATGGATTAGCCTACGCTTTAGCAAACGTATTAAAATCGTTGGATTAAACACGAGCGGACGGTTGAGATTAAACCTAAACGCGATCTGCGTTTAAGTTATAAACTATAGATTATTTAAAGCGCTGTCCTTATATTTTTAAATATTTAATGTTACCTCCCTGAGTTGAATTCAAAGACACAGAGAGTTATTCTCTCTCGCCTGAAACCCTCTCGACCCTCTTCTCACTCTCTCCTTCTCTATTGCTCTCGCTGCAACTTCCTCCCCTCAACCACCTCCCTCTCGTCCCTCTCTCTCATTCTCTCTCCGTATTCTCTCTCGCTCTCGCTGAAACCCTGTTCGAACGGCTTCGCAACTACCTCCCTCTCGACGAAGATAGGTACGCACGCTCTCTCTCTCTCTCTCTCTCTCTCTCTCCTCCCATCACTCTTTTATATTAATTTGATTTCCGATTTCATTTTTTTGGATTAATTTGATTAGGTTTTTAAAAAATATATATATTTAGGGTTTTTTATTCTGATTTGAGAATTATTTAGGACTTTTTTTTATTCCGATCATGAACTCTGTTTGAGGGCTGTCTATGCTCTCCATCGGCAGCAAAGTACTTTGGAGAAATCGAGGAAGGGTTAGGGTTCTTTGCATTCTAATAACCAAGGGTTTAACCAATTCGACACTCAGAGGTATGGAATAAGATGACTCTTTCTATTCTTTCATGTATTTAGGTTTACATATATGATTTGCTTTTTCTGCATTGTGAATTGTTTCAGTTCTTATTTTAAATTTTTTATTTTTTTTCATTTAATCATTCTTGATTGATTATGTGATTAAAAGCAGTGACTGTTACAAAATATTTCTGATTATTGCAATTAGGAGGAAAAATAGTGTAATACTCTTTAAAAAAAAAAACTAAAATATTCTGATTATTGCAATGTTGTTGATGTTAGTCAAGCCATAGTGGGTGGGTGACAAATAGTGTAATACTCTCTCATGCACTGCAACTTAAAATTGTCATCCTCTTTTTTTTTTTCCAGGGCCTTCCCGTTATTGCTGTTGGTGTAGGGCAGAGCACATTTGATAAAGCTTCTGTAAGGATTCTGATGTTTCCAAGTTCCTTTCATGTTTTTCTCTATATCTTAATTGAAAGGCAACTTGGTTTAATGTCTACATGGATATATCTTTCATGTTAGGTCCACTACTATGTCCAGTCACACATCCAAATCAATGGAATATAGAGATTGTGTTGTTTTGGAGAGTAGAATGGCTGCAGAGTGCATGCTCAGGAAATTCTTTGGATTGGGTCCATGTGGAGAGCTACAGTACCCAGCATATCCTGTAAAGCAGAGGTGGAGATATCCTGGCATTGGTGAATTCCAGGTTACCTTCTAAGTTAGTTTCTAGTGTCTCTCTCTCCTATTTATCTGGGTTCTTTTTCTTGGATTGTGTTATGTGTGTCTTATTTCTTGTGAGCATATTTTGTTGGGATTGGGGTGCAGCATAGGGAGCTTGGGGGCCAACCAAAGTTGATCATCACCAAACAGGGGCCAACCAAAGCTGATCATCACCAACCCCAAGCACAAAATATATATGTATTATATATGATGCTTACATAGTGTAATTATCCTTCCTTGCATCCTATGGTTAGAAGCTTAAAAACTATCAATTGACTGATTTTTGCTCAAATGGGAAAATTGTGGCAGAATAGACACATTGCGTTGAGGTGGGTTGAGTCTGAAATTTCAGCCACATTCTGAAATCTCAGCCCAAGCCTAACCCTGGGCTAGGAAAAGCTCAGCATGAGATCATGTTGAGGCTGGTCATGTTGCTTCCCTAAATTGTGAATCTTGGATTTAGTTTTTGTTGTCCATTTTGTTTTGTTCTGTACGCCATAATACTAAGCTGCGGTTAACAATGTTTGTGAAAGCGCCCTCGATCCGCGGGGTGCGCGGATCCGCTTTTGACCCTTGAGGTTTGGGAGTCGCCACCTAGTTTAGGTCTAGGAACCATAAATGACTCTACAATGGATAAAAAAGAACTAATCTGCATAGAAATCTGAATCCGGGGATCATGTTACGGGGTTGGAAGGTGTTAGGCACCAACCCCGCCCGGCCAATGCCGGTCTCTACTTATTCCAAATAGATCTACATCGCTAATGATAAACTAGATTTAAAAAAAATAATAAAAATTTACCTTTGATCTGCAAAGGTGCTATTCCCTCAGATCTGAAAATAAACAGTTCCTTGTACCGTACTCCTTGCTTCGTTTTGTCTCCGGATCTGATTCCTGATCTCCGAGGCAAGGTGTCTCTTACTTGGATCTGGATGCTTTGAATTTGTGGTGGATTTTTGGGGTGTTTTTGAGAGGTTTTTGGGTGTTTTTTAGGCTAAAATCGGAGAGTAGTAGGGGTGTTAGGGAAGGAGTTGGGGCTCCAAAATTAGGGTTTTGGGGAGGTTATGGAGGAGGCTTCTTCACCTACTTTTTCTAGGGTTTTTTCTTTGATACGAAAATAGGGTGTGGAGGCTCTTATTTATAAAGTTTTTAGAAGCATTTTAGGGTTTGATTAGGGTTTCTTTTAGGGTTTCAATTAGGGTTTTGACTTAGTCTTTAGGGTTTTAGGGTTTTGACTTTAGTCTTATGAGATTGACTTGATTAGTTTTATGTGTTTGAGTGGGTTTTCCTAAGCGTAATGCAGGCTCTAGAGTTGTTTTGATGTTAGGGGTATTTTGGTAATTTAGTGATTTTTATCGTGAAGCTTCTTTTTATTTGCAAGATGATGATTTCTATGTTTCTGGGGTCGTATTTTCCTACCTAGCGTAGCGTGGTTTCTAAGTTTTGTCAGTTCGAGATACCTCATCCGGATTTCTGAAACATATCTGGTAACAAAATAAAGCAACGAAATACACATCCATCATTGGGAATCCTTGTGATCGGGTTGACAAGTTGATTAATCAGGCGGATGCAAAAATGGGGTGTCTACAGTTTGTAATAATGTTATCAATGAGAAGCCACTAGATTAAAATATTAAATTTTGGATTTCAAATATGTAATCCAAAATATGCTTGTTGGGTATTAGGATCTGCTACAGGAGCTTATAACATGCTTGTGCGTGTATATAATCTTGGCAGTCTCAACACAAACAAACCTGGAATTTTTTGAATTTCAACAAGTCCATAGGTATATAAATTATCATCAGCACTTATCTCCAAAGAAAATATCCCTTTATCAAAGGATACCAACAGTCAACAAGGCATAAGACCATAATTGACTTTCCTTTGTTGCTACTTTAAATAATATAAAATCCCACCATAAAGAAGGTCTAGTTGCTTGGGGCTCTCCATCAACATAACCCTTACAATTTGAGAAAAAACACATATTTCATTGAGATAATTCCAATCTTCTAAGGATTAATACACTTTTCCAAGGAATCCTTGCATCCCAACAGTCATGCTGACAGAGCACGTCAACCTGTTAGTCAGGCTAGCATTTCCCTATTCAAATAAGCATTTGTTTCACTTGCAGTAACATGATTTTGTTCTTTCAGGATGAATTTTCCTCAAAAATGGATTAGGTGTAGACCACATGGAAGAAAAAGAGGCTTTGAATTAGAGTACAATACTAATGATATGTACGATAAATAAGCAAATGAGGCACGATCTTAATACAACATTGGGGCAAAAAACAATAATTCAAAGCCTTAACAAAGTTTCTCTCATTTCGACCACTTGCAATACACATAGAACCTTAATAAAGTTCCTTGAATTTATCAGGGTAATAATGAATGGAAGAGGAGAAAATGTAGTTGCCGTTCCATCCCAAAACAAATTAATACTGCAACCAAACACTTTTAACATTCACAACCCGAGGATCTTTGTTGTCAACCTGAACACTCCTTGCTATGCACTCAAAAGCTGCTTCCACATTGAAACCTTCTTTTGCAGAAGTCTCGAAGTAAGGGATATTTCCCTTGGAGGCATACCATGCCTTTGCCTTCTTCTCAAATACCTGAAAGTCAAGAATGTCATTGAGGTTCATACACATGTCTATATTAGCCTACTAATTCATAATTGGATACTTGCTTCCATTCCCACAGCTATGTTGACGAAAGCACGCCAAGTATAACAGTAAGATGGCAAGACATACTAACCTCTAGCTCATTTGAAATAATGTCCACATCAGCGGCATTGATCTTAACAGTGGGCAGTTCTTTCTCCTTGCAGGACACCCATTGAAAATGTGTTTGGAGCAGATTTACTAGAAACCGAAAGTTTGAGAGCTGCTATTGGCACCCCAACTTTTACTTATCACGCCCCAATTAAAGATATTAAAACACACAATTCAAGCATTACAAAAGTCTGGTTCAAGTTATTACCTCGACATTAAAAAGGATTATAACACTTTCAAACAACTCCAGCACTATAAAAGACTATCACTGTCCTACGACTCAAACAAAAAACTATTAAATAACTTCAATTGTTGCTACATTCCATCCTCAAACATTACAAAAGTTTGGTTCAAGTTACTGTATCACTTATTAAATTGAATTATCTGAAACTAAAATTTTATGCTATTCTAAAAAATCTAAAAAAGATAATTGGTAATTTTTTTATATTTTTATTACACTATTATTAAACTTGAAATTTTCCATAGAGCAAGTTTACTCACCGTCATAATGACCGCATCGAAAGATTGGTCTAGTGAATGTTCCTCATGGTTTGTCGACATTGAGTACCTGCCAAAGACAGAAAGACCAACAATGAAAGCTAGATGAAATATTCTCAAATCGGAATTGAAAAAAATCCTAAATAATTACGGATTTTTTATCTTCATCAAATCGGAAATCAAATTAATATAAAAGAGTGATGGGAGGAGAGAGAGAGAGAGAGAGCGTGCGTACCTGTCTTCGTCGAGAGGGAGGTAGTTGCGAAGCCGTTCAAACAGGATTTCAGCGAGAGCGAGAAAGAATACGGAGAGAGAATGAGAGAGTGAGAGAGAGGGACGAGAAGGAGTTGGTTGAGAGGAGGAAGTTGCAGCAAGAGCGATAGAGAATGAGAGAGTGAGAAGAAGGTCGAGAGGGTTTCAGGCGAGAGAGAATAACTCTCCCTCTTTGAATTCAGCTCAGGGAGGTAATATTAAATATTTAAAAATGTAAGGACGGCGCTGTAAATCATCTATAGTTTATAACTTAAACGCAGATCGCGTTTAGGTTCAATCTCAACCGTCTGATCGTATTTAATCCAACGATTTCAATACGTTTGCTAAAGCGTAGGCTAATCCGTTAGCCAGCGAACGTGACCCATATATATAGGGAAATGTTCAGCACCCTAAGTTTTACCACACACTTTAACAAACGTTTTTTGTCCTACATGGGTTAGAAGTTTTGGAATGAGCTGATTTTTGGTGAGGATGATCTCTATGATTAGAAGACCATCCTCCCCAAAAATCAGCCCATTCCGAAATGTTTAGCCCCATGTTTACACGTTGAAAAATCGTGGACCGTCCATTTTTTGTAAATAAATTTTGATGGGGTTAGAAGTTTTGGAATGAGCTGATTTTTGGTGAGAATGATCTCCTCACCATAGAGATCATCCTCACCAAAGATCAGCTCATTCCGAAACTTCTAACCCATGTAAGACAAAACGCGTTTGTTAAAGTGTGTGGTAAAACTTAGGGTGCCGAACGGGACCCATATATATATAGGGAAATGTTCAGCACCCTAAGTTTTACCACACACTTTAACAAACGTTTTTTGTCCTACATGGGTTAGAAGTTTTGGAATGAGCTGATTTTTGGTGAGGATGATCTCTATGATTAGAAGATCATCTTCCCCAAAAATCAGCCCATTCCGAAATGTTTAGCCCCATGTTTACACGTTGAAAAATCGTGGACCGTCCATTTTTTGTAAATCAATTTTGATGGGGTTAGAAGTTTTGGAATGAGCTGATTTTTGGTGAGGATGATCTCCTCACCATAGAGATCATCGTCACCAAATATCAGCTCATTCCAAAACTTCTAACCCATGTAAGACAAAACGCGTTTGTTAAAGTGTGTGGTAAAACTTAGGGTGCCGAACAGGACCCATATATATATATATATGTGTGTGTGTGGGAGGGGGGGTGCGGTTGGCAACCAATGTTAGGGAGCCAATGCCTTTGTCCTAGATGACTTAAAAGTTTCAGATCGGGATGTTGTTTTGTGAGGATGATCTCTGTAATGAGAAGATCATCCTCACAAAAAATGAGTCGAATCTGAAACTTTTAACCCCATCAAATTGGTTTAGAATTGTGGACTGTCAATTTTTTATTGTTAATTTGTAAATCACTTTTCATGGGTTAGAAGTTTCTGATTGAACTGATTTTTTTGTGAGGATTGTCTCCTCACCATATAGATCATAGATCATCCTCATGAAAATCAGCCCAATCCGAAACTTTTAACCCACATAAGACAAATTTTTGCTCCCTTAACATTGGTAGCCGAACACTACCCTTTACACATTGGGCTCATGATTTTGGATATTTGATTCAAGAAATCACTCAATTTTCGGGAAATTTTTTTTTTTTTTTGCAGATCTCCAATGAGAAATTACAAAGTTTAGAAGAAACGTGAGTAAAAGAGATTGAGAAGATCCTCAACAATCTGAGATGGATTAAAAAAAAAATTCCTCTAAAAATCCTATTTATCTTGAGCGATTGTGGTGCCAAAAGAACCTCATTTTTTCATCAATCGACGCACATATCATTCGATATTCAATAGGACAACCGGTTATGAATTTAAACTATTATTTTTAGAATATCTGTCAGATTCCAATTCGAATTCAGATATTAAATAATATTTTCGGATTCGGATTTAGTTTTATTCGAACAGATTGTTATCCATTGAAAACCCTAAATTTATATTAGCTTCAAGTTGATTTTGAGTTGATGTGGTGTGAAGGTAAATAAAGATTGAACCAAAGAAAATAACTACAAGAAGATAGAATAGAATTTTATGAATTTAGTTAGTCTATTTGGGATTACCTTTATGGGTTGCAAACTTTGTTGGTTGTGCCTATCATGTGTGGCCTCTTTAATATTTTTGGCATATTACTAACTGTTTGCACTTTTCTATCACAAACCACCTTTTAAGAATTACAATATTTTATGGAATAAATGTTTCAGACTCTATGATTTTCTAATATACTAAGAAATTAATCCAATTTTCCTTCTAGACTAGATAGAGCTACAAAGCCGAATTATTAGAATCATTAAAATTTAGTTTTATGCAGGCTGCTGATTTTTATACTTCTATGGAAAGCATGGATATGGATCGTCTTCTCCTCTCAAAGGATATCATCTACGCGATCCTATTGAGAGTCCCTGCAGAGTCTCTCATCAGATTCAAGACTATGCAAGTTTTGGTACCACTTAATATCAGATCAGAACTTTGCCCGTGCCCAACTCGCCCATCGTACAATGAATTTTCAGCCAAATGTGATCTTCACGTGGTTAAATAAATTCAAGTGTACAAACTTCTCTATCAACTTACAAGAGATAGTTGTGAGCCCAAAGAAATTCCAGTTTCACCTAAAAGACTACATGAATGATGTTAGTATACTATTTGAAGCATCTTTTAATGGTTTGCTCCTCTTTCGATGCCCATCAAATGATAACAAATTCTTCGTCTGTAATCCCCTCACTGGCCGGCATACTATGCTTCCTTATCCACCACATTGGAATTGTGTTTGGGATTTGTTCCATGATGCTTCTATTGAAAAGTATAAGGTGGTTGGATTCTCTAAGGATTCAATTTGCCAATGCTTTGGGCTTACGGTCGATAAGAAAGAGGACAATCGATCTTGGAAAGAGTTTATCACCCCACCATACAACGGACGATGTCTTCCAATAGAACCATCAATTTTCACAAACAAGGAGTTGCATCAGTTAATGGAAAAATCTACTAATCAAGAATCAGAGCAGATTGAATTGTGCCTTTATTCAATGGATGTTGCAAAAGAGAAAATCAGAGAGACAAAAGGTCCACCATCATCATGCAAAGGATATCACAAACTATTAGAGATGAAAGGATCGTTGTGGATCACAGATAGTATTTCGCATGACAAATTAGATATATGGGTTTTGGAAGACTTGAATAACTGCATATGGAGCAAGACTTGCAGCATTAGTCTTAGTTCCATGTTGAAACGACCTACTTCTCTTAAAAACTGGCAATTGTGTTCTTACCCTCTTTCCATACCAAAGAATCATGGTAACTTTTACGAGAGGAAAGTTCTCATCCAGTATGAGAATCAACTGTTTTTTTATGATTTAGCATTCGAAGAGTACAAAATCAATGGAGGGATGGCTTGCTATTCATACAATTTTCTTCATGTCCATAGTCTTGTAAGTTGGGAATGAGGGGCATTGGCATTGAAGTGTGGTTGCTCTACTATCAAATTTTTAACCAAGAACATCAACTATGAGGTAAGGTTCAGTTATTTATTCATCTAGACTAGATTGGTATCCTATTATTATGATCCCTTTATTAGCTTATTTTCATTTTGGTTTTTGTTTTAATTGTAGAACTCAAATTAATTTGACAACTCATTTGGTGAGAAATTTTGGCCTAATATATACTGTTTAATCCTCAGGCCTTGTTGTTTATCAATTTGCTTGTGTGTTTTAAGTCATTCTTAATGAGAGATCTCATTCACTTCTAGGTCAAATCTCATTGTTTAAAAATTTAATAATTTTTTTTTTCTTTTGTAATTTTGAGCATTCTATGGAACTCACTCGAATAGAGTGATTCTTCTTTGTGATTTGAAGAATTGATCCTAGTAGAGTATCATCAATGAGATTATACCCAAAGAAGATTTGATCCTAGTAGAGTATCACCACAGGATGTTTCAAGTATGTTTCTATTACAACAGCTTACACCCAAAGAAGATTTAAGCCTTCTGACCTAGACCTGGATTTCCCAATGAACTGCCATTGAAATTAACCTTGAGCCAACAAAACAAACTTCTTTTTATTTTTCTCCAACAAATCATTCTAGGCAACTGAACCTAAACATAAACATTTTTTTCAACAATTTCCAGGTAATACAAGCCTGATCTTCTTTCATATTATAGGGATTTTTTTTGGGACTGTAAAGAAATCAATTTCTCATACCCATGAGACCACCCTCTTTTTCTAGTGAGTTTGGAGACCCTACATTCCTAAATTACACGTGGACCGATGGGAATGTGAGATCTCAGGGGGGGGTCTACGAAATGCCGAGAACTCTTCTATTTTCCATACCTGTTTACTTACACCTTCAAATACGGCTAAATTCTCTGCCAAAAAAGCTCCTATAATATTAGCAACAAGACTTCAAATCTAAGCTAATCAACTTGAAATTTGCCACCAATTTTTTACTACATACCAATGAAATATTCCAATCACATGTGTTTTTTAATTTGAAAGATATTGGAAAAGAAGACCCACAATCTCTTTACCAATTTATATTTAAAAATAAATTCTAGATTGATTGATACTTCCACAACCAAGGACTGGTGTGTTGTAACTTGTAAGTAAAAAATTGGTGTGGCAATAGAATTTTTTCTTTTTTTAATAACCGTACCCATTTCCATTTTTCTCTTCCCAGCCGCTCCCTTCTGTTTTCATTTGTTTCATAATCCCTTTTGGTGTGTCTAAACTCCAACTAAAAACTATGTAGTCCAGTTTTCAGAATGAAACTGACACGAAATTAAGCTTATAGACAAAACCAATACTTCTATTATCATTCAACCAGAATGTAAAACAGAAAGGTTGTCAAAGAGAAGCCAACAATACCTGAAAACAGAACAAATGTACCGATCTCATTACCAATAATACAACAACAAAGCTTATCCCAAGGATTTGGGATCGTCTAAATGAATTATGTTCCTCGATTTCCACTCTGTCAAAAGCCAAGTTTTCTGTTATTGAGAATGACTTTATATTTGCTTTCACCGTCCCCATCCTGATTCTTTTGGGTCTTGCTCTCACTCTTTTAAGACCAGCTTGAATATTTCTTCTAACTAGGGCTCAACCAAAACTCTAGAACCAGAAAATTTCGCCAATCCTTTTGAAATTAACCGTACCCATTGTGGCGTTACCAACATCCAATACCCATAATTTACCAATCAGACTTGCAATCAATCATTAATGTACTTGACTACATGAACCACCAAAAAAGTTTATCTAATAGTGTTAGATCAAATGGCTGCAATTTACCAATCAGTATGATTTTAGTTGTAGTACCAAGCATAACAGTGATTAAGAATCGACCATCATATATGATGTAAAATGAACATCAATCATCACAAATGCCAATCAGTCTGAAGGAAAATGACTCATGAAAAACACATGATCCCAATAGGATATTATTTGTATCCCAGTAATATCTCAGAGTTACTTACCTAAGGGTAAATACCTATACATTTATAATCTATCATTAGTGGTGATGAGATTAAGAATGAAGGTGGAGACAAGCATCTTTTTCTTTAAGTCATCTCTTTGTGATTTTCTTTGAAATTGTAAAATTGAATAATATAGCAAATACAAAAGAAATATAACAAAAAATAACGTTGAATAGTCCAAAATTATCTGATCCGAATCAAGTAATTTGGTAAGTTCGGATTCGAATCCAAATTTACTGTAATTAATATGGTTCAGATATAGTTTTAACTAATAATATTCGAGTTGGATTTGGATACGGATCCGAATAAATTCTTAAGCTCGGAAATATTAAACATGGAAATTTCTTAGTCGAATTTAAATGAGAATTACAAAATTGATTCAGAGGTTTGCAAAAATTTGAAAGATAGTGTTTCGTAATGAAAAATCAGGATCAATAACCGAACAATAGATAAATTAGTTTAGGAAATT
Source organism: Akebia trifoliata (assembly GCF_017979445.1). Taxonomy (NCBI): domain Eukaryota; kingdom Viridiplantae; phylum Streptophyta; class Magnoliopsida; order Ranunculales; family Lardizabalaceae; genus Akebia; species Akebia trifoliata. The sequence continues at coordinate 23,778,751 of NC_141376.1, forward strand.
CAATGAAATAATCAAAATAAAATGAAAAATATACAAATCGAGATCCGAAGTACATTTTCACAATTAAATTCAAAGTTGAACAGAAGTGGATAAAAAAGAAAGATATTGAAATTGAAATGATGCAAAATAAGAATCTTCTACCAATTTGAATGATTTTCTTCTTCCTTTTTAATTGATGAGCAGAATATTTCAATTTTACAAGACTTTCCTCCATAATTATTCAAAGAATTCCTCTCAAAACTAGAGAGATATCTCCGGATCTCAACTCACTTCTCTTCTCTTCTTTTTATAAATAATGGACCTCTCTTTTTTTCTTTCTCTTCCCCTTCATTTATAGAATCATAAAGGGGAGGAGATTTACAAAATTCAATAAAAAATCCAAATTAAACAAACTTGAACTAACTATTGTCGTAACTGTTATTGGTCCTGCTTGATGTGTCTATCAGCTCAAAATCACCATTTGCTAAATCGTTATTTGAGTAGCGTTGTGAACACACCAAATCATTATATAGTGGTTTTGCTTCTTGTTTTTTGATTTTCTTTCATTTCTTCAAACTTGGGATCTTTATCTCCTTTGGTGATCATTTCATTAATCTAATTCTCGATTTTTCAATCTTTGACCACCTCCATCCCTCATCATCCTTGGCTTCATAAGCTTTTAATCGATAGATTAATACTCAATTATCAACTAGACAGTTTAAATTATGGACATGCCCATTTTGGGGTATAAAAATTGTGAGCGTGCCGAAGTATTAAGTGCCAAAGTTGAGTTTCATCCTTACTAGAATGTTCCTCTGTGAATATTGTAACTCCACTTAGAATTGTGTTCCTTGAAAGCTTGTAGAGGTTATTTGCAAACTTCCACTACAACATTTTTGATCTACAGCGGCGGATTTTTCCACCGCTACAAGGTAACTTTTCTGCTGGTAAAAGTTATTGCGGCGATGAGCAGTGGAATCAAAGATACGTCGTAGTTGCCTCCGTCGCTAACTATAGTAGCTTATAATATATTCTGCTGTTGCAGGTAGTACATTTAGCGGCGGTTCTCAATATCCGCTGCAATAGGTTAATTTTTTTAACTAGTAGCATATATTACATATAGCAGCGAATCTTACTAGCCGCTGCAATATGTCGATTTTTTTAATGAATAGAATATTCTACGTATAGCGGCGGATCCTAATATCCGCTACAATATATCAATTTTTAATTAATAAAATATACTACATATAGCATGGATTTTACTATCCGCTGCAAGAGATCCATTTTTAATCACTAAAATATTCTATATGTAGAAGCAGATCTTTATATCCGCTGCAATAGATTAACTGCCTATAGTGGCGGAACTTAATATCTGTTGCAATAAATCAGTTTTTAATTAATAAAATATACTACATATAGCGACGAATTTTACTATCCGCTACAATAGATCAGTTTTTAATTAATAAAATATACTACATATAGCAGCGGATATAAAGATCCGCTACAATAGATCAATTTTTAGAAAATAAAATATAATACTTATAGAGGCACATAATATCATCCGTTGCTGTAAGTTGTTTTTTTTTTTTTCCCCATATATATATATTTTACATTTAACTTATATCCTCCTACCTACATCCATTGAAAACTCAAACAGGAGAGAGCATGCATAAAACATAACAGAGAAATGTAAAAGCCATTAGTATAATAGATAATATATATATAATATTATCCGCTACGTACATCGATAGCTCTATCAGATCAAATTCTCTCTCAAATCGATAGAAGCCTTTAGTAAGGTTATTGCCCAGTGTTCGTATATGTAAAACAGCATGCATAGAGCAGAAAAGACATACAACAGTCAGCAAGAAAACAATTCAAAGTTTGATACACTACGTGAAAATTTTTAAAATCCGACAGTCCAAAACCGTCGAATTGGGCCTTGTCGTCGACCCTCGCTATAGAGGAAAAAACCTGTCGCAAATACATATAGCAACAGCCACCCGCGTCGGTATATGGACCTATAGCGACAACCGTTATTGGCCGTCACTATAGGGTATTAAAAAAAAAGACAGACTTTAAACCTTAGTACCTTGGAGCCAGTTGGCCTTAAGTCTTCCTTGTTGATCCTATAGTTTTGGACCTTTTGATTTGCCACTTAAGTTTTCAAGTTCTTTATATCCAAAACTGATGCCAAATCTACAACTCTGCTTAAGAGAAAGTTGTTCACACTTACATTGGTAAGGCATGCATACGTCCTCATAAGGTACAACCCTTGATTGATGGGAAATTGAAACTATAGATAAAATCAAAATCCCCATCTAATGCCTTGGATGATGGACTGGCATTTGTGTTTTGATGGGTGGTTTAGGGATTTCATGTTTGTTCACTTTCAAGGGCTCATGCCATGTGGTCTAGTTATCAAAACTTAAAAACTGCTATCAATTGTTGCATGAAAACTATTTATTTTAATTGTTTGAATAGAAGCAAAAACACTATGCACAGCTCTAATAGATATCAAAAATTTCATTCAGAATATTCAAAAAGAAAGATAAGAAAAAAAAAAAGTATCCCCTTGTTTTGAAGAGTTTCAACTTACTAAGTGTAACATGCTTCACATGAATACTACAAAGCATTGCATCTTCAAACATCTGAACCAAATAATCTTCAGCCGCCTACAGAAATGGTCACCCCATTGAATGTAACATGTCTTTATGTACATTTTAATAAGGTATAGCAATAGCATCTACCTACATCCAATCAATAATTCCAACATAAAAAATAAAAAAATTTGGAGGTTTTTGTGTACATAATGAAATGTTGTCATATGGCTTTTGAATGCAAAACTAAACCTGTAAAGTTCACCGAACACTACAAATTGTACCCGAATATAAAGCATATTAAGATGCTACACATACATTCAACAGATATACCTCTAAGAAATGATAAATGCCCATATATTTTCAAAAGAACTACGAATGCAACATATGTCTGACCTAAACTAAAAACGCAGTAGCAACAGCAAGCTATATAATGGAATCAAAGCCATGATTAGTCAAAATCAAAGCTTCAAGTAAAGATCAATGTTTGAGAATCAATCTTCTCTAAACAGAAGTTAGTTTTTTTTCCCCTTTTGCCTAACCAAGACTATGCTGCTTAGGTAGCACACAATAAATCAAGATTTTTTTGTCAATTTCATGGATTTCTATACCGACCATCGATTGCTCTTATGGGTCATGATTGCCATACTTATGTTTCAGAAATATCAGCCCATGTTCGGATGGTACCAAGTCTTGTCAGGATCATGAACAAGGACACAAAAATTAATTTTGAAAAAATCTAGAACATCTGGAAAATATTGAATTTACCATGGCAGAGATCCAAATCATATTAGCAGTTTGTTGAAAGCTACATGGTCATCCTCCTTTCATTAGAACTCATGCTGCAAAATCTACTAGTGGTTCAACATTACCAACTTAAGTTGAAACCCATGGTGCAAACCATAACTGAGCCATCTCAAGAGGGATCAAAATCAGAAAACAACAATGAGGAGGGGGTTTGGATAGAGCCGGGGGGGGGGGGGGCAGCTAAACTCTGGTTAGGTGGGAATAAGAAAATATTTACAATTACTAGTATCTACAACAAGGACACCTTGAAAGGGGCACAAGAAAGAGGGAGAATCTAAAAGAGAAAAAGAAAATGTATTACAAAATTTGGCGAGAAAAACAGTTGCTCTATTTTTCACGCACCAGCCATGAATAACTTCCAAAAGGTTGAAATTTTCTTCAAGGAAATAAGAATCTTGCAAGATTCAAGCATAAGTTCTAATGCTATTTCCATTGACCATTGATGCAAAAGTGACATAGGACAAGACAATCCTAATTTGAAATTTTATTTAAAAGATGTCTAAATCTCAATATGGACGATAGATTTGGAACAAGCATAAAAGCAAAGGCTATGGAGGTCCCAAGATGGTCATGAAAAATAGCAGCCCAATATAGGTCTAGTCAATCTTGTGGGTATATAATCATAGATTTGGGCATGATGTCCTAACATAGACCAAGGTGAATACCATTGAAAGTATGAAAAACCAAGACAAAGTTGTGTCAAGGTATGACATCCTGAACAGAAAGATACAACTGACTTACACATGATTAAGATTGAACGAATTCTTACCAACCCAAGCACAAATTTTACAACACTCCTTTGTTTTTTGAGTGTAAGATGAGGTTGAACCCACAACCTCATGGCTGCAATGTAGAAGGTCAATCAATTCATCTATAGGTTCAAACACATATTTGACATCAATTGCAGCATCCAATAACTTCTTGAACACCAAATTACTCTAAAGATATATGAAACAATTAAATAAAGCTAACTTCATTGACATATAAAGTACCAATATTACTCAACCATTCCATTTTTATTCAACTATAGTAACTGAAAACCACCAATAAAGAAGTCACACATATATCTTATTGCTTTAATACCTCTTGAAGTGCAACCAAAGCTTCAGCGGTCCAACGACTAACTACCCTGCTGAAGCCATTACTAATCTCCTTGACCTAAAATAAACAATAAGGATTTTTAAAATCAAAGTTATAAACACAGCACTATCGCCAAGATTAAAACTCTAAAAGTAAACAGAGTAACAGACACTGAATACTTTACAGCACATATGTTACCGAAGAACCAAATCCAAAATTTATTAACTAAATAACAAATACACCCAATGCTGCATTACTACTATCTCTATACCTAATCACAAGAACAAAATGGATGTAACTGAAATAAATGTTCTTCAAGAAAGTATTTGGTTTACAAGTTAACATGGCAAAGAATTTTGGGGTTCTATCTGATCTTAAGTAATTTGACTTGCTCTAGCTTAAATTAAGACTATAAGTCATAGTTCAAGTGTGATTAACACCTAGTAACTAACCCTAAAATTATATATCGAACTCTCTAATTAGATTATTCTACAAATAGTTCTGGTTTTGGATTCCAAATAAGCTTAAAACTCACAATTCTGATGAAAGGGGCTGCTGGTATGAGATGCTTCCAATTTTTCTGAAAATGTCGAATCTCACGAAGAGCCATTGTTCTTGGACGAAAGCGATGGGGTTTGCGTTTCCTTTGTGGTGGTGGTGGTGCCTGTAATTAATCATTCACCAAAAATGATCGATCGATTCCAAAAAATTGAGACAGAGAGAGAAAGAGATCAAAGTGAGGAGTTAAAACATGGTTGAGGCATTGGAAGTAATATATCTCAAAACATTTGAAACAAATTACAACATAAGTTGTTACCCAAAATCCAGTTATACTAAGGAATAAAAGTAGCATGGAGTATGTGAACCAGCTATGCAACTCATAGCCGCTGGACATTGCTAATCTTAGGAGGTTAGACCTGGAAAATGACACGAAGAGAAAGCAATTCACATTAGAAATAAGCTTATGTTTCAAAAACAAAAAAGCCATAGAAAATCCTAATCCACATTGTTTCTTATCTTTCATTAGCGTGTCGCTATAGCTCTTGGTTTTCTCCTAAACAAATCCTAATCCACATTGTTAATAAATCTGCCTTCTTTCCTTTATTTTGTCAGAAATTCTCTCACTTGGCCATGCTTATAGTACTAAGCATGTTATACAGAGGTGGAAAAAAAGGTAGCATTTATGAAAACATTAGCCTTGACATACTTTTTCTTACTAGGCAAGCAAATACCACTGACTTGGATACGAAGAACATCTTCACTCACTACAGTAACCACCAACTTTCTTCCCAAACATCAGCCTAGGGCTACATGGACACTAAGCTGGCTCATATCAGCAAGTATTCTAAGAATATATAAGTTAAAGTTGAAAACAGTTACAGCCGTACAAAATTCATACAACCTTAATTTAGTTAGTTATGCATCCAATCATTCACATATACCCATTAAAGCATCCATCTTGGTTTCACTCAAATCACCTAACATTCCCAAGTTGGTTATGATTGATGATGGTCCATGGATGATGAAATTCAAGAAGTTTCATATATGAATTTGTTCTACTACAGGGTTCAATGATGCTAGCCATTAATAAGCACAACTAACTATTTGATGATAATGCAAGCATGCAAAACTTGTCCCCCTCACCAACTATAACAAATTTCAGAAAGAAAAAAAAAACATGCTAGCAGCCAAACATATCCATGTTAAGTCTAAACTTGTGTGAAAATAACAACTATAAAATTTTGCTAATCAAACATACATGAATCTATAATGGCCAACCTCTTCAAAGAACAAATCTACTTAACTCGTTTTCGTTGCTTGTAAGGAAAACAAAAATGCCTCAATAAAAACAATACAAATTAATGAACATATCAAAATAGAGCATCATCACATGGAATAGTAGGTGTGGGTGTGGATGTGGAAGAAGTTTTCCCGTGATATTTCCGTAGTGTGTAATGCTCCATAATTCCATTAACGATGAGATGCTCCTGGACAACATCCTGTTTCAAGAGCTTAAAGTTGACACATTTCCTACATGCACATGAGATGAGACCGGTTGATGTATTGGCAAATGCGAAATCGAGGAATTTATTAACACCGTTTCTATATTCGCTACTCACCCTACATTAGAAAATAATGTAGAAGTTTTAAAAATAAATCCCATTGAGTTATAAACATTTACAATGGATCATAAGTAGTTGAGTCTACCTCGACTTTTTCATCCAACTCTTATCCATCACTTTCTTCCACACCTAAATTCAAAAATAACTGTAAGAAACAATACTATAACGTCTATAACAAATGTGAGGTTTTCTTTACAATCTAATTGGATTGAGAGAACATAAGAGAAGAGAAGAAAAAATATGCCATTTTCTCTTCATTTTTCCTGTTTGAATTGTTAAGTGGGGAGATAAGAGAAGAAAAATTGAGGGAAGAGAAGAGCAAAAACGTCAAATTTGGTTATTTTCAAAAGTTGAGATACGAGGAGGGAAGATAAGGAATGAAGTTTTACATTCCAAGTTTTTCCTCATTATTTTTTAATTTTCCAAAAATAGGTAATATTGGCAAGCCAGCTACTACTTACACCCCAAGTAAGCAAACATCCGATAGGCCATTGGGTAGGCCATCCAACAGACCATTGGACATGCCATCCGACATGCCGGGCAGGCCATCCAACAAGACATTGGGCAGGCCATCCAAGAGGCCATCCAACATGCCATCAGACAGGGCATTGGATAGGCCATCCAACAGGACATTGGGCAGGCCATCCAACAAGCCATTAGGCATGCCATCCAACAGGCCATCTAAGAGGCCATTGGGTAGGCCATCCAACATGCCATTAGACAGGTCATTGGATAGGCCATCCGACAGGTCATTGGATAGGCCATCTGACAAGCCATTGGGTTAACCTATCCGATCCATAGATCTTTTCATGCTTAGTTTTATTTCGCTAACCCAAGGCATACACCATAGAAACCTAAGTAATAGGTCATAATAATCATAAAATATGTATATTTGACACAATTCAATATTTTTTTATATTTTAAGATACACATATGTCACTATTGTGCTATATAGAGCTTTGAAAGTCCTATTGACGGAGCAACATGAGGGGGTGACGTGGGTAGCACCTTTTCCCAAGGATACGAGGGTGGAGCCACCAGTCCAAATATTATAAGGGGTTAGGAGAATAAATAATTTTCAAATTTATTTTCTAAACAATCATATAAGGTTAATAATCCTTCAAACGAAATCCAAGGTAAATTTGGTCCCAATGAGAACAAAGGTATGAGGAGGGAAACAAAAATAATAAGCAAATGTCATACCCAATTTGCGGTGAATCAATCTTCAATGGAATGTCACTGTGACTCCAACCCCTGCAATTACATGATGCAACCTCCGTTAGCGAAAACCATAGGTATTGGTGAAGTGCATAAAAGAAGCACTATTGTGGTTTATTTATGTCATTAAACCTTGGTTCATCTCAATTTTCATATTTGGAACTAATTTTTCAATTTGCATATTTGGAACAAATTTTTCAATTTGCAAATTGAATCTCAATTTGCATATTTGGAACCAAGTTTTCAATTTTGAATACTTCTTAGTTTCCTTTATGGGAATACATTAGTGTGTATTCAAATTAGTTAATAAAACATTAAACATCTTTCTAATCCTTAACCCCAATTAAGGTTTGAGAGCCATTGACATAGAAGAACGGAGTGACGTGGCAAACATAGGTATTTGTTTCGCATGAAACTCGACTCGGACATGACAGTTTATTTATGGAAAATGCTGGTATGACACAAATGGAGACAATCACGACTCATAAAAATAAGAAATTATATAACGACTAATTCATTAGTTTCAAAAGCAATGTATTAACCACCAACAAAGCAACGAATTCCCCACTTTTAAAAGTGGTGAATTCTCCATTGAATACATCTTCATGAAACACCCAAAATGCATATGCATTTGTGTTTGGATTGAAAGTCATACTCAAATGGAGGAACCAAATTTAAGGGTTCTGGTGCGAACATCTTGCGTACAATTGCAGGTGCTGGTGTGCTTGCTGGTTACGACGAGTTGCAGTTGATCATGTTTGGGAAGAAGTATGGATCCGGTGGTGGTGGCTAAGTTCAATCATGTGGCAGCAAAGATGATAATGACAATGATAATTTGGTACATTTCTTTTGAAGTTTTGAGTAATTTGACTAGTGGTTTTTCTTTTTAAAATTTTTCAACTCTAAAGCTTTTGATATGTTATCAATTCTTGAGAGGTTTTGAAGGTGATATAGTAGTGTCACCGTACCAAAATTTTAGGTGCTCGAGTTTGAAATGGTGTAGCTGCATCTGAGTTGTGCACAGTTTAGTTATAAGTTTGCTATTTTGGGAGAAAAGAATAAAAGAAGTATGTTCCAAACTAAGCTACTAAATAGTATTTGTTTTAGTAAAGAACAATTTTATGTGAATATATAGTTATTTTCTCTAATCAATATTTTACATAGATGTAGTCATAGTTCTCTATGATCTGGTGGTAGAACTTGTTTCGAGGTCTAGTTTCTTCATGCATTTCAGATATGTATTTTGTGTGTGTGTGGGGGGGGGGTCTGGGTCTGTAATGTAACATAGGTGGCGGTTCGGCCATTAGCGCAGACAGACAGTTACTGCCATTGTTTCAAAACATGGCTGGACAAATTTCAAACCAGGGTCCAGCAATCAGAGGGACTACAATTCCCTTTTTGAACAGCCAAGAAGTGACTCAAAAGATTACTTTTTGTGTCTGGCATATTTTTATTATAGCAACTATTAACTTAGCTTTAATAGGTTTTTTTTTTTTCCTGAAATTTAAGTTATAAGTATTGGCTGGTACAAATTTTTAATCAGTTGGCGAAGGTTTGTGAATAATATTGCAACTTAGTCATTTAATTTTTTACATCGATCATACACTGTTGTACACTCATCACCCTAACCTTGCTTGCAACATCAAAAGCTCCTAAAGCTGAGATCTAATACATCCATCACCCTCTCAAATCCTCATCAAGCAGTCCCATATAGACAACCACCTGGTTTCCTTATTTATTATCCCTTCAAAACAGCCCATCTCATCACACATTCATCCATTCAGAGTATCGTGACCTGATCCCAACCAAGACCTATTCATACACAATTTCTACCATACTATTAATGAATTTCAGAACATAGGTTATTGCTGAATGTTTGAGGGTAATGGATTTATGTTTCACTGAAAAACATGTCAATATCATTGTGTTTATCAACAAACTTAATGGCTATTACAACTCTGAAACTGTGCTTCAAAAAAATACTAAGGAATCGGAAAAATAAAGTTTAATTACAGACAAGTGTAACATCAGATTCTAAATGATAGATTAAGTGCCTAATCAAACCCGAATTGTTGTTAGTAGTTCATCGTGGGTTGTATTGTTCCACCATGTTCATTTGGGTACTTGAATGACTCATGACAAATAGAACCTCTAGCAAATCCTGTCACATTCAGCAACTCTAGCAGAACCTCGATTTTATTTTAAGGTATTGTATATCTCAAATATGTTTTCATTTCAACTAAGTAGTTAAGTACTATTACAGGATCATTTTTAGATGTCACAATAACTAACATCTTACCTATCAAAATAATGGCAAATCTCACTTAATAACACCTAACCATACAAAAGTCACTGAAATACAAATGAAAGGCTTATAACAAAAATATTAAATGAAAGGAAAAAAATGGTAACACATACCTGTCCACGATCAAACAGTGCTGCCAAGTTCAAACATCGGTTGTGTGATAATCATAAACATAGCTGCTTAGGCAAAAAAGTAGGGAAGCTCAAGAACCACCTATAAAATCAAGTTCATGTTAGCACAACAGATGGGAAGTATTAAAAATGCACAATGATGATGCTTACCTTGTATACACAATCATGAGGATGTAAGACCATCAAATTTGGATCAATGCATTCTTTCAAATGTATCATGTTCTTATAATCAGGATCCACCAACTTTAGTTTGCATTATAATTTAGGCCAATTCATTTGAAAATGTATTAAAATGGGGACTTGTTTAGTGATGAAACGACCTAACTGGTTTAAGTTGATAGTAACTTGGGAAAAAGCTCTTGTAGTTCAGTATCTCGGTTTAGCTGGTGAATCCTATAAAATAAAATGATTTTCAAGTCCAAATGATACATTGTCCACACATAATATTTCATCGTCAATATGTTTTTTTTGATAAATATATTTCATCATCAATATGTATAATTTCCATTCATGTGGAGGATTATTATTCATTGTAAAATAATAAAATATAGAAATGTTTAGGATTTTGTAATATTTTAGAGCACCTTGAGTCTACTTCTAAGTTCTAACTGAGATCAGGTTGTTTTCAAAATTCTTTTGTTGGTCCTGAATCTCAAACGTAACAACTTCATTTTCATATACTTAGTTTGGACATTAGGGTTGAATAAAGTATTCATCCACAAATTGGCTACTTGCAATATTAGGTTCTCTACTCAGTAAACACCACCAGTCCCATGTTATTGAATTTTTTTCAAAGTGATGAAGAGTGTGGGGGACTTGACCTGTTTTCAAAGTGATAAACAGGGAAATGCACATAGATAGATCTATTTTGACACTAGAAATTAGTAAGAGATTAATTATAATTAAAACCCAAACTTCAAATATAAGTAATTAAAGCCAAGTACAAGTTCTAATTTTGTAATATATTGTTTACTAGTTCAATTATATGTCATCTCTATCAACATATACTGATGAGGAAAAGTTTGTGTAAGTGTCATGTAATTAACCTCAAGTTATATATATATATATTCAAGCAAGGCGTAGATCGTTCATGAACACCCCATATATGATTTTTCCACACCTAGAGACAAAATCATAAAAATGGATAGCATAAATATAGAGATTGTTGGATGACCAACAAATACATAGTTATCTTGGCCTTCTACGCCATAGAGTTGAAAGCCTCCATATGATACATTTTTGGTACAAATCACCATGTAAGCAGGAAAGGTGAAAGCCTCCACATGATACATTTTTTATGAACAAGTGAAGGTGGAGTTTTGGTCACACTTCTCTGGTACTACTCACAGAAATGTATTACTAAACCAAACACCAACTTATGGGACTAATCCAATACATTCCAACATGCTGAATGTAGTATAACTATGTAGCAAAATCATAACACAAATGAAGGCCACCTTAGACATTATAATGATAATTAACTCACATTTCAGTACAAAATACCGGCCAAACAATCCATAATAGTCTAAGATAGAGATAAGATAATCAATAATAGTCTAAGATAGAGATAAGATAAGACCAAGAAAGCTGAAATGAGACATTTATGAAGTAGGAGCAAAAAAAAAAGCCGTTTACGGCAGCCAATCATATTTACAATTAAGATAAAAGGGAGATATAGAAAATTAGTAACATATACAGAGAAACAAACCCACTAGTCCTATGGACTATATGATAAATATGGGGGGTGGATGGCTTAACATGCAACTCCACAAGGTAGTTTCAAGTATTCTTCTAATCTATCCCTCATTAGCTTAATTCTCTCTAATTCTCTGTCTTTCCTTCCTCACAAGTTTCCCATCTTCAGCACTCTCTTTACAATTCTTTCAACCTCTTATATGAAAACCATTTGCCTATAAATCATTAAATCCCCAGTCAGTCGTCCTTTATTTCCTGAAACTGTAGAGATCTATAACCATCTCCTCTCTCCACCTAATTCCTCACATCATTTCTGAACTTTTTTTCATAGGTAAGCAAGATTATTGGTTAGTAATTAGTTGGTGAAGGTGGTTTATGAACACAGATCGCGGTACCAATCTCAAAGACTTAAAACCAAATTAGTATTAACAATGTTTAAGCAGTAGTTGAAGTAATTTTCTGAACAAAATTCAAAAAAAGGAAAGTGAGCTACATTGATGGTCTTTTATGTTACACATGCTATAAAATGGCGAGCTCTTATTGCCTACAGTCACCTTCGTCATCAATTGAAGGAACTGATCCCTTTATTGCCCATGTTTGTTTTGGGGTCTTTAGGTCACCCTAGCAACATTGATGGTCTTTTATTGAAGAAATACCAAAGATATACAGTTAGGATCACATTGACATACTACAATGCATAAAGCTGAAAATAGGACTACGGGGAAATATTTCTCCAACGTCAAACTTTTCAAAAAGCTGTAAAATGAAGATGGAACTGATCTTTTAATGAATTTGAGTTTGTTATAAGGATATCCATGTTGGCATTCAATTGGAATTCATGACCTCATAAAAGTGATGGTAACAACCATAATCAACATTGAACGAAATTGAAAAACAAATAGCCAAGACGTGGCAAGTTCAATTCATGGTAAATTTGCTGGATGAAACCAAACTCGTTCAATTCAAGTTTGGGGGCTCCCAAACAGAAAAGTTATTAACAATGACTAAAATAAGTCAAAAACAGATAAGTTGGTTTTGAGTTGGCCTAGTGAGCATTGAAAAGAGAGACCTTGTGAATTCAATATAAGGTAAATGTGGAATTACTAAGAAATAAGAATTGAATTTCTAGTACACCAAGTAACACATATTGAATTATAGTTAATGTTTACGTGAGCCAAAAGTACAATTATGTTCACTACAATAAAATATCAGAACATGTTGCCTCTATTGATGTTTTTAAAAGTCATATAAGGTGGTTAAAATATCACTAAAAAATCAATCCCTCAACTTAAAATCTATTACTCTTATTCTCGAGTCGCTCTTATGGAAAATTTCTTTATCAGTAGAAAGATTTATTGAAGAGGCATAAAAAATAAATTTTTTTAAAAAAGATACGAAGAAATCAAAGTAAGATTACGGATAGAGAGTCTCAAGGAGCAATGGCTTTAGTACATCCAAGACTCAATTACTAATTCAAAGATATGGGTATCAGTATGTGTTTGAACTGATTGATTAACTCAATGAGGCCCCGTTCAGAATTTAACTCGACCCTATCGAAGTAATTTCAGTGCACTTAAAATGGAAGTAGAAATCACATAAATCCAAAAACATATATAGATCAGATTGCTACATTTTATTCAAATACATGAAGAAAGCATATAAATCCAATTAAAAGAAGATCATCTTCTATTTATTTATTGAGAAAAAAAATTTTGAAATCTAAAATCCTAAAATTTTCAACAAGTACATTAAAAAAAACATGAATAACAAAAAATAAATTGAAATAGAAACTATTAATGAAAGATGAAATTATTCCTAAACATAAAGAAAACCTCTCTTAAAATGGTGACCTTGCCATGAGAGAACAGAGAATCGCATCTAAAAACCTAAATCATCAATCCAAATCCGAAGATATCAGATAAAAAACCTAAATCGCCAATCCAAACCCTAAACAAACCAATTTCTTGAACTTGTAAGAATACTTACCATTGCAAACTTGTAATCTAAACACAATCATCTAAAATCCAAAAAAATTTCATACATGAAAAGAAAAATAAAACTCTTCAACTCTCATTCCTCGCCAAATCTGCCATTAATGAGGAGAGGATGTGGTGAATCGACCACACATGTGCATATATATTCATAGAGAGAAAGATAAACAAAGAGAAAAAGAGACTTACCAGCTGAGGTTTAGGGTGGCGAAAAATGTCGACCTGGATCAGCGAATCCCCCTCGTCAACCCTTACAACAGCCACCACGAAATAGGTGCTACACAAAACGATGCAATCAGGGGCCGAATGAAGCTTCTAAAAAGAAGGGTCAATCGAAACTCAAATCGAGACTCAAATGATTAGCACAAATCGTTAAAACTCTAGGGATTTCAAAGAGATAGAGAGAATGCGAAGAAGAGGAGAGAAAATGACAGAGAGAGAATGAGAACGAAGCTTGTCTAAAATCCCCACGAAAAATTTGCGTGAATGGAGTGTGCGGGTTTAATTTTGATATGGAAATCTACTCTACAGCTGCGGAAACGCTCCTCCGCTGCTATAGTCACTTAAAAAAAAAAACCAAGGTGAACCCACGAAAATATAACTTTTTATATATATTAAAAATTGATTTTTACTAGCGGATAAATATATCTGCTGTTATATTTAATTTTTTGAAATACATATATATATATATATATATTAAAATTTGATTTTTAGTAGGGGATAAATATATCCGCTACTATATGTAATTAAAAAAAATTATTGATAAAAAGAACTCATTAAATTTTATATAAAAAAATTAATTTTTAGTGGCGGATATATTGATCCGCTGCCATATTCAATTAAAAAAATTGAAAAAGCGAACTCACTAAATATAATTTTTTATATATTAAAAAAATTGATTTATATCAGCGGATATATTAATCCGCTGCTATATTCACTTTAAAAATAAAAAAATTATATAAAAATTTGATTTTATAGTAGAGGATATATTAATCCGCTACGATATTCAATTTTAAAAAACAATTGATAAAGAGAACTCACTAAATAGAATTTTTTATATTTAAAAAAAATTTACTTTTTTAGTGGCGGATGTACTCTTCCGCTGTTATATTCAATTTAAAATTTTTTTGGCAAAGAGAACTCACTAAACCGAACTTTTTCTATAAAAAAAAAAAAAAAAAAAACCAGCTAATTATGGAGATGTGTTTGGTCCCAATAGTGGCGGATATAATTATCCGCTGCAAAAAATCTACCTATATGGACGAATAATCTTATCCGCTATAACAAATGAATATATAGCGGTGGATGAAACCATCCGCTGTTATAAACCGCCGATGTGCATCAGAAATGTTGTAGTGTTCACACCTCTAATAATCATCATGGCTCCTTTAGATACCTTTAGTGCTCCATCCTTTATTGAAAATGAACACCCATTTAAGTCGAATGTGCCCAAGAATTTCAAATTTTTCTTGAGTGCTGACACATGCCTCACACTACCCAAGGTTCTAACAACCTCATCATACATTCTTATATTCATGGTACCCATTCTAATGATTTTGCATACTATATCATTACCCATTATAACATCTCCACCGTCATGAGATTCATAAAAGTAAAACCAATTACGATTGGAATACATATGAAAAGTACATCTGGAATCTAAAATCTTAGAGTTAGATGTGAAATTATCTAAAGACGTCATTAATAGCTCTCTATCACTTTTTAATGCTAAACTTGTCATGGAGTTTGACTCGGCTTCTCCCTTTCTTTTACCTCTGCTTTGTACTTTCTACAATCTCTTTTGTAATGTCCCTTCTTCTCGCAATGATAATATTTCACTTCTTTCTTACTTCTAGATTTGGATCAAGATTTCTTCCTTTCGAATTTTTATCTCTCCTTTGATCAGCTGCAATTACTTAAACCCTTTACAATGAATCCTTCCCCTTGATCATACTTCTCACTTGACTTGCTCATGATACCGTGAAAGACAAAGTCTTAAAAGCACCTCCTCAAACTTGGAGGTCTCATTGCCAAACATGAGTACGCTAGTAAAAAAAAGATACTAGACGTCGGTTTAAATTCCATCATATATGACACTGATGTCTAAGTTTGATGTTTAGACATCGGTTTAATACCAATCGCTATAGTAGTAAGTAACCGACGTCTATAGGTTAAAATTGTTTTGAAAATCTCTTGTCCAAACTTGTTTTTTTTGTTTTCTGTTTTTTTTTATTTTTTATTATTTGCATACGCATCCATAATAGACCCAAAAGAATGATATTCAACATTCTCAGAAGAAACATCTCATTCTTTAACAAATCATTCTCAACAATGATCTTTTACAATAAAAGGCCAATTAGTAAATTTAAAGCCATTGTTCTACACAAAATGATCTTTTACAATAAGTCTCCATTTCTAGATTCTCTTATTCTTTCTTCATGAAAAGTGCTTTGGACGACTCTTGCTCTCCCAACCTGAGTGTTCGACTTCATATCAAACTAGAGTTATTTGTGAAAATGAGGTCCCCTCCTTTACCCTACTTTTCACCATCACGGACAAGAGAGGTGTCCCCTCCTATTCTTTTGTTATAGATCCCTCAATCTCATTGAGTGAAGGTTTACAATTAACAAAATCAACAAGAAACCAAAATAACCGTCGACCTGTAATAGGAGAATTGTGACCATAAGTACAAAAGACCTATAGTTCTCAAATCACAAAATCTATTTTAGAGAAGTAACTATTACATTCCGAGTGGTGTTGCATGAATTTATATATGATGACTGCACCCTTTATTGGCATCACTTTCAATGTTTTATTCCACATTATGTGTCCATTTAGGATGATTGTTACTGTTGCTGACTGCCAAAATAATACAAATAAAAGGCCATAAAAAAACCCAATATCTCCCATTAAAGCGATATAAGATCAAGATCAAGTAGAAACATAGAAGAACAAAGAAAGAAGAAGAGATTTGATTGCTTTGCTGCTATGGTGGTGATTGTCGTGAGAAGAGAAGAAACTCATTTTTCTTTCAACAATTAAATTCAAGAACTTCCTCATTTTTTAGTTACATTGAACCAAGGAGTTGAGTAATTGGTATATTTTATAGACAATGTGATGATGATCTGACTAAATTTTACTATTCAAAAGTTGACAGTCACTATTTTGTTTCTCCTTCAACATATCATTAATTCCCAAGCCTTTAACATCTATATTAAAGTGTGCCCAAACAAGTCATTTCCATAAATACTATTAGAGTTGTGAGCTAAAGTTCCAAGTTTGGTGTCTCTAAATCCACAAAGTTGAATCTATGGGTGCAAATCCCAAGGACCATATGTGCCATAAGATTCTAGTACCCTTATAGTTTTAAAATTGGACTCCTCCCACGTGAATCCAACGTAGACCAGCACAAAACATGTTTCAAATTGCCCTGCTAAGTGCGTAATTCAGTCAGTTCAGATTGGTTTAGGTGTTTCTCTTTCGTATCTATATTAAGGATCACCAACAATAAAATGTTTTTATGTTTTTCTTTCCTAAACTAAATCATCACTTAGATGTATCTATATTAAGGATCACCAACAATAAAATGCTTTTATGTTTTTCTTTCCTAATCTAAATCATCACTTAGACGTATCTATATTAAGGATCACCAACAATAAAATGTTTTTATGTTTTTCTTTCCTATCTAAATCATCACTTAGAAACAATTATATAAATTAAGCTACTTCTAAATTCTGAAATGAGGTCTAATTTAAAATTGAGACAAACAAGATATTTTTTGCTAAAGCTATGCAGAAGTTGCATAAACATTCATTTCGAGTTACACAACGGGATCATTGATATTCAATAATCACAGGGTCAGGTCATCATCATCCATTGACCCATTCGCTTGGCAATTTGTTCTGAATTTTGAAAGATGAAAGGAAAGAATAACTAGAGAATTTCACTAAGAATAACCACAATTCAATATAAGAGAAAAAAGTCATCCTCGAGTATTCCCTCCAAAACCCCAAAGAAAGAATGTCTGCCTTTATGGATGTATCAGTTTTAAAAAGAGGGTAATCTGATGTTTTCATGGATGCTTTAATTTCAAAATTCAAATAGGAACTAAAAACCAATTGCTATGAAAACTAAAAAAAGCAATATGTACAAAAGGCAGTTGAGATGAACAGCCTTGCAACAAATTAAGAACAAAAAAACTAAAAGACATACCGCCACGCAAGTTCGAAAACAAGCTCTTCAGGAGCATCAGGGAGGACCTACACATTTTGGATCACCCAAGTGAGATTTGACTATTCATTCACATATAGAATCACTAAAGGAAAAGATAATCCAAATAGTTTAGGAGTCACCTCTTCTTCGTATGGATTGCAAGGATCTTTATACCACGGCCTCAAGAACTCATGATCACTATTCATTTGTCAGTAATTTGTTGCTAACTCATCAAGGGCGCCCCCTTAACCAAGAAAGCAAAAAAAACCTAAAGCACATAGTAAACACAAAACCAACAAATACAATCATGCAGCAGTAAAAAAAAAAAAATTGACACAATAGCCCAGGTCATTCAACCAAACCACACTTACTACATTCAGCCACAATTCATATTCAAAAAGCATAAAACGAGCTACTTAACAGGTAAAACAGACCTTATCAACATTTTCAAGTTCCAGACCACTCTTAAAGCGTTCCTCATAAGAATTGTGTAATCCAATATCTGCTTGAATCAGGGGTATGCACCTAAAAATTAACATAAGAGTATTAAAATAACAATTATAAATAATAAGATTATTGTTTAATCTCAGATAGAGATTTTTTTTTATGGTCTGAATTGGATGGTGATGGCCTTGCAGTAGAGGGTCTTCATCAAGTTTTAGAAGCCCTAGCATCATATTTATGGTCAGGAACTGATTCATCATGAGGTTGGAGTATGGTCAGAGAACCAACTACTAGAAATGCTCTTCAAGAAATCAATCCAGGCCATTCAATACATGGGCCACCAATTGGATTGGATGGAACGTATCGTATCATCTACAAGTTCTAGTTTCCAAAACCCAAGACATGATTACTAATCATACCGTGGGATTTGACTTTAATCAACTGGGTTCCTTCCACACAAAAAAAAAAAAAAAAAAAAAAAAAAAACTAATGACTATGTTTCATGTTATTCATATTTATGGAAAATTCACTTTTGGATTCAACAAAACACCGTTTACTTCTTTCCATTTTTTTTTTTTTTTTGGTTTGTTTTGGTAGTCTGAAATCTGAATGACTATTCAAACACTAGTCAGATTGAGCAAATTTATTCAATTGTTGGTGAGGTCTATGAGGTACTGGTTCTCAAAGTAAATATAACAACCGTGTTTATAAGACCACACATGACACTGTTAACATAGCTCTGGACCATGGTTCGGTGGTGTCACCAACAAGCCAACATGGTGACCCAAGTTCTCAGGTTATCTTATCCCAAAAAATCTAACTTTATAAAGCTGCCCTTTTTATAAAAAAAAATTCTCACAAATTGAGCAAAAATAAAATTTAACTAAAGCTCCTGATCACAGACATAATAACATCCCCCACTAGTTGCCTCACATTATAAGTAGCAAGTCTCTTACGTCCATTGTGAGAGTCAGGTACTCACAATGTTGCTTTTTCTTATATTACACTGTAACACCTACTGAAATTTCTTCAAGATCTACCATACTAATGGCACATGGTGATGCAATTTAACATGTATGGACAGTGGAACATTGGTCAAAAAGGCAATATATTATAACAGAAACTATAGGAAGTTCAAGGATTTTATTACAACCAAAAGTCTTGATAGCTGTACATATGTAAAGGTGGGACTTCACTTAAAAATATATAGGCCCAACATTGTCTTTACACTATCAATCTATTACATTTTTTCTTGGGTGCTACCACAGTGATGGGTAACAACAATCATGGATACTGTAGATACGTGGTTTTCGTCAGTACGACGGCCACATCTATTATGGTTTGGAGTCGCCACCATTCATGTTGTAAGTGGGTGTGAATGGTAGTCCGATGTACATTTTCCAAAAATGACATTTTTGGTATTTTAGTGACTCACGATGGATAAGGGGTTAATCAAACCTAGAGATCGAGGTAAGCGGCTCGGTTGGAGAAAAGGGAAGGTGTTAGGCACCCTTTTCTCCCCGCCAAGTGGCGGTAACCTCAAAGACCTCGGTCATTTGATAATAAAAAATTGGAAAAAGAAAGTACCACGTGTCGTGCATTTGTACCCTAGATAAGGGTTTGCTTTTGGCTCGATCATTAGGATCATCTCATTGATGGAGATGATCCTTATGGATCCTTAGCCTTGAGGACCACACATTCTAAAAACAAGATGAAGAGAAGAAGGGGATAATAGGAGAGGGAGGAAGAGAGGATAGAGAAAGAGAGGGGGGGTATTTGTTGCACCCACCTTGAAGTCTCACAATGATTCTTCTTTCTTTCTCATTCTTCTTCTTTGAGTCTTCTTGAGTTCTTAGTAGAGTATGGAAGTATATTCTTTCTTTTCTTCTAGAAAATTGATGGTGAGAGTAATGGAGAGAAGAGTAGAGTAATAGTTATTTCTCTTAAGACTTGGTGAAACTTGGTAACCATTTTTCGAAGGAGGAGAGGGGTATTTATAGATGTTTGGGGGTGCTTACGGGTATAATGGGGTTAAAGGTTTGGAGAATGGGTAATGGCATTCTTTTTTTAAAGATGGGGATATGAGATTTGGAGTAGGATTGAGGGTAGTTTTGTAATGAATGAAAATGGGTGAGGTTTTGATCTAAATGGTTTGGATCCTACCCAAATCCATTTGGGTAGAATGTTTGGTGGGATAAGATGAGTGATGGTTGATGGGGGGAATGGGGGTGTAAGGGAGTTGTTTGGAGAATGAGTGTTAGGTTGGTTGAAGAGATGAGGTGTGTAGATTTATGAGAATGAGTTATTTTTTGGGAGGATTAAGAGGGTGATGACATGTGGCAAATGTGATGAGAGAGTGAGGTGATGAGATTGGTTGATTGGTTGATGGGGGTTGTTTGTGTAAAACCCCGAATTTTTAATTCGTATCTCGAGGAAAAAATAAATAGTGGAATTTTAAGAAAATCTTGAAAGTGGGACTTAGGGTAAAACTGTGGGACCTTATTTTGATCATTTTAATAGAATCTGACCTCACCATTAGATTCAAAATGATCGAAAAACATAGTTTAGCCTGTAAGCACGCTCAAATGCGAGTCTAAATATAAAAGTTGAAAAATCCTCGATTACTGGGTCGGACCAGGCTAAAACAGTAACTTTTTGTTGGAGTAATAATTTTTAAAATTCGATCATACCATTGATTTCATAACAAAAAATTATTCAACATAGACTATTTATTTGTCATTTTTGGAGATCAGGAAGTTGAATTATCGCCAAAAACGAAAACGACATCAAGTTTATGGGTCACGTCAGGCCAAAAATGTAAATTTTTGATGGAGACATAATTTGTAGAAATTGACTATACCATTAGATCCGGAATGAAAAATTAGGCGAAATAGAGTATTCGTTTGTCAGTTTTGGAGACCGAATGACCAAGTTATCGTCGATCAAAACAATAGGCGAAATACCGAATTCGTCCCAAATATTATATAAATAATATTAAATTTTTTTTTAATCTCATCTTCCCCACTCGTCCAAACAGTGCGAAAAAAAAAAAAAAAAAAAAAAAACGAAAAAAAAAAGAAATTTGTTTTTCCTCCGATTTTTCTACTTCAGATCTCTCGCAAACGGTCCACTTTCGACGATCGCCGCAGAAGAGAAAAAGGTCCGCAGCTTCGTTCTCTACAAAACCCACCCAACCTATCTTCATTTCACTTTCTATTTCACCTGATTTCGTCAAAAATCAGTCGTATTTGGATACGAAAATTTCGAAACTTTGACATCGGATTTCGTCCGTTTCGGGGTCAAATCGCTTTCCGACGCAGAAGGGAGAAACGTCCGCAACCTCATTCTCTACATAACTCAACCAAGTTCCTTCCGTTTTCTCATCTTTTTCACCCCGTATAGTCAAAAATCAGCCGTATTTTTATACGGAGATTTCGTAACTTCAACCTCGATTTTCATCAATTTCGGGGTCAAACCGTCTTTCATCGTAGAAGGGAGAAGAGACGAGCACATCGAGATCTTCAAAACCACCGGGCCGGTTTCAAAAATCAGCCTCTTCGAAGTTCGGTCTGTCTCGATTTCCGCGCCGTTCGCCTCGATTTCCGCGCACGTGCTTCAATTCCGTCGCCTAGTGATAGTAAGGAACTCTCAATTTCTATTAGTAATCGTAGATTGTGAAAATTGCATTTAGGATTTTATTAAAAATTTGTGGTGAGTTTCCAAAATATAGAATTCTTATGTTATTTAAAAATTCACGCCAGAAATTGCATGTTTGATATGTTTAATTGTATTTTTAACAAATTATACGTGGGTAGGATATTTTATCGAGTTATTTCTGCCAGTTGGGTCCTGTGCACCGCTCGGACCTTGTTTTAATATAAGTTTTGTATTTTTTTTGAGATTTTTAATAGAAATGAATTTCATAGTTAGAAAAACGATTTACTATTCAATTAACTCATGTTGAGTTGATGAATATCAGAAAATGGATGTTTTATTGAAGAGATTGAAAATTGTAAAAATCGGAAAAAGGGAAAAAGGGTATGAAACGGTAAAATGTCAGAGTCACACCCGAGGGGTGATGTCTGCATTTTATGTTGTTGTGTTGCGTGTAGGTTGGTGAACAGATATCCAGGGATAATATTATTGGTTGCATGTTTATTTCCTTTCTGTTAGCGCAAGGCGCTGTTTACATTTCCGTTATGTTATTTATTTTAGGTCGGGTGGCCACACTTGCATGGTAGGAAACTGGATATCTATTCTCAACCTTGTATTGTTAATTTTTCTTTTGTTTTCAAATGAAAATAATATACATATGTAGCTATTTTGTGAGTTGTTAAAGAGTTTGTGAATGCCTGAAGGGATAGTGCGTCATATCATCCGGAGTGGTGTACTATCCTGGGATGTACGGTAGGGACCACCAAGCTCATACGTGGTATGGTACGCGTATGAAAATGGAGTCACAACTGGAATCCGGTTTTATTCCTCTTTATCTTTACCAGTGAACTTGTAATGTAAAGGTGGTCGTATACGAATGATTTGTATATTTGGGAATCACATGCACGCCTGATAGGCATAGACGAAGATGATTGGTCAGTGATCACTAACAATATATAGTAGTCGAACGTTCTGACACATCGAAAAGAGACCCATTGCTTACGGTCACGTCAAACGGCCAGCCTGAGCCGGATAAATGGTCAACCAAATGTGGTAAGTACAGCGACCGGCCACAAAATCAGGAACTAAAAGCCAGAGAGAAATTGTAACATCATGTCCCGACAGGGAGCGATCCAGTCGTGAATCCCAACACTCTAATTCCAATACTCCACCATTGTGTATTATGTATCTGTTGCTTATTTTGACATATAAAATGAAATGCATGTTTATTGTTTCCATTTGATCAATTAGATTTGTATAAAAAGAGAATGTTATAGTGAGTACTGCTGATCGATGTAATGTGAGTTTTAAAATGTTTAGTTGCTCATCCCTAGCTATATGTACCAGTTAATCGTAGTTTTCTTCTGTAAAACTTTGTTTATTTTAAAATGATTCAGTATGTTTATTCGTTCATGTTAGGAGAGGTTATTGGCAGAAATTGTTGCTTCCTTACTGGGTAACCATTGTTACTCACCCTTTCCTTCTCCATTTTTTTTTAGTTTCAGATCTGAAGCTTGGCGAAACAATTGTAGAAAACGAATGAGGATCATCTGGTTGGTCAGATAGACAACTAGAGTCCGTCACCTGGTAAGTACTAGGACTATACCCCCTAGTGGTGTCAGTTTCTCCAAGTAGTCTTATGGATTTGTCTTGAGTGTTAGGAATTCTGTTAAAGTGAGGAATTTTGTATAATCCTGTATATAATTTTTCTTCTTCCGCACTCTTATCTATCGAACATTATTAGACGTATATAGGCTTCCGCTAGTATTATATTTTGTTTGTTATATGCAGGATTGTATGTCGTTTATCAGGTGCAGGTTGAATCGCCTTGGAATGCTAACATAAACAGAGGAGACCATGCCGAAATTTCGAGGTGCCACCTCGTACCTTGAAATCTGACATGGGGATTTGTGTTAGCGTTCGGCGGGGCGCCACAGTTTGATCAGAGAGAAGGGTATGAGTTAGTTGATTGATGATGAAGGAAGTATGGGTTGAGGTGATTTTGTTGGAATGTTTTAAGGGAAAGTGATGGGAGATGTAAGAGATATGGGTGGTGATGTGGGTGGTTAATGATGTTAGAGAATGGTGATGGATTAGGGTGTGGGTTGAGGTGTGGGTGGTTGATGATGTTAGAGAATGGTGATGGATTAGGGTGTGGGTTGAGGTGTGGGTGGTTGATGATGTTAGAGAATGGGGATAGGTTATGTTAGGGTAGGGTATGGGTCGAGGTGATTTTGGAGGGAAAAGTGATGTGATTGGTTGATTTTTTAAGAATGATGATGGAGGTAGGTGATTAGATGAGGGATGTGAAAGAGGATGATGACATGTGTCACCTTTTGATGTTGAGAGGGTGATTGATTGATGTGGGTAGTGGTTAATGGGTTAGGTTTGTGAGTTGGATAGTGAATGGGGTATGGATAGTGGTTTGTGGGATTTTAATGTATTGGGCTTAGGTTTAAGAGGGTAGTGGGTTATTTTGGATTGGGTAAGGTTTATTTTGGATTGGATTTTGAGAGTGAGTAGATTTTAGGGTTTAGGTGACATGGGGTTAATTTTAGGTTAGGGTGTAAGGTGGGAAACCGATTTTTTTGGATAATTAAGGGTTTATGGGTTTTGAATGGGCTTAAAACGTTTGGGGACTTTGTGGCCGAGCAGTGGAGGTTAGACGAAGGATAGGTATTCCAAGTCTCACATTTTTGTTTAGTTTATCATTTTTTTGAGATTTTTGCAATCATTGATTCAATAAAAAATACCACGTGTTGGCAAATGGGGCCTTTTAGGCCCGTTGGAGAATTTTATCAATTTTTGGATGGAGCGGTGAAGGTTGGGACAGTGTAGGATGAGTCTGGTCCCTTTGGTAGGTCCCTTAGACCATTGTGAGGTCTTAGGGCCTCGATTAAATCAAATTGTCATTTTTCGAAGATTTGGGCCCTTGAGGCCCGTTGGCTAATTTTGTCGAAGGATCAGTATTTTGAGTGGAGCGGAGCATGCTGAGCTTCTTTGGTGGGTCTACTAACCTGTTGAGAGGTTTTAGGCGCTTTGATTTGCTAAAAATGCCAGATTTTAATGCTTCGGGCTTTTGAGGTCCCGTTGGCCAATATTCATTGGAAAATTACTGTTTTTGGGCCCTTTCGAGTGAAGGCCCGTTCAATTGGGGTGTCTACAGATACCTTTCCTTGAATACATTCAAGTAAGGACTCTATGGTCTAAAAATTATTTGAGGAAATAGCATTGCTAATGAATCATGCCAACTTTTAATTTTGCAGCAAATGCAGGTGCAATGCAATTTTTCTATGCAGTACCTTGGGTTACTCTTAGCTTGTGTTTTGATGTGTGGGTTTTTTTAAAAAGTAGTAAAATAGATTGTCGTGATCTTTGTAGTCAGGGGAGGAGTTTGATGCACCCCTGCTTGTTCCTAAATCAATGAGAGTAGATGATGTCCCTAAAGCCATCAGGGTAGGGATGCATGGATAGATGACATGGAGGAAATTTGAGGGGTTGTTTAAGTTCGATAAACTCAATGTCACTTACTTGGTAGTAAATGACATTCTGCCATGGGTTGTTGAAAGCAAGTAATTAGCAATCTTCACATCATAAAAATATCCTAGCAATAAGTGTTTCTATAGAGATAGACGATTGACCAAAATAATTAGTGATTCTCATAAATCATAATGCACAAAGAACATTTCCAAAATACAATAAAGTCTAAATCTTTGTTACTTTTTTCAGATTCTATAGAGAAACTTTAGTCTAAATTCACATTGATCACAATCCTTATTTTAGGTAAAAAACTAGAAAATGAAGTACAAAAGTAAAGGCATGTTTATTAAGATCTATATGCATTTGCCTCAGAATGATTAGGATAGAATTCCAAATACATACCTAAAACAAGTTTGAACCCAATCTAAACGACGAGTTGGTCTTCAATCCTTGACAGTTTGGAAGGGCTGCTAACACACAAGTAAAGACAATTTTAAATATCAAGGAACAAATTGAGTTGATAAACATGAAATAGAATCCGAGCTAGAACCCTAATACGATGTTGAACATAGACCAAATCATAGACAAACAAATATTTAACCGAAAGTTCAAGACTAATAAACAGAGATCAAGGTAATCAAATTATATCTAGAGGTCCACTACACAAAATAGATATAGTTTACATTTAACAGTTGGAAACTTAAAGAAATCAAATAAAAGCAAAAAAAAAAAAAAAAAACAAAAAGAGAGACTAAATATGGAAAATATTAGGGCCAATAAGAATTAAAAAACTGCAACAACCCCAAAGAAGAAGAATTTCAAGGAAACACACATCGAAAAACATCTTTAAAAAAAAAACCCAATAATTTGGTAACAAACCCCCATCCCCACTACTTTACCTTACATCTTAAAGAAAGTTAAAAAAACAAAAAACAAAATACGCATGTTGTGTTGTAGAGTTTGTTATGTAAATAAATGATTAACCGATCTTAAGAGATTGTATTCCTCTTAAGTAAATTAAAATGAGTGAGTATTGATACAACAACTTGGGTTCAAACATTGTTTTCACCCATTAATTACTGACCACTAATCTGGCTTACCAAACAAATAAAACAAAAATCAAAGAAATGTATACTTCACTTTTGCAATAAAATAGAAAAATCAAATAAGATGTCATCCAAGTTAATGACGAGGGAATTATTGTTCTTTTAAGTACATCATTTTTTGTATTATACGTAAGAAGTTCAATATACACTAGAAGCTACACCATTTTTTTTCTAAAGTCTGCTTCATTTTATGGTAAGACATTGACACAGTCCCCACCATTGTTTATTCTTGTAATACCCTGAGTTTTTTACTCGTATCTCAAGGGAACCTGATAATAAAATTGTGGGAAAACCCTAAGGGAAAAACTTAGATTAAAATACTCGGATATTGTATGTTTATTTTCAATGGAAATCGACTTCGTCATTGGATTTAAAAAAGTCAAAATATATACTTTAGCCTGTAAACAAGTTCAAATTCAAGTTCGGATAGAAAATTTATAAAATCCTCAAATTTCGTGTTGAGTGGAATCTAAAATAGTGAAATTTCGTTAGACCAAAAATCAAGAAAATTCAATGTCACCATTAGGTTCACAATGAAATATTATTTGAAATTGAATACTCATTTGTCATTTTTCAAGTCCAAATGGTCAAGTTATCACAACAAATCTAAACGAAGGAAAAATATAAAAATGCCCTCCAGCTTCTTATAAAAAGAATTAAGTCATTTTTATTTCATTTCTCTCCTCTGTAACTGACAAAGAATCAACTCTTTCCAATACAAGGGTTTTGACTCATTATCCTCAAGACCCGTTGAGAAGGAGGCCGAGTTGAACCTCGACAAAAAAGGCAAAGTTATCGGTTACAATGAGAGCTACAACCTCACCATCTTTGTTTGCCCATTCTCGTTCGTCTTCCCTATCCTCCATAAAAAACCAGCCGGGTAGTTCGAGTGAACCTCAACGCACTCCATCTGAAGGTTTCATCGAGTTAGAAGTTAGATCTATCTTTCAGTATAGAAGAGAAGGAGAGCGTCGTCGTTAGATGCTTTACAAACCTTCGTTCATTTTGTACTCAACTCAGTCCAACCTCGACTATGCCATCCAATGTTGATTCTCGTGTGAACTCATCACCTTTGGCATCCACAAACTTCGGTAAGGGACTTTAAATTGTTTAATTGCTCATCCTTGGCTATATGTACCAGTTAATCGTAGTTTTATTTGTAAAGCTTGCATGTTTCGACATGATTCAATATGATTACTCGATCACGTTAGGTGAGGTTATTAGTAGGAATTGTTTGTGGACCTATTGGGTAACCATTGTTACTTACCCTTTACTTCCTAATTTTTTAGCTTTAGAGCCTACAATCGGGGAGGTAGTCGTAGAACCATCAAGCGATGATTATCTAGTGGGTCATACCGACGACCAAAGTCCATTACCCGATGAGCATTAGGACTACTTCCCCTAGGAGCCTGCGCGTCCCAAGAGGTGTATGTAATTTTTGGGTTGAGAGATCAGGTCCATGTTAGAGTGAGAATTTTTGTAATCTTGTATATTGTTATCTTTTGCGCAACTCTGATATATTTTTATGTTGTTTGTAAGTTATCATTTTCCACACCTTGTATACTTTTGGCATATGTTTTATACAGGCTTTGTTGGATTTTGATTTATTTGATTTTCAAGTTCCATGGAACGCTAACGTAAATAAAGGGAGCCATGTCAAAATTTTGAGGTGCCACCTAATACCTTGAGATTTGTATTAGCATTTGGCGAGGCATCACAGATGGTATCAGAGCTCATTAGTATCGAATTAGACCCCCGATTCGATAGCACAGCTAATGTTGTCTATGGGACAGATGTCTGAGTCCCAAAATAAATTTAGAGAGGAGATGCTCGAGTCACAGACTAGACTAAACCTAAAGGTGGCTGAGTTGAGGGAGCGCCAAGCTTCTTCACAAGGGACCATCCCTATTCTACCCCGAGAGCCACCTCGCGAACCACGACCACAAGAACTCCCCCACCCTAGGCACAGACAGATCTGGGGATGTGGTTACAAAACTTCCAACGACTACGTCCACCAAGATTTGTAGGTTTTTCCGACCCGACTGAGGTCGAAGAGTGGGTTTTGAAGACCCGAGAGATCTTGAGTACCATGCAATGCCCAAGAGAACAGTGGGTACCAATGGCTGAATTCCAATTTGACGTGGATACCAACCATTGGTGGCGTTTCAAGAGGAATGTTTTGGGGGATGGACCTTTCAAGTGGTCTGATTTTAAGAGGATGTTCCTAGATAGATTCATATCCGAAATAGCTTGAGAGATTAAACATCAGGAAATTTTAGGGTTTGCGCAAGGCAATCTATCCATTACGGATTATGAACTGAAGCTTACTAGATTGTCATGATATGCACCCGAGCTCATTTCGATCGATCTACAGAAGGCCCATAGATTTTTCAGAGGACTGCAACCCTACCTAAGGGCTAGGATGTTAATGATTGAGACCACCAGCTATAGAGAGGGTTGAGCGAGGGAGATGGAACTGTAGATTTCGAGGGGGCAGACCAATCAACCCCGAACTTCTTTTCCTCCTAGAGTTGATCCGGCCAAGAAGCTGATATTTTCGAGACCGAGTACTTTTGTACCCACATATTTGCAATATCAAGCTCCTACACCGCCGAGATATGAATAAGTTGGGGCTCTAGTGAGGCCAGCAAGGCCAAGAGGACCGACCAGACAGATTCCAAAACCACCCACCCCACAGAGACCTATATAGATGGGACCATTAGCATGCTTTGGGTGTGGGCAGATGGGGCGTATCAAGAGAAACTGCCTTTTATCACAGCCATAGTAAGGGATGATTCCTAGACTTGGCAGGATTTATCATATGACTCAAAAGGAGATACCAATTTCAGACGAGGTATTAGAAGGTACAATTTTGATTTTCAATATTAAGATTCAAGTTTTGTTTGATATCGATTTTTCTAGATCGTAATATTCCACTGAGATTGCACGGTTGTTAGAATTACAGATTTCTGACACAGACTGGGTAATGAAACTATCTACGTCGTTGGGAGATCGACAGATAGCTCAAAAATTATGTCAAAACTATGTAATTAGGATAGAGGACCAGGAGATGAGTATTGACCTCATGACATTAGATTGTTCTGACTTTGATGTCATTTTGGGGATGGATTGGCTAGTACAGAACCATGCCCATGTTGATTGTTTCGCGAGATTAGTATTATTTAAATGGTCGGGATATCCGAAAGTCAAGGTTCGAGGATCCAAGTATAGAAGAGACGGTCTTTTATACAACCAGTTGGGAACTTTGAGTATATCGGAGCTAGAGACATCATCGGATATGGTAGAGGTAGTCAGGGAATTTGGGGATGTTTTTCCAGACGAGTTATCGGGTTTGCCTCAATGTCGTGAGATAGAGTTTTCTATCGATTTGGTGCCAGGCACAGGACCTATCTCTGTTCGAGCAGTAGATGATGATAAAATAATGAACAAAAGAAAACCTTGGCAAGTAAGGGTCGAATCCAGAGACAACGTTAATCCAAAGTAAATTTCTTCAAATCCAATTCAAGTTTTCGAAAAAATTTTAAAAATAGTTTGCAAGAGATTATTTATCTAAAATAAACAACTAAAATAGAATAAACTTAAGAATATGAGAGAGAAGTGCAGATCAATTGGATCCACCTTCACAAGTTTTATCAGTGAATTCTGGTTCTCTATTTATTTCGATCAACTAAACAAAACTAATGTTTGTGGATCGAAAAATTAAATAGTTATAATATAAAAAAAAATTAAAAGTATGAAATAGTTTAGGCCGAGATTATTAGGTAAACATTAACTATTCTCTGTAAAGCATGGATCTTCTTGAACTTATCAAAGAAAAAGACCATCAAAACTTTGAAAATAATTAATATTCAACCAATAGTAAATACCTATGCTATCACAATAAACTATTAAATCATTATGAGAATCGTAAAACACTAACAAAATTTGTTCAGGCTTCCTCAACCAATCTATCGAAGATTTAGCCAATAGTCATCGTAAGAACAATAAAGCAAAAATAAAATAAAGAAAATATGAAGAGAAAAGAAAGATGGAAGAAAGAAGTTATCTTTATTGCTTGACTTCAAAGCGGCGGAGCCTCCTTACAACTTTCATAAAACTCAGAAAATAAAGAAAATAAAACACTAATCTAATTCTTTGAAATCTATCCTCAAACTAACTCTCTCTCCCCTTTCAACTCTTGGTCTAGTCTTCTATTTATAGAGAGACCAGATTAGGGTTTTCTATCAAAATTAGGATTTCGGAGACCTTCCGTATTTACATAAAATACTAAAAATAATCTACTGCGAATGGTATCCAGCCGCCAAGCTTCAGTACAAATTTTGAGGTTTGACTTTCTTAGTTGATCGTGCAGCCGTAGTTGACCATAGAGCCGTCGTGAAGTTTTAGTCAATTGACTGGACTTTTGATCTATGGTCTTCTTTTGGATCCTAGATCATAGTGGTAACTTCGATTTTTCCTGATTAGTCTTGAAACTTTGTGAATAATTCTTGTTACACGTAAATAATCGTAATTAGTTCCGAATTACATAATTAAATGGAAAACTCGAATTATTATGGACTAACAATGAACTATATGCAATTAGAGGGTTTAGTGTATAATTTATTGATAAAGTCTATGTAATTAGGGTTCTAGAAATGACTTTCTAGACCTTGATCACACCCCCAAACCTAGATTTTACTAGTCCTGAGCAAAAATAAATTAAAAACTAAGTCATAATCCACTTTTGTAGGTTACACGACTGCATTTAGCGAATGTAGCATGCCCTTAAACCCCTAGGTTACCCCTTGTGGACGAGTTTGACTCGTGAGGGTTTGTAGTGAATATACCCACAAAATTCTAATACTTTTAAAAAATATCAAAGTCGAACTCAATGGATGTAAGGCAAACATAACGATATTTCACAAATCAGTCAAAGGTCCATACGTTTAAGCAAAGTTCTAGTTTTCACTCCTCAATTTAGAAAATTTCAAAGATAACTAGAGTGATCGTGCAATTTTTCTGATTTTTCTTTAAAAAGTAACATCTTTTGTTGGAACAAGATTTCACCTCCTTAGTGTTAAGAATGGTCGGTTCTTCCTCAATTCTAACTCAAAACTAAGCATCCTGTCTGGGATTGTGAGAGGTATGGATGTTCACTTTAATACCTCTAAGGGGTTTTATCTGTGATATTCCAGTTTACTCATGTTTTTACCATTGACGGCATTCATCCTACTGTAGACACCCCATTTTTGCATCCGCCTGATTAATCAACTCGTCAACCCGATCGCAATGATTCCCAATGATGGATGTGTATTCCATTACTTTATTTTGTAACCAGATGGGTTTCAGAAATCCGGATGAGGTATCTCGAATTGACAAAACCTTAGAAACCACGCTACGCTAGAAAAATACGACTCCAGAAACATAGAAATCATCATCTTGCAGATCAAAAAGAAGTTTCACGATAAAAATCACTAAAAATTGACCAAATTACCAAAATACCCCTAACCTCAAAACAACCCTAGAGCCTACGTTAAGCTTAGGAAAACCCATTCAAACACATAAAATAATAAATCGAAATCAAATAAATCATTTTGCCAATTTTAACAGAATTCAAAAAAATTACGAAAATGCCCCTCATAAAGTTCACGACCATTTCACACAAAAAATTTCATAAATAACACAAACTAATATTTTCATTGAATTCCTTACGAAAAATTGATTTTAAAACATCCTAGAACATTAAAAACCAACTTAAAACGTGAAAAGTCC
Source organism: Akebia trifoliata (assembly GCF_017979445.1). Taxonomy (NCBI): domain Eukaryota; kingdom Viridiplantae; phylum Streptophyta; class Magnoliopsida; order Ranunculales; family Lardizabalaceae; genus Akebia; species Akebia trifoliata. The sequence goes on from NC_141376.1 coordinate 23,811,348, forward strand.
TCTCCGGGGGGCAAAACGGTAATTTCACAATTTTCATAATTAAAATTTTTGAAATTAATAAATAAAAACATTAAATAATAAAAGTGAAACATTAATGAAATTAGTTTAAAAATTAGACCTAAAAAAATCGATCAATCGAACTTTCAAGTAAAATTGTTGAGGGTTCGTGGGATATTTCTTTAAGGACCCCTCCATTTGGGGGTCCAAAGAATTAAAGATATTTTAGAGGGGGGTTCTCCAAAAATTAAAAGTAAATTAAGAAAGACTGAAGTCAAGGTATTAAAGTCAATCAAGTGAAACTGAAGTCAAAATTAAAGTCAATTAAGCAAGACTGAAGTCAAAATATTAAAAGTCAATCAATTAAGACTAAAGTCAAAACATTAAAAGTCAATCAAATAAGACCAAAAGTCATAATAGAGTTCTAATTAAAAAATAACTCTATCTAATAGAGTTCTAACTTAAAAATAATTGTACCTAAAACAATTCTAATTAAAACACAATTCTACCTAAAACAAGTCTAACTAAAACACAACTCTAATTAAAAGAACTCTAATTAAATACTAACTCTATCCAAATCAACCCCTAAAAACATCTATAAATAGAGGTGCTCACACCCTATTTTCGTATCAAATCATAAACCCTAAGAGAAGTAGGTCTAGAAGCCCCTATAGCCTCCCATAAACCCTAGTTTTGGAGTCCCAACTCCTTACCTAACATCCCTCCTTCAATTTTAGCCTAGAAAACACTTAAAAGCCCTCCAAAAACACCCCCAAATCCGCAGCAAACTTGAAGAGTTCAGATCCAAAAACAAGGAGATACCTTAATCTCGGAGATCCGAAATCAAATCCGGAGACAGAACAAAGCAAGGAAGTACGGTAGAAGGAGCTATTTTTGTCAGATCTGAGGGAGTAAAATCCTTGCTATTGGAAAGGTATAAAATTTTTTATTTTTATTTTTATCTAGGTTTTTAGCAATTTGATTTATTTGGGAAGTTTGTAGAGACCGGCTTTGGCCGGGCGAGTTTGGTGCCTAACACCTTCCAACCCCGTAACGTGATCCCCGGACTATTTTTCTCTTTCGTAGATTAGTTTCCTTTTTTTAGAGTCAGTTTGATTCCTAGACCTTAATAACTAGGTGGTGACTCCCAAACCTCAAGGGTCAAAAGCGGATCCGCGCACCCCGCGGATTGAGGGCGCTTTCAGTTGCGACTCCACTGGGGACATTGATGATCAAACTTGAAAAACCCCAAGTATGGGAACATTGCCAATAACTTAGTTTTTATTTTATTTGATTCTATTTAATTTTTAGTTAGTTTTTTTATTATTGTTCGGTTATTGTTGTTTTGATATATTTGTGAGTCCAATCATTAAGTTCGGTTCAATTTTGGGCATATTGTTACTCTTATATAGTTCAATCGAGAGTCACTTAAGGTGACTCTAAATAATACAAAATCCCAAAGGACAATGTTGTTGAGGGTGGAATAGTGATCATTGAGGATGGAATAAATAATCAAGCGAAAAGGATTTTTTTTTATTTTTCCTATCAAGGTATGCCGATCTATTTTTGACAACAAGAGATTTAAAAAAAAAAATGGTTGATATGTTGTTTGATAGCGTTTTAAAAAAAAAAAAAAAAAGAAATTTTTTATTTTTGTTCTCGTTTAGGTATTCATCTTTTAGGCATGCTGCCCATTGACAGCATATAGAGTAAAAAAAACAAAAAAAAAAACAAAAAAAAAAATTGACATTTTCTTAGGTTCTGTCGAAGTGACAACATGTTGTTGGGTGGTGTGCCGTGAGTAATATCGATTTTTCTTTGTCTCACACCCACTTGACAGCAACAATAATGTTGATGTGTGAAGTATGTCATGCATAAAACAAAGATTGTCTGTTTTGCGCACCATCTTCTTTAAGGAATCCACCTTATTTCAACGTCCTTTAACAGAGAAGACGAACATGTCTCTCTGTTTAATCGGCTGAAAACTCAGCCCGATCGTTTGCAACCCATGATATAAATCGCTGATTTCGAGTTTGGAACCATCGGTTCCTGTCAAAACCAACTCAAATTAGGTGGTCTCATCGACCTCTCTTCTCTCGATCGAATAGAAATTCAGAGTTCAGTGGTTTATATTGTTAAAAACGCAGAGATTTAAGTGGCTATTGGTCGAGAGATCAAGCTTAAAGTTATCCCGAAACGATTCTTACTCGCACCTTAAAGGAGTTTGAACAGATATGTTCAGTCCCATCTGTGTTTTCGCTGCTTTGTTCGACTGAATCATGAGCTCATTCGGTCCAAGATCGGTAGTAAACGTTTTGAGAGTCTTGCGTTTTTTTCCTGATCTTAACGTGCTGGATTTTCCAAGTTCTATCGATAGTGTAATTTAGGAACTTCAAAGGAACGTCCAAATAGAACTTCAAACGATTTTTATTTTAGATCCCATGTGAAAGTGCCCTCGATCCGCGGGGTGCGCAGATCCGCTTTTGACCCTTGAGGTTTGGGAATCGCCACCTAGTTATTGTGGTCTAGGAACCAAACTGACTCTAAAATGGATAAAAACTACTCTACTACAGAAAAATCTGAATCCGGGGATCATGTTACGGGGTTGGAAGGTGTTAGGCACCAACCCCGCCCGGCCATTGCCGATCTCTACTTATCCCAAATAAATCTACATCGCTAATGACAAACCTAGATAAAAATAAAAAATAAAAAAAACTTACCTTCGATCTGCAAAAGTGTTATTCCTTCAGATCTGGCGAAAACGGCTCCTTGTATCGTATTCCTTACTTCGTTCTATCTCCGGATCTGATTTCTGATCTTCGAGGTAAGGTATCTCCTTCTTGGATCTGGGTGCTTCGAATTTGTTGTGGATTTTTGAGATGTTTTTGAGAGGTTTTTGGGTGTTTTTTAGGCTAAAATCGGAGTAGGGGTGTTAGGGAAGGAGTTGGGGCTCCAAAATTAGGGTTTTGGAGAGGTTGTGGAGGCTTCTTCACCTATTTTTTCTAGGGTTTTTTCTTTGATACGAAAATAGGGTGTGGAGGCTCCTATTTATAAAGTTTTTAGAAGCATTAGGGTTTGATTAGACTTTCTTTTAGAGTTTTAATTAGGGTTTAGACTTTGGTCTCATGAGATGGACTTAGTCTTTAGGGTTTTGACTTAGCGTTTTGACTTTAGTCTTATGAGATTGACTTGATATGTTTAGATTAGGGTTTTGATTTAGGGTTTTGACTTTAATCTTATGAGATTGACTTGATTAGTTTAGATTAGGATTTTGATTTAGGGTTTTGACTTTAGTCTTATGAGATTGACTTTAATACTTGACTTTAGTCTTACTTAATTGACTTTAATTTTGACTTTAGTCTTATTTAATTGACTTTAATATCTTGACCTTAGTCTTTCTTGATTGACTTTAAATTTTTGGAGAACCCCCCTCTATTATATCTTTAATTCTTTGGACCCCCGAATGGAGGGGTCCTTAAAGAAATATCTTGCGAACCCTCAACAATTTTGCTTGAAAACCTGATTGATAAATTTTTTGGTTTAAATTTTAATAATTAATTTCATTAATGTTTCACTTTACATTATTTAATGATTTATTTATTAATTTTGAAAATTTTAATTATTAAAATTGTGAAATTACCATTTTACCCTCGGAGAGGATTTTTTACGTTTTAAGTCGTTTTTCAATGTTCCAGGATGTTTTGAAATCATTTTTTCGTAAGGAATTCAATGGGAATGTTGGTTTTTGTCATTTATGAAAATTTTTGTGTGAAATGGTCGTGAATTTTATGAGGGGTATTTTCGTAATTTTGTCAAATTTTGTGAAAATTGGCGAAATGATTTATTTGGTTTCAATTAGTCATTTTATGTATTTCAACGGATTTTCCTAAGCGTAATGTAGGCTCTAAGGTTGTTTTGATGTTAAGGGTGAAGCTTCTTTTTGGCTTGCAGGATGATGATTTCTATGTTTCTGGGGTAGTATTTTCCTAGCGTAGCGTGGTTTCTAAGTTTTGTCAGTTCGAGATACCTCATCTGGATTTCTGAAACATATCTGGTAACAAAATAAAGCATTGGAATAGACATCCATCATTGGGAACCTTTGCGATCGGGTTGACGACTTGATTAATCAGGCGGATGCAAAAATGGGGTGTCTACAGATGCCCCTCTTTGGCAAAGGGTTGAAGCAAACTAGATAGCAAATCTATTTTGGTAGATAGTGCGATATCCGAATGCCAAAGCTAGTGACAGTTCATTTTACAGCCTGATTTAACAATTCGTCGAGGTATTCAGATCATTGAGCGTAAAACTCTCCCCGAACTAGAAAAATGTCAGGTCCTTGAGCGCGAGCTCTCACTGGCAGTGTCAGATCCTTGAATTTTTAAAAAATTCTCCTTGACTGATGTAACAACTGTGCAAGTGTGTGGGCTCAAAATCTGAGATAGATTTCAAAGAGTTTGAGTTGGAAATGAGTCAAATCAGAGCATAATTCCAAGAAAACCCTCGGCGGTAACTGAGCATAGTTCCGAGAAAACCCTCGGCGGCATCTGAGCATAATTCCAAGAAAACCCTTGGTGGCATCTGAGCATAGTTCCAAGAAAACCCTTGGCGGCATCTGAGCATAGTTCCGAGAAAACCCTCGGCGACATCTGAGCATAATTCCAAGAAAACCCTTGGCGGCATTTGAGCATAATTCCAAGAAAACCCTTAGCGGCATCTGAGCATAGTTCCGAGAAAACCCTCGGTGATATCTGAGCATAATTCCAAGAAAACCCTTGGCGGCATCTGAGCGTAGTTCCGAGAAAACCCTCAGCGGCATCTGAGCATAATTCCAAGAAAACCCTTGGCGGCATCTGAGCATAATTCCAAGAAAACCCTTGGCGGCATCTGAGCATAGTTCCGAGAAAACCCTCGGCGGTATCTGAGCATAATTCCAAGAAAACCCTCGGCGGCATCTGAGCATAGTTCCGAGAAAACCCTCGGCGGCATCTGAGCATAATTCCAAGAAAACCCTCGGCGGCATCTGAACATAATTTCAAGAAAACCCTTGGCGGCATCTGAGCATAGTTCCGAGAAAACCCTCGGCGGTATCTGAGCATAATTCCAAGAAAACTCTTGGCGGCATCTGAGCATAATTCCAAGAAAACCCTTGGTGGCATCTGAGCATAGTTCCGAGAAAACCCTCGGCGGTATCTGAGCATAATTCCAAGAAAACCCTTGGCGGCATCTGAGCATAGTTCCGAGAAAACCCTCGGCGGCATCTGAGCATAATTCCAAGAAAACCCTTGGCGGCATCTGAGCATAATTCCAAGAAAACCCTTGGTGGCATCTGAGCATAGTTCCGAGAAAATCCTCGGCGGTATCTGAGCAAAATCCAAGATAACCGTTGGCGGCAACTGAGCAAAATCCAAGATAACCCTTGGCGGAAACTGAGCAAAATCCAAGATAACCCTTGGCGGTATCTGAGGAAAATTGGTGAAGGAATGAAGGACTTTTGGGAAAGAATGAATGAATTTGGAAAAGACTGATCAGAGTGAATTGAATAAATCTGGAAGATACTGAATCTGGAAGAGAAATGATCGAATCCAAGAATGATTGGATCTAGGAATGAAAAAATACCATATTAGTTGATCTCTGGGCACAGTCAAATGTGAGATCCGAAATGCTTTTGTTTGAACCTCAAGGATTTATCCAAAAGTTTTATGAATTTAAAACCTGAGTTTGAATCTCAAGAGTTTTTTCGAAAAACTACTATCAAGAGGGTAACCTTAAATTTGAAGTTCTCATTATTTTTTTTTTAGGATTAACATTGCTCAAAAACAAAATGTCCCTAGTTTGACAATGGCATTGAAAATAATTGAACACATCATTAAAAAATGCCCCTGGTATAAGGGGGGAAATTACATATCTAGAGGAAAAAGAAAAAATGCCCCTTGTATGAAAGTTTGAAATATTTGATTACCACAAGCGCAATAAAGATCCAACTTTTAATTTTGATTAATTTTATTAAAGTTTTTAAGTCAAGCTCAAGAGAACAAAATATTTTCTTTTGAGACTCATCATAGAATTCACCCTTCTATCCATTGGTTCACTTGGGGAAGTAAGAATTTTCAGATCGATCATAGACAAGATACTTGTGGCTTCTGAATCTATGCCTAGTTTAAGCTGAGTATTGAACTTGATGATTCGAACTTCTGATGTTTCAACTCGGGCCGCTTTCAGCATGGGATTTTCTTCTATTTTTTTTATTGCTCTAACTTTTGCCTAGATCGCCTTTTTAGGTTTTCAATCTAGCGAGCTTGCTCTAGCTTTTGCCCAGATCGCCTTTTTAGGTTTTCGATCTAGCGAGCTCTTTCTTTTTTCTTTGCTCTGATTGTTGTCAAAGTTGTCCTTTCAGATTTTCAACCTTGCGAGCTTGCCTTAATTTTTGCCTAAGTCGCTTTTTCCAGATTTTCAACTTAGCAGGCTTCTTCATTTTTTTTTATCTTTTTCTTCTCTTCTGAAGTTCTAGAATTATCATGCTTCGCTACCCTCCTTGACTTTTTCACACGGTACTTAGGAGGACTTTTATAGGTAGGCTTGGGACTAGGCATAAAAAGAAAGGAATTTTGAGGCTCAAAAACCCAAATGCCCCTTGTGTGGCATTTCATTTAAAATTTTTTCTTGAACTTTCTTCCTATTTTGGATGATATTTCTTTTTCTTTTGAATTTTTTCTTTTTAGATTTTTCCTTTGTCGGGGAATCTATTTTTTTTATTTTGATGTGGTCGGGCCTGAAGTAACTTCTCAGGTTGCCTACGTACCCCAAATTTTTGGGATCAAACCAAAACGTAGTTCAGATATTCCCTCCCCTAGGTTAGGTGATCGGGCTAAGAAATAAAAGGCACAATTTTTCTCTTTTTGAACAGGCTGCAAAAGGGGTTGAGAAAGGAGAATAAAGAACTAGGTAATAGAAAAATTGATTCAGCCAAAAATGGCCTCCTTAAATGTAGTACCGTTTGATTTGGTCAAGGTTAGTTGGTTCTGGTAACTCGATTCCATCATGATCTTGAAGTCTGACAGCTTTTCCTGACAGTATTTCCTTAATGAATGAATTTCTCCAATTGGGTTCAGACTTTCTCCTATAGTCGAGGAGGAGTGTTCAATTTTCTTTGAAGTCTGATAGTTAAATCCTTGACTTGTAAATGATGAGATTTGACCTTTTTGTCAAATGCACGGGTGACTCTTCTTAGATAAACTTGCACATGATACAGGGCTTTAACTCGTTTTCTTCGATCAAGTTTAATTCTTCATACTGCTGTCGAACCCAATCTGTTTCTAACAAATGATTTTCCAACAAGACCCTGAGAGACGAAATTTCCATTTCAACTGGCAAGACTACTTCCATGCCATACACTAAGGAGTAGGGAGTAGCTCCAGTAAAGGATCGAATTGAAGTTCGATATGTCCATAGCGTGAATGATAATTTTTCTGACCAATCTCGATGTGATTGACATATTTTCCTTATGATAGTCTTGAGACTCTTACCAACTGCTTCAACCGTTCCATTGATCTGAGGACGGTAGGGGGATGATTTGTGCTTCCGGATCTTCAACTTTAAACATAGAGTAATGATTTATGCTTTGAAGTACGACCCATTATCAGAGATCAGTTCAAAAGGTACCCCCATATCGACTGATAATATGTGATTTGAAACTCAAGATGTAGTAAAGATAGTGCTGATACATTTTATAACATCTTCTTTGATTCCATCGATATAGACGAGTATCTATTCCGTGTTGAACAATACCCAAGCTTGTACCTAACATACCCTCATATGATCACACGAACAAGTCTTTTGAAATTTCTGAGTAAATTCATTATCCCCTGGTGTTCCTTTAGAGATAAGATGGTTTCTATTTGAATCTCTTTAAGAATTATTTTTTGTTTCAAGGTCAAAGACCTTTCCTTTCTCGATTAAAGGTTGAGCCCGACTCTTATCTTCTTGTTCAGAAATGAAATCTATCAAATTATTAGTTAATTCGTTAATGCGCTCGAGGTATTCAAAAATTTTCTTTATTTGATCAATTTCAGATGGGACAACAGACACCTCTATAGACTCGATGAACTAACTTGACTCAATAGGAAATAGTAGACTCAATCTAAGGAAGACATGACCTTGCTGGAAAAAGGGACTCGAGCTAACCCAAATGACTCTTGAAAACTCAAGATAAGTACTCACACGAGTTTGATTAGGACTGAGGACTGAGATATTGCTTATAACCGGTAGGATTGAAGCACTATGATCTTTAAAGAACAACTGGACGATGTTGAGAAATTTTGAGGTCATTTCTGACTGTTTGACTTGATATTGACGTTTACTCTAACTGACCGGATTTACAGCCCTAGCTAGACGATGGGCGATTGAGCTTACATACAATGATAACCCTTAAAACCTCTTTGAAGGTGAAATTAACCAATTTCAGTGTCACCCCCTTGATAACATTTTAAATGAACCCTGAGATTTTATTGAATTTTGTACACCAATCCGTTAAACAATTCATCCATTCAATGATTATTCAGAAGAAAAATAATTTTATTGCACTCTTGAAAATAATGTTTTTATTGAATAACAATTTTCAAAATAATGTTGATCTTGATTGTATCCATATGATTCGAATGGTTTTGGTTTTGATTAAATTTCTATATAATCTAATGTATGATGGTATGATCAGGGCCATGGGCCCATTTGTTTGAAAGAGGCCCCGGGCACACCCCACCCTGTTTTGCACACACCACATGCACGTTTACTGTTTTGAGCACTTACACGTCCCACATAGCCAACGTGGCACTAGTGCGTGGCCCGATCTCTTCGGAGATGCGACGTCATTCATGAAAATCACAACTCCAGTCACGTACCTTAGGGTATATCGAACTGGGGCATCAATATCGTCTGATCAGGTGATTCTGAGAAGTATATTGATGCACCCAGGCTGGAGCGACCTGAGCCTTTGACCTATTGTAAGCCACACAGTCACATGTCCCGATTGCCAACGTAGTAATAATATGTGGTCGGTCCCCTCGTGGGATGCCAAACCATTTATGAAAGCTACAACTCTTGACTCATACCCATAGGTATAAAAGATAATCTAAGTATATCAATTGCACTTCTTGGTCAAAACCGGTGCCTAAGCAAGATCTTGCCCCGCTGTACCCTACTATACGAGGGGGATAGACTACGTCTATTCTAGACAAGAGGTATTTAAGTGAGCCCTTGCTCAGCATTGTGCGCCACTTCTCAACTAGAGATCAAACTGGCTATTTTTGGCTTCAGAGAAGTGAATTGAGATTTTAGACTATCACCTATACGGTATATCAAACCAAGTCACCACGTATCGAAAGGTATATAGGTGTGCTTGGGCAAGGGTGACCAGATAAAAGTGCATTACACGTAGTAAGCTTAGAGTCTAGAAACCTTCCCAGTAGGTCACAACTCGAACTTATCGTGGGTGTTCCCGGGTTGTTTATTGAATGAATGCATGTGATTGATGAATGTATGTGAGTGATGTGAATGATGAGATCAAAGTGTATGATTGCCCTCAAGGATCAAAAATTATTTTTGAAAATTAAAATGGGTGCACCAACCTAATAAAGAACCCATTCTTTTACAATAATGACGCAGTCCACCTCGATCCAACAATCACAATGGACCGGGCCAGTTAAATCAAAATGGAAATCGAATTTTCAAAGAAGAAAAAGAAAATATTTTTCAGAAAAGATTATTTTCCAAAAGAAGTGTTCTTTAGAAGAAATGTTTTCCAGAAAAAAATATTTTCCAGAGAATATTTTCCATAAGAATAAGATTTTTCAAAAGAAAATAAATTGATCTTTTACATGGACCATTGGAAGAGTACTAAAATACCCTTTTGTGTCAAACCAGGATGTTAGCCGCCGGCGATAACCCAATCGATCAGTTAGTCAAAACAACCGTCATAGGAATGCACCCTGTAGAGAAGATCAATTTTGGGGGATTCATGTTGAGGAGTGCTCTTTACTTCCACGAATTTGAGATAGATTGGAACCTCTTACATGCTATGGCTAAGCGATGGAACCCCTACCTCCACATATTCCATATGGGGTATATGCATTTATGCCCTATTCACGATGATTATTGTGGCATCATGAGGATATCCACTTTAGGACCTCTAGTCAAGCTCTCATTGAAGACCGGATATTCCAGTGAACTCGCCACAGGACTAAACATTTCCAAGGAAGAAGCCAAGGTCTTAGTCAATAACGGGAGATTGAACTTAGTACCTTTACTGGGCCCGTATCACTCCTGCAGTCACCCAATCAATTTAAAACCCGAAGCCTGGCGAGCTACTAGAGATTATCGATTGTGCCTAGGAATTCTAGCCCAATACATACTGACCTCCAATAGTGATGGCCAAACTATCCCAGAATCCTTCATAGATATAACCTCTCAATTCTCAAAGAAAGCCAACCCAGTACCTCTCATCCTAGCCGAAACCTTCTCAGGGTTAGATGCCATAAAAAATGGTGAGCGGGAAAGCTTTAAGGGAAGCCCTTACTTACTCTATATGTGGCTTTGTAACCGTCTCAAAATCGTAGAGGTTCCCTCAAACCTCGAATATGGGCTAGAACATTTTTCCAAGAGAAACCTGTTAGTGCGTGACAACTCAGTCAAAGCTTGGAGCAAATGGTTAGACTCTCGCCTCGCCTGTCATATTGATTTTAGGTGCCCTTGGTGGATGACTGATCCCCCTGTTCTAGGAACCAAAGGATCCTACTATGTCCGTCTGATTGATTTAGAAGAAACATCTTTCTACCATCCTAATCTGATCTCAGAACAGTACGATGTACCTACAGAGTTATCCTTACCTCAGCACAAAGCTTTCTTTTCCCCCGAGCCTTTGACTGAAAAGTTAGTACACCTCATTGAGAAAGCTTGGAACAAGCGCACCTTAGGGTATCCAGACGGACTAGCAGAATTCAGAGAGCCAGTTGTTAGAGCCAAGAGGGTCAAGCCTGACAATAATCCTAATGACCATCAAGACAAAGCCAAGCGTCTATGTAAAAATAGTTCAAAACAAATTTGTTGAAAGACGTTTTAATAAGAACGTATTGTTTATCATTTTCAATAAAACTATCTTTCTTTTTGAATAAATATTTATTTTCTTTTCAAATACTCATTGTGTGAATGGATTGGTGCACAAACCTCAATAAAATGATTCTTAAAAATGTTATCAAGGGGGTAATACTGAAATTGACTAAATCTACCTTTGATGGGGTCATATAGGATTATCATTGCGCCCAAACTCAAGCGTCCACCTCCTAGTTGGAGTAGTAAGTCCAGTCGGTTAGAAAGAACTGCAGTACCAAGTCAACAAGTAGAGATGACTTCAGAATCTGAGCTCACAGAGATCTGTAAGATCTTGGCAGTCTTTGCCAATGATATCAGCAATATAAAGGGTAAAGTGGAAATGTTGGAATAGACCTCGGAATCGACGGGAATTCCTTCAGATGACCCAAAAGGGAAAAAAGTTGAAGAGAAATGTCCACATGAAGTCTTCGAGCTCGACGGAGATGAAGAGTATGTTGATGAAAATCCGACATTATCTAATAGAATGTCTCAATTGGAGTCAGCGATGAAGAGTATAAAGGGTATTGATGAAATTGCAGCAGGCATTGAAGCTTTGAATCGCATCCCTAGAATCCATTTGCCAGAAAAGTTTGTGATGCCTGAAATGGACAAGTTCAGTGGGACAAGGTGTGCGAAAACACATCTTAAGGTGTATGTTACCAACATGCGCACTATAGGGCTCAGTGACGAACAGATGACATTGTTGTTCTAAAGAACTATATCAGGATCAGCACTACGTTGGTTAATGTCTCAAGATCCAGTTACTGTGGGTACGTGGGAAAACATGTCAAAGGCCTTCTGGCATCAGTATAAGTACAGTACCGAGATTGAGACTTCAAGAAGGGATTGGAAGCAACTAACAAAAAAATGGAGAGACATTCACTGATTTCATTAGTCGCTGGAGGGCCAAGGCTTCTCAAATGTGGGATAGACCTTCGGAGAAGGAACAAGTAGCAATTATCCTAAAGAACCTCTCTCAAGGATATGCTCAACACCTAGTGGCCCAATACCTCCCTACTTTTGAATCCTTGTTGCAAGCCGGGAGCCAACTTGAGGATGCATTTGCCTCTGGGATCCTTTCTAACCCCTCAGATAACAAGCCTAAGAAACCATATGTTCCCAAACCCATCATCAACCATACTTACATCGCCAATACCTCAGTTACCCCAGCTCAACCCCTAGCCCAGACTAATAACCAGGTTCACCCAAGTCAACCTCGAACTCTATGCCAATTTACCAATTTAGGGATGACCCTTACCGTAGCTTTGCAAAAACTATTGAAAAAAGGGTTGCTTACCCTGATCCAACCCCGACCTTTACCAAATCCCTTGCCAGCCGGACACAACCCCAACTTATTCTGTGAATTTCATCAAAATCCTGGCCATCACACGGATCGATGTATCACCCTGCGCCATGCCATTCAAAACATTATTGATAACAAAAAGATCACGATTCCTAACCCACCAAATGTCACCACTAATCCATTACCTACCTATCAAATTCCACCAATCCTAAATATGGTTTCTCATACCTCATTGCCATTCGATCCCATCTCTCTTATCCATCCAATCCAGGTCAAACCGCCTAGTTACCCCCTTGCCGGGATAGCTTTCACTGATGAGGTTTTCACTACGAACTATGAACCATTTGATCTAACCTCGGATGACTCATATTGTTTATCCCCGCCTCGTTACAATAGTCCCGCGTTCACTAGTTACTTGTTGGCCCAAATGAATCTAAAAAGCACTGTACCTTTGACAGACGAAGATCCATACTTGTTGACTGAAGAAGATGAGCCTTTTCCCCTTTTTTGTGATGAAGTTAGACATATGACTCGAGGGGGAAGAGTTTTTAAGCCACAAGAACTTTGTGTTGAAAATCTTGCAGTCCTGGTAAGAAAAGAATGAGAAGATCCCACTAAGGAAAGCATCGAAGAAGATAACTTCGTGATCAAACAGTTGAAAAAATCAGGGGCCAATATCTCAGTATAGGATTTACTCATGGCTTCCACTGCTCATAGGGAGGCTGTTCTCAAAGCACTAAACACAGCCCAAGTTTCCCTTGATACTTCTCCAGATCAGCTGGCCAGTATAGTGGGGGCAACTTACGTGGAGAATATCCTATCCTTCTCAGACTCAGATCTCCCAAAAGAAGGGGCAAGCCATACTAAGCCGTTGCACATTACAGTTGACTGTAACGGAATGAGGGTACCTTTGGTTTTGATTGATAACGGGAGTGCACTGAACGTTTGCCCGCTGAAAACGGTTACTTGTCTCGGATTTAAGGCTGAAGATCTCAAACCTACTAATCAAGGTGTTAGAGCCTATGATAACACCAAGAGGGATGTACTGGGAATTTTGCACCTTCGACTGTCCACAGGCATAGCTGAATTTCCTGTAGAATTTTAGGTCATTGACATCCAGTCTTCTTTCAATTTACTGTTAGGGAGACCATGGTTACACCAGATCAAAGCCATCCCTTCTACGCTACACCAGAAGGTCAAATTTATCAAGGATGGGCTAGTAATTACTCTTCATGGAGATGCTGAAATTGTAGGAATCATAAATAATACTGAGGCTAAGGATAAGCCGTTGCTTGAGATTCAACCAGAACAACAGGGAGTAGAGCTCAATGGGTTCGAATTTGAAAAGATATGCTCAGTCCAATGGGATCAAGCCATGAAAGAGCATTTTCCAATGGAAAATATCTCTAATTGCTGTATGGCCAATATATTCAAGAAAATGAGATTCTTCCCTGGTATGGGCTTAGGTCGCAAGCAGCAAGGTATTAAAGAGGCCATTGGCACATTCGGACTAGGATATAAGCCTACTAAGGAAGATTGGGCCCAATACTGGAAAACAAAACGGGATAAGGCCATCGTTAAAAGGCAAAGGCGTACCGCAGATCTCATCAAAATGAAGCCCTATCGAAAGACTCTCAATGGTTATTTTGCTAAAGAAGGAGAAGACTTCCGTTACTATGGGTTCCCAGAGCCTTTCATCGATCACATCACTGGTACTCGACTGCCGGGGTTTGAAATCTTCTTTGGCATGGAATGGCTTGAAAAGGAAGCAAGCACAGAAGTTAAAGAGAAAAGAGTTGAAGACTGGCAGCTCGATCTGGACTCCCTCAACATCGATCAGCTATTCATTGAAGACCATAGTGTTTTAGTATTGTCGATTGAGAAAGGGATCCCAAATCCTCAGTCTATAATCAAATCCGCTGTTGGGGCTCTATCAAATTATCATGTAATCAGTCCTGTGTTGCATGTCAAGGCTGGGTCTGTCGGTCCCATTAGTCCTGTTCAGTCTGACATGCCAGTTGAGTCATTTATTTCTTTTGAGTCGAGTAAGTTAGTTACTGGGTCTATTGCTTCTAGGGAGTCTATTTTTCCTGCTGAGTCAAGTGAGTCAGTCAAGTCTGCAATGAATCCTGTTATCCCATCTATTTTTAATGAAATGAAAGAAATTTTTGATTACCCTGAGCGCAATAATAATTCAACTAATAATCTGGCTTCGGAGGGAGAGTCTTCTAACGAAGAACCTCCCCCTGAAATAATCAAATTACTTGAACAAGAAGAGGAACGTCAGGCTCAACCTCTAATAGAGGAAGTAGAGGTTAACAACCTCGGAACAAAAGAAAGTCCTCAAGAAATTCGTATAGGGGTCATTTTATCTCCTGATGAACGCAAAGGGATAGTAGACTTGCTCAGAAAGTTCAAAGACGTGTTCGCGTGGTCTTACGAGGATATGCCGGGGGTAAGCACATATATTGTCCAACATCGGATTCCGTTATACCCTGATGCTCGACCAATCAAATAGAAACTTCGACGTATGAAGCCGGAATGGACTTTGAAAATCAAAGAAGAAGTTACAAAGCAGATTAACACTGGATTTTTGGAAGTAGTAGAATACCCTGAGTAGATTGCCAATGTCGTCCCAATGCCGAAAAAGGATGGAAAAGTTATAATGTGTGTGGATTTTAGAGACTTAAATAAAGCAAGCCCAAAGGATAGTTTCCCTTTACCACACATAGATGTTCTAGTGGACAGTACAACAGGGCACGCTTTATTATCCTTCATGGATGAATTTTCAGGATACAATCAAATAAAAATGGATCCTCGAGATATGCAAAAAACGTCGTTCATCACGCAGTGGGGGAACTTTTGCTACAAGGTCATGCCTTTTGATTTGAAGAACGCTGGAACTACCTATCAAAAAGCAGCCACGACTTTACTACATGACATGATACACAAGGAAGTCGAAGTCTATGTTGACGATATGATAGTCAAATCCAAAAAACGACTAGGGCATGTTACTGCGTTAGAAAAGTTTCTCACAAGGATTCAAAAAAAATATTTATTCGGAGTAACTTCTGGAAAGCTGTTGGGATTTGTATTCAGTCAGAGAGGAATCAAAGTAGACCCTGTAAAGATTAAAGCTATCCAAGAGATGCCGCTACCCGAGATTGAAAAGCAGATTCGAGGTTTTCTGGGCAGAATCCAGTATGTTAGTAGGTTCGTTGCTCAACTCACCAACGTCTGCGAACCTATTTTCAAGCTTCTCGAAAAGAATGAATCAACAGTTTGGAATGAGCAATGTCAAAAGGCTTTCGACCAAGTCAAGGAGTATCTTTCAAACCCACCTATTTTGGTTCCACCTACACCGGGTGAACCACTTCTTCTTTATCTGTCAATCACAGAAGAAGCTATGGGATGCATGCTTGCACAGTATGACAAAGATACTCGTAAAGAAAGGGCCATCTACTACATCAGTAAGAAGATGTTAGAGTATGAACGAAAATATTCATCCTTGGAGAAAACCTGCTTAGCACTGGTATGGGCCACTCAGAGACTCCGGCACTATATGTTGTCTCACTCAATTATCCTGTTATCTCGGATGGATCCTCTCAAGTATCTTTTCGAGAAATCGACATTGACAGGGAGAACCGCAAGATGGTTATTGTTGCTATCAGTGTTTGACATCACGCATGTTACACAGAAATCTATCAAAGGGAGAGCTGTAGCAGAATACTTGGCAGATCACCCTGTAATAGAAGGAATAAGGCCTGTCGATCAATTCCCATATGAGAACATCTTGCACATTAAAGAAGAACCGCAGAACCAAACATGGCAATTGTACTTTGATGGAGCCGCCAATCAAAATGGGTATGAAATAGGGGCAGTTCTGTTTTCTCCGGAAGGGTGCCATATTCCTATCGCTATTAAGTTAGCCTTTTCGAACACTAACAACACGGCTGAATATGAGGCGTGCATCGCGGGACTCGAAGCTGCTTTGAACCTGGGCATTTCAGAAATTGAAGTTTTTGGGGATTTAGCCTTGGTCATACATCAGTCATTGGAAGAATGGAAGACTAGGGATGAAAAGTTGAAACCCTATCATGAGTATTTGCTAAACTTAGTCAGTAAGTTTAAAGCTATCCTGTTCCAACACTTGTCAAGGGAGGATAACAGATTTGCTGACTCTTTAGCAACTTTATCTTCAATGATCCATTTGCCCCCTGGCATGGAATTGAGATCGATCACTGTTGAAGTTAAAGACAAACCCGCATACTGTCATCAGATCAACATTGCTACTCGACTACCCGATGGAAAGCCATGGTACACAGACGTAAAGAAAGTGTTGGAAAAACAAGAATTCCTGGAAGAAGCATCTAGAAAGGAACGACAGACCCTACTAAGATTAGCATCGCAATTTATCCTGTGCGCAAGAAGTTTATACAAAAGGTTTTATGATGGGATTCATTTGTCGTGTGTTGATGAAGATCAAACTGAACAGATAATGATTGAACTACATTCAGGAAAATGTGGCCCTCACATGAGTGGGAAAATGTTAGCTAAGAAGATTATGAGACAAGGATACTATTGGCCCACGATGGAAACAGATTGTCATCACATGGTCAAAACCTATCATAAGTGCCAAATACAAGTGAACCTGATACATGTGCCGCCATCTCAATTAGTGGGTCTGACTTCACCATGGCCATTCTCAATCTGGGGAATTGACATTATTGGTAAAATATCGCCTAAGGCAACGGACACGAATACATTCTGGTTGCCATCGATTATTTTATCAAATGGGTCGAAGCTGCCTCTTATGTTGTCCTCACTGCGTCTCGAGTTAGAAAGTTTATTCAAACAAACATCATCAATCGATACGGGATACCTTCAGAATTGATCTCTGATAACGGGTCACACTTCAAACCTGAGATTATCAAATTGTATTCAAAGTTCAAAATCTCACACCATAAATCATCTTCTTACCGCCCTCAGACTGACGGAGCAGTCGAAGCGGCTAATAAGAATATTAAGACTATCCTTAGAAAAATGTGTCAATCACATCGAGATTGGTCAGAAAAACTGCCATTTGCATTATGGGCATATCGAAACTCAATTCGATCCTCCACCGGAGCTACTCCCTACTCCTTAGTGTATGGCATGGAAGCAGTCTTGCCAGTTGAAATGGAGATTCCGTCTCTCAGGGTTCTCTTAGAAAGTCAGTTGTCAGAAGCAGATTGGGTTCGCCAACGGTATGAAGAATTGAATTTGATTGAAGAAAAATGACTAAGAGCATTGTATCACGTGCAAGCGTATCAAAGAAGAGTCGCCCGTGCGTTTGACAAGAAAATCAAGGCCCGTCACTTACAAGTCAGGGATTTAGTACTCAAAGAGAACAGGGCACCTATTTTTGATCCCAGGGGGAAGTTCAAACCAAATTGGGGAGGTCCGTTCATCGTCAAGAAAATATTACCAGGAAAAGCTGTCAGACTTTAAGATCATGATGGAATCGAATTACCAGAACCAACCAACCTTGACCAAATCAAACGGTACTACATTTAAGGAGGCCATCTTTGGCCGAATCAATCCTCATATTACCCAGTTACCCAGTCCAACATATCCTTTCTCAACCCCTTTGCAGCCTTTTCAAAAAGAAAAATTATGCCTTTTTCTTTCTCAGCCCGATCACCTAACCTAGGGGAGGGAAGCTTCGAACTACGTTTTGGTCTGATCCCAAAATTCTGGGGTACGTAGGCAACCTAAGAAGTTACTTCAGGCCTGACCACATCACATCAAAAAAAAAAAGCTATTTCCTCACACAATAAAAAATGAAAAAAAATTCAAAAGGAAAAGAAATCCAAAATGGGGAAGAAAATTTAAGGAAAAAGAAAACAATTTAAATGAAATGCCACACAAGGGGCATTTGGGTTTTTGAGCCTCAAAATCCCTTTCTTTTTATACCCAGTCCTAAGCCTACCCATGAAAGTCCTCCTAAGTACCGCATGAAAAGTCAAGGAAGATAGCAAAGCATGATCAGACAGTAACTCTAGAAGTTCAGAAGAAAAGAAAAAGATAAAAAATGATGAAGCCTGCTAAGTTGAAAATCCGAAAAGGGCGACTTAGGCAAAAATTAAGGCAAGCTCGCAAGGTTGAAAATCTGAAAGGACAACTTTGGCAACAATCATAGCAAAGAAGAAAAGAGAAGAGCTCGCTAAATCGAAAACCTGAAAAGGCAATATAGGCAAAAGCTAGAGCAAGCTCGTTAGATTGAAAACCTAAAAAAGCGATCTAGGCAAAAGTTAGAGCAACAAAGAAAAATAGAAGAAAATCCCAAGCTGAGAGCGGTCCGAGCTGAAACATCAGAAGTCCGAATAATCAAATTCAATACTTAGTTTAAACCAGGCATAGACTCAGAAGCCACAAGTATCTTGTCTACGATCGATTTGAAAATGTTTACTTCCCCGAGTGAACCAATGGAGAAAATGGTGAATTCTGTGATGAGTCCCAAAAGGAAATATTTTGTTCTCTTGAGCCTGACTCAAAATCTTTAATAAAATTTATCAAAATTAAAAGTTGAATCTTTATTGCGCTTGTGGTAATCAAATATTTCAAACCTTCATACAAGGGGCATTTTCTTTCTTGTAACTTTTCCCCCTTATACCAGGGGCATTTTTTTTTTATGATGTGTTCAATTATTTTCAAGGCCATGGTCATCGTCAAACTAGAGGCATTTTGCTTTTGAGCAATGTTAATCCTAAAAGATAATGAGAACCCCAAATTTAAAGTAACCCTCTTGATAACAGTTTTTCAAAAAACTCTTGAGGTTCAAAAGAAATAAAAACTCAGGTTTTAAAACTTTTTGATAAATCCTTGAGGTTCAAACAAAAGTATTTTGATCTCACATAAAGAGATATGGCATTCTTTCGTTCTCCAGATTCTTTTCAGATCCGATCATTCTTGGAATCGATTATTTCTATTCCAGATTCATTATCTTCCAGATTTATTCGTTCTCCGGTTCGTTCTAATCAGTTTTCTCCAAATTCGTTCATTTTTTCCCAAAATTCATTCATTCCTCTCCCAGTTTTGCTCAGTTTCCGCCTAGGGTTAACTTGGATTTTGCTCAGTTGCCGCCAAGGGTTATCTTGGATTTTGCTCAGTTGCCGCCAAGGGTTATCTTGGATTTTGCTCAGTTTTCGCCAAGGGTTATCTTAGATTTTGCTCAGTTTCCACCAAGGGTTATCTTGGATTTTGCTCAGATGCCGCCAAGGGTTATCTTGGATTTTGCTCAGTTTTCGTCAAGGGTTAACTTGGATTTTGCTCAGATGCCGCCAAGGGTTATCTTGGATTTTGCTTAGTTGCCGCCAAGGGTTATCTTGGATTTTGCTCAGTTGCCGCCAAGGGTTAACTTGGATTTTGCTCAGATGCCGCCAAGGATTATCTTGGATTTTGCTCAGTTACCGTCGAGGGTTTTCTCGAAGTTATGCTCAGTTTTACTCAATTATGCTCAGTTTATACTCAAATTATGCTAAAATTATACTCAGATTTTACTCAGTTTCACACAGTGTACACACCTACACATTTGCACTTTTTAATCAGGGAGAATTCTTTAAAATTCAAGGATCTGACACTGTTAGTAAGAGTTTGCGCTCAAGGACCTGACAACCTTTTAATTCGGGGAGAGTTTACGCTCAAGGATCCGAACACCCCGACGAATTGCTAAATCAGGCTGCAAAATGAACTGTCACTAGCTTTGGCATTCAGATATCGCACTATCTACAAAAATAGATTTGCTATCTAGTTTGCTTCAACCCTCTGCCAAAGAGGGGCATCTGTAGACACTCCATTTTTGCATCCGCCTGATTAATCAACTCGTCAACCCGATCGCAATGATTCCCAATGATGGATGTGTATTCCATTGCTTTATTTTGTTATTAGATGGGTTTCAGAAATCCGGATGAGGTATCTCGAATTGATAAAACCTTAGAAACCACGCTACGCTAGGAAAATACGACTTCAGAAACATAGAAATCATCATCTTGCAGACCAAAAAGAAGTTTCACGATAAAAATCACTAAAAATTGACCAAATTACCAAAATACCCCTAACCTCAAAACAACACTAGAGCTTACGTTACGCTTAGGAAAACCCATTCAAACACATAAAATAACAAATCGAAATCAAATAAATCATTTCACCAATTTCAACAGAATTCGACAAAATTACGAAAATGCCCCTCATAAAGTTCACGACCATTTCACACAAAAAATTTCATAAATAACACAAACTAATATTTCCATTGAATTCCTTACGAAAAATTGATTCTAAAACATCCTAGAACATTAAAAACCAACTTAAAACGTGAAAACTCCTCTCCGGGGCTAAAACGGTAATTTCACATTTTTCGTAATTAAAAATTTCAAAATTAATAAATAAAAATATTAAATAATTAAAGTGAAACATTAATGAAATTAATTTAAAAATTGGACTTAAAAAAATCGATCAATCGGACTTTCAAGTAAAATTGTTGAGGGTTCGTGGGATATTTCTTTAAGGACCCCTCCATTTGGGGGTCCAAAGAATTAAAGATATTTTAGAAAGGGGTTCTTCAAAAATTAAAAGTAAATTAAGCAAGACTGAAGTCAAGGTATTAAAGTCAATCAAGTGAAACTGAAGTCAAAATTAAAGTCAATTAAGCAAGACTGAAGTCAAGATATTAAAAGTCAATCAATTAAGACTAAAGTCAAAACATTAAAAGTCAATCAAATAAGACCAAAAGTTATAATAGAGTTCTAATTAAAAAATAACTCTATCTAATAGAGTTCTAACTTAAAAATAATTCTACTTAAAATAATTCTAATTAAAACACAATTCTACCTAAAACAAGTCTAACTAAAACACAACTCTAATTAAAAGAACTCTAATTAAATACTAACTCTATCCAAATCAACCCCTAAAAACATCTATAAATAGAGGTACTCACACCCTATTTTGGTATCAAATCATAAACCCTAAGAGAAGTAGGTCTAGAAGCCCCCATAGCCTCCCATAAACCCTAGTTTTGGAGTCCCAACTCCTTACCTAACATCCCTCCTTCAATTTTAGCCTATAAAATACTTAAAAGCCCTCGAAAAACACCCCCAAATCCACAACAAACTTGAAGAGTTCAGATCCAAAAACAAGGAGATACCTTAATCTCAGAGATCCGAAATTAAATCCGGAGACAGAACGAAGAAAGGGAGTACGGTAAAAGGAGCTATTTTTGTCAGATCTGAGGGAGCAAAATCCTTACTATTGGAAAGGTATAAAATTTTTTATTTTTATTTTTATCTAGGTTTTTAGCAATGTGATTTATTTGGGAAGTTAGTAGAGACCGGCTTTGGCCGGGCGGGGTTGGTGCCTAACACCTTCCAACCCCGTAACGTGATCCCCAGACTCTTCTTTTCTTTCGTAGATTAGTTTGTTTTTTTTAGAGTCAGTTTGGTTCCTAGACCTTAACAACTAGGTGACGACTCCCAAACCTCAAGGGTCAAAAGCAGATCAGCGCACCCTGCGGATTGAGGGCGTTTTCACCTACTGACTACTTTATTTGCCCACATTCGACTCTTTTCCTCTTTGCACTTATTTAGCTCAAGTATTTTTATTATATATTTTGGCTTTTTCTTTTCTCAACTTCACCACTTTTCTAATTTTTTTTTCAACTTCTGCACATGTCACCATTTTCTAGTATTCTTTTTACAAAAAGCAGGTAGCCCTTTTCAAGGTACCCAATCTAATCATATGGTTGCTGTCCAAGTCATATTATCTCCAGTTCTGTTTTTCTTCTAACCAGCTAACCAAAAAACAAGGAAGTTATAGCTCACTAGATTCGATTTCCCCTAACATCCTAGACAGAGAAGAGGGTCAACACTTGTTCCATAAAACTTTATTTTTACTCAATCAGAAGTGTCATGAATTTTTCAAAATATTCTTTTGATTTTCTTTATGAGGAATATGAACAAAAACTTATGATCAAAAATTAGGACATAATTCACTTGAAATTCATAAGCTAAATATATATATATATATATATATATATATATATATATATTATTTTTTATTTTTTTATTTTTTGGAAACAAGAAACTAAACTGGCAATGAATTAAATATGAAACTAAAATATCAATGCAATGCAATTGTGAGCTAACCTAGTACCCTCAAACCTAAATGTCATATTGCCTTCAATATGCAAGCAATAATGAAAGAAAGAGAAGGGTTAGATCACACCTGAATCAATTTTGGCATTAATGAACAAATTCTTACTACAACTAATCTGAAAAGATTGAGAGTTATAACAATTATAAGTTGTGAAACAGGGTTGCATAAAATCCTACCTAAAAATTGAAAAATAACCTAACTAAGAAAGTAAAAACATCATAATTGAAATAAAACTCATCATAATCCTAATCTGAATCTGAACTCTCAGCGGCCCGTGCACTTGCACGTGCCTTCTTCTCTGCAATGTAGGCCAGAATCTGCTGTTGACCAGTTTGCAGATCTTTGCAACGCTGGTTGACATTCTTGAGTCCTTGAAAAATTTTCCCAAAGGCATTGCGGTGCCCTATCTGTGGTATCTGTTCTAGTCAGGAAAATAAATTTTCCAAGAAAATATCGCAATAAATTTATGCAAAATTTAAAAAAAAAAAAAAACCTAACTACTAATCTAATTAAAAATATTCTATTCTAAAGAAGGAAATCCTAACAAATAAGAATACATGGGTTGCCTCCCAAGCAGCGCTAAGTTTATTGTCGTCAGCAAGACAACGACATTAGGCTAATCCTGATACACAGGATTCCTCATATAGGAATTTTTTTCTTGGGGTGGTAGTTTGAGAAGTGGCTTGAGTTGTTAACCATTGACTTGGAAAATACTACCATCCGTTGTATTAAGTATCTCAATGTTGCCATAGGAATTAATTTTATGGACCACAAAGGGTCCTATCCAGCGAGATTTCAATTTTTCGGGAAATAGGTGGAAGCGAGATTTATAGAGTAATACCTGCTGACTTATATGGAAAGACTTTCGTTGAATGTATTTGTCATGCCAGGCCTTTGTACGTTCCTTGTATAGTCGAGCACTATCGTATGCATCATTACGTAGTTCTTCTAACTCAGAGAGTTGAAGTTTTCTGTGCTTTCCTGCTTTGACGAGATCAAAGTTAAGATGTTTTATAGCCCAATATGCACGGTGTTCGAGTTCTACTAGGAGATGACAGGCTTTTCCAAAGATGAGACGATAAGGGGATATGCCAATCGAAGTTTTGAAAGCAGTCTGATATGCTCACAATGCGTCATTTAATCGCAAAGCCCAATCATTTCGTGAGGGATTGACTGTTTTTTCAAGAATGATCTTGACTTCGTGATTAGAGATTTCGACCTGTCTACTCGTTTGAAGGTGATATGGAGTGGTGACCTTGTGAGTAATAGCATATTAACGCGTGAGACTTTCGAAAATTCGATTACAAAAATGCTTACCTCCATCGCTAATGATCGCTTTTGGGGTATTGAAACGAGCATATATAGTGTTTTTAAGGAAGTTGATAACGACTTTGTGATCGTTGGTCCGACACGCTGTTGCTTCTACCCATTTATATACATAATTGACTGCGACTAAAATAAATTGGAATCCATACGAAATGGGGAAGGGTCCCATGAAATCAATGCCTCAAACATCGAAAATTTCAATGATCAAAATGGGTTGTTGAGGCATTTCATTCCTTCGATTAATCTTTCCTAAACGTTGGCATCGATCATACGATTTCGCGAAGATGTGGGCATCATGAAAAAGCGTTGGCCAGTAAAAACCGCATTGCAACACCTTTGATGTTGTTTTCTTGTCTCTAAAGTGTCCACCACAGGCGTAGTTGTGGCAGAAATCGAGTATATATTTTTGATCATGGTCAGAAATACACCGACGAATTATTTGATCTGGGTAGTACTTAAATAAGTACGGGTCATCCCAAAAGAACCATTTAGCTTGGACGAGAAATCTACGTCGCTCTTGTTTTTTCCATGAGGTCGGTGTTTGTCTAGTCACCAGGTAATTGACAATGTCAGCGTACCAAGGTGTATCCATATTGGAGATAGACATCAGTTGTTCATCTGGAAAGTTCTAAGAGATTGGGAGGGAGTCAGAACTTGTTTCAACTACGAGTCTGGATAAATGATTGGCAACCACATTCTCGCATCCTTTCTTATCTCGGATTTTCAGATCAAATTCTTGTAGTAAAAGAACCCATCGGATTAACCTTACTTTTGCATCCTTCTTAGAAAGAAGATATTTCAGCGATGCATGATCAGTAAAGATTATCACCTTGGATCCTATTAAGTAGGAGCAAAATTTTTCCAGAGCAAAGACTACTGCTAGTAGCTCTTTTTTCAGTTGTTAAATAGTTAAGTTGGGCATCGTTCAATGTTTTACTTTCATACTGGATAACATGGGGGAGTTTGTCAACTCGTTGTCCTAGTACAACACCTATTGCATAGTCTGAAGCATCACACATCATCTCAAAGGGCAAATTCCAATTTGGTAGTTGGATGATAAGTGTTGTTGTCAACTCAATTTTGAGTTTGTCAAAAGCGTTTAGACAGGTGATAGAGAGTTCAAAGTTTGCATCTCTGGATAATAAGTCGCATAGAGGCTTGGAAATCTTTCCAAAATCCTTAATAAAGTGCCTGTAAAAACCTGCATGCCCTAGGAAAGAATAGACTTCCTTCACAGTTTTAGGGAGAGGTAGACTAACGATAAGGTCAATTTTTACCTTATCTACCTCAATTCCCTTGTGGGATATGATGTCTCCCAAATAAATCCCGGAAGTGACCATGAAATGACACTTCTCCCAGTTTAACACTAGATTCTTTTCACGACATATAGCTAAGACTAACTTTAAGTGATGTAGGCAATTGCCAAAGCTAGATCTGAAAACTAAAAAGTCATCCATGAAGACTTCAAGAAATTTTTTGATCATATCGGAGAAAATGTTCAACATACATCGTTGAAAATTTGCAGGAGCATTGCAAAGCCCAAATGGCATGCGTCGATAGGCAAAAGTCCCGAAGGGACACGTGAAAGTTGTTTTTTCTTGATCTTTAGGGGCAATCGGGATCTGATTGTACCCCGAATATCCATCAAGAAAGTAGTAGTAAGCATGTCCAGCTAGGCGTTCGAGCATTTGATCTATGAATGGAAGAGGGAAGTGATCTTTTCGTGTCATAGAGTTCAATTTCCTGTAGTCTATACAAACTCGCCACCCAGTTTGGATATGAGTTGGTACTAGTTCATTGTCCTTGTTGGTCACAACGGTGACACCAGATTTCTTTGGGACCACTTGAACAGGACTTACCCATTTAATGTCTGAGATGGGGTATATAATACCCTCATCTAGAGGACTTCTCCTCGGACAACCTCTTGTAAGATCAGATTCAATCTCTTTTGTGGTTATCTCGATGATTTGTAGTTATCCTCGAGGTGTATTTGGTGCATAACCACAGGGGGATTCATGTCCTTGATATCAGCTATGGTCCAACCAATAGCTTCCTTATGTTCTCGAAGGACTTCTAATAACTCTCTTCTTGGGACTTTTCTAAGTCAGGTGATATGATTACAGGGAAGGTTTCAGGTTTCCCTAAGAAAGCATATTTCAACATGTTAGGCAACTAATTGAGTTCAGGTTTAGGAGTCTCTTCAATTGAAGGTTGGGATGAAGATGTGGGGAGACTCTCTATTTTAGGTTGCCAATTTGTGAAGTCCATCTCGGGGACGGATTTTAGGAGGGCATTTACCTCCTTGATGGACTGTTCTTCATCAAACTCGAGGTCAAATTGACTTAAGTATTCTTTTAGCGGGTCAATGTTCTCCGCTTCCTGGAATGTTCTGCTGACCAATGTATCAATCATATTGACCTCCCCCATATCATCCATGTTAATGGATTGACACTTGTTGTGGAAGACATTCAATTTTACTTTCATGTCTTCAAAGGCGAAGGTCATGATCCCGTTTCTGCATAAGATCACAATATCAGATGTAGCTAAGAATGGTCGACCCAAGATTACTAGAACATGATTGTCTGGGTTTATGACGGGTTCAGTGTCAAGTACCACAAAATCAACGGGAAAATAAAAGTCTTTAACCTTAATTATTACATCCTCCACTATTCCTTTGGGAATCTTGATTGATCTGTCTGCCAAACTGAGAGTGATATCTGTAGGTTTGAGTTCCCTCAAACCTAGTTGTTTGTAGATAGAAAATTGTAGAAGATTCACACTGGCCCCTAGATCTAGTAGACATTTCTCAATCATTGTTTTTCCTATATGCACAGAGATTGTTGGATAGCCTGGATCCTTAAATTTAGGCACAATTGTCTGTTGAATCAGACAAGATGATTGAGCTGTCATTATAGCCTCTTTAGGTTCTTTTCACTGTAGTGAGATCTTTAAGGAACTTAGCATATGAAGGAATTTGACGGATAGCGTCCAAAAAAGAAATGTTAATCTGAACATTCTTGAAAACTTCAAGAATACCTTTTAATTGCTTTCCATTTTTATTTTCTGCTAATCTATGTGGAAATAGGGCATTGGGAATGGTAATTTCTTTTTCCATTTGAGTAGGAGTTTCTTTTTGTTGGTTTTCTTCCTCTGTTGAAAGTGCATTTTGGATGTCTTCTGGTATAGGGACCTCATTGGGCATGTGCACTTGGTTATCCACTAACTTACCAGAACGTAGTGTGTGGACTGCTTGAACAGAGTCATTAGAGGAACCAGGTTGACTTGCTATTTCATACTGTCCTTTTGGGGCAGGTCCTCTTGGGTTAGGCACAGTTTGACTTGGAAATTGTGTTTTATTTCTCTTCCTAAGAGAGAGCGATAATTGCCTTAGTTGAACCTCAATATTTTTAATTGATTGTTCATGACTTTGATTTTTTTGATCTTGGTCTTGCATGAATTTTTGTATTCATTGAGCTGTAAGCTGAAATTGTTGTTGTTGCGTGAACATCTCTATCACCATTGTTTCTAATACAGAGTTTGTTTGTGCAACTAGGGGAGAATAGTTGGTCATAGGATCGACAACAATCGCCCTTTGATCAGACGTATTGGGTGGCGAGTAAGATGCTTGTGGAACCAAAGGAAGGTTCGCACTGGATTGAGATTGCCTATTATAACCTTTTTGAAAACTTTTAGCACTACCCTGTTGGATAGGTTCGTTCTGACGATAGGAGAAGTTGGGGTGAAACCTATTGTCAGGGTGGTAAGTTTGATTATACGAGTTTGGAGTGGATTTTCTAAAAGTGCTATATGACCCAATAGCATTAGCTTGTTCTGTATTGGCCATAAGACAATTTTCCGTGAGGTGGTCAAAAGTTTCGCATATGTTACATGCGAAAGGCATTTCTGAATTTTCTGGGAGTGCAGGATGTACCTCCTGGTGGTTAGTTTTGATGCTGAAAGCATCAAATTTCTAATTTATGTTTTTTATAGTACTAACCAGAGTAGTCATTACGTTTTTGAGATCAAGATCACTTTTGATCTCGTACATTCCTGGTTTATTGGTTCCAAAGTCACTTCTATCAGAGTCTCCTAAATTTGTGCTCCAGTTTTGAGCATTTTCAGCGAGTTCTACGAGGAAATCGTAAGCTCGATTTGGAGTCTGATTCATGAATTTTCCTTTGTGCATAGACTCCAAAAGGATTCGTTGTGCTATTGTAAGATCACGATAGAAGAAATTGACCAGTTGGGCTTTATCAATCCCATGATGTGGACATTTTACAAGCAGGTCATTAAATATTTCCCAGGTTCGAAAAAATTCTTCATCAGGTTTACCTTTGAAGTTCCTAATGGTATTTTTGATTTGTTCTGTTTTTGCTATTGGAAAGAACTTAGCCATAAATTTATGGGATAACTCATCCCAAGTAGTGATCGAGTTAGAGGGCATCGAGTTCAACCATGTTGCTGCATGATCTTCTAGAGATAGAGGGAACAACCTTAATTTGAAATTTTCATCATCAAGGTGACCATTTCGAAAGGTTTGACATATGGTTAGAAATTTGTTCAAATGGTTATAAGGTTGTTCACTCTCAAACCCATGAAACTTAGGAAGTATATTGATAGTGGTTGCCCTAATTTTGAATTGTGCCACATTAGTAGCTGGCAAGGTAATTCATGAAGGGGGAGTGGCTGTAGTGGGTGCGAATAACTCGTTAAGAGTTCGTTGATCTTCTTCGATGTTTGGGGCAATCGGTTGAGCCATCTCGGGTAGCTGAAAGATAGGTGAGGAATCGAATTCTCTTCTAATCCTTTGAAGTGTGTGAGATCTTGTGATCTCGGGATCGAATGGTTCAAGTGGATTCTTTTGAGATCTCCTACCTAACATGCACTAATGATGAACACAGATAATAGGGAGGAATTTCACACGTGCTTGATGGGTTCCTATTAGACTAGATAGCTCTTAACTGTTTCAAAGGAATAACTTGAGCCTCCAACCCAGTTCTCTAAAATCGAAATCAACTAGTTTAATCCTCAGATGAAAGGTGGCGCGCGATGCTGAGCAAGGGCACTCTTAAATCACCTCTTCGTCTAGAATAGACGTAGTCTATCCCCCTCGTACAATAGGGTACAGCAGGATAGGATTTTGCTTAGGCACTGACTTCGATCAAGAAGTGTAATTGATGTAACTCAGGCAAGCTTTGCCTATTGAGCTCGATGGGACTTATGTTCAAGTCTAATCAGATTTTAATTAAATTTGGGCTTGTGTGAATTAATTTCCTAATAGGATAAGAATGCGGTGATGAAATCCGATTCTTATGTTGTTAGTGCCATCCTCGTAAGGGTGCCCTTTTTACTATTGTGCAATCGAAAGTGTGCAGTTAACTCAATCAAATTCAATACAGAAACCCACTTGCAAGGGATATGTGAGTGTTTAGAGTTTTACCTCCCATTCTAGACGGGTGATGATCGAGTTGAGTCGACTTGGGTCACCGACACCAAACTCGGTGTACGAACCCGAGGAGCCAAGACAGTTACGTCCCACTGTTATCCTCCCTTAATTCTATTATAATCCGAGCCTTCTCGGAATAATTAAAATTAAATAAAAATAAATAAATTTAAACTTCTAAAAAGAAAATCCTACTGTAGTTCTACTTTAAACAAAAAAAATAATAAATAAATTTCTATTTCTTCATCAAAGAATCAGATCCAGGTAGTAAGATAAAATTTTCGAACCATATTGCTCCTCGTCGACTCCTTCGACTGAAAATAGAAGACAAATCAAAGTTAGAATTACAGAAAAATTATATGTTCATTAAAATCCAGAACTTTGAAGAAAAATTCTGCAAAAATTTGATGTGCGAATCTCAAGGTTTGACTGCGACACCACAGTTGACCTAGGCGGTACGAATTTTTTTTGATGAAATTGACTCAAATTTTAGGATTTTGTTTGCGCTGACTTCAAAATCCAACAATATTTTTTTTGGATTTTTCTGAAATAAAAATTTTGATCGACAGAAAATCGAATTAGATTTTCGGATAAAAAAAAATATTGGATTACACCGTTGTCCCCGGCAGCGGTGCCAATTTGTTCGATGCTGTAGATTATGATAAAATAATGAACAAAAGAAAATCTTTGCAAGCAAGGGTTGAACCACAGAGATAACGTTAATCCACAGTAAATTTCTTCAAATCCAATTCAAGTTTTCGGAAAACTTTTAAAAATAATTTGCAAGAGATGATTTATCTAAAATAAACTACTAAAATAAAATAAACTTAAGAATATGAGAGATAAGTATAGATCAATTGGATCCACCTTCACAAGCTTTATTAGTGAATTCTGGTTCTCTATTTATCTCGATCCACTAAACAAAACTAATGTTTGTGGATCGGAAAATTAAACAGTTATAATATAAACAAAATCAAAAGTATGAACTAGTTTAGGCCGAGATTATTAGGTAAACATTAACTATTCTCTGTAGAGCATGGATCTTCTTGAACTTATCAAAGAAAGAGACCATCAAAATTTTGAAAATAATTAATATTCAACCTAATAATAACTACATATGCTATCACAATAAACTATTAAATCATTATGAGAACCGTAAAATACTAACAAAACTTGCTCAGGCTTCCTCAACCGATCTACCGAAGATTTAGCCAATAGTCATCGCAAGAACAATAAAGCAAAAATAAAATAAAGAAAACATGGAGAGAAAAGAAAGATGGAAGAAATAAGTTATCTTTATTGCTTGACTTCAAACCGACGGAGCCTCCTTACAACTTTCATAAAACTCAGAAAATAAAGAAAATAAAACACTAATCTTATTCTCTGAAATCTGTCTTCAAACTAACTTTCTCTCCCTTCTCAACTCTTGGTCTGGTCTTCTATTTATAGAGAGACCAGATTAGGGTTTTATATCGAATTAGGGTTTCGGAGACCTTCCATATTTACATAAAATACTAAAAATAATCTACTGCGAATGGTATTCAGCCGCCAAGTTTCAGTACAAATCTCGAGATTTGACTTTCTTAGTTGATCACACTGTCGCAGTTGACCATGGTGCTATTGTGACGTTTTAGTTAATTGACTTGAGTTTTGATCTACGGTCTTCTTTTGGATTCTGGATCATAGTGGTAACTTCGATTTTTCTTGATTCGTTTTGAAATTTTACGAATAATTTCTGTTACACGTAAATAACCATAATTAGTTCTGAATTACATAATTAAATGAAAAACACGAATTATTATGGACTAACAATGAACTATATGCAATTAAAGGGTTTACTGTATAATTTACTGATAAAGTCTATGTAATTAGGGTTCTAGAAATGACTTTCTAGACCTTGATCAATCTCCATCGCACTATACTGAATGGCACATGTAGAAACTCAATAGTTGAAAGCGCAGATTGATGAGTATACTAACTTGGAGTTTATTCGATCGAGTTCTTCACCCTGGGGAGCAACGGTTTTAAAGAAGTTCCTACAATATTATGACTCCAATTACCTTATTGTTCAACCTTTCCATGATTGCTTTCGTGACATAAGCACATTTCAATTTTAAATCATTATTGTCAGTGAGAGAATATCTCTAGGACCTGACACATTTTTACTCAGTAAGCCTCACACCATTGCACACATGTGCACTTTTGCATTAGTCAAGGAGAATTTTTTAAAATTCAAGGATCTGACACTGTCAGTGAGAGTTCTCACTCGATGACCTTACAACCTTTTAGTTCGAGGAGAGTTTTACCCTCAAGGATCCGAACATCCTGATGAATTGCTAAATCAGGCTGCAAAATGAACTGTCACTAGCTTTGGCATTCGGATATCGCACAATCTACCAAAATAGATTTGCTATCTAGTTTGCTACAACCCTCTGCCAAAGAGGGGCATCTATAGACACCCCATTTTTGTACTCTCCTGATTAATCAACTCGTTAACCTGATCGCAACGGTTCCCAATGATGGATGTTTATTCCAATGCTTTATTTTGTTACTTGATATGTTTTAGAAATCCGGATGAAGTATCTCGAACTGATAAAACTGTAGAAACCACGTTACACTAGGAAAATATGACTCCAGAAACATAGAAATCATCATCTTGCAGACAAAAAGAAGCTTTACGATAAAAATCACTAAAAAATGACCAAATTACCAAAATACCCTTAACATTAAAATATCCCTAGAGCCTACGTTACACTTAGGAAAATCCTTTCGAACACATAAAATAATAAATCGAAACCAAATAAATCATTTTGCAATTTTTCACAGAATTTGATAAAATTACGAAAATGCCCCTCATAAAGTTCATGACCATTTCACACAAAAAATTTCATAAATAATACAAACCAATATTTTCATTGAATTCCTTACGAAAAATCTATTCTAAAACATCCTAGAACATAAAAAATCGACTTAAAACGCGAAAAATCCTCTCCGAAGGCAAAACGATAATTTAACAATTTTCATAATTAAAAATTTTGAAATTAATAAATAAAATATTAAATAATTAAAGTGAAACATTAATAAAATTAATTTATAATTTTGAACCAAAAAAATCGATCAATTAAGTTCTCAGGAAAAATTGTTGAGGGTTGCCAAGATATTTATTCAAGGACCCCTCCATTTGGGGGTCCAAAGAATTAAAGATATAATAGAGGGGGGTTCTCCAAAAAATTAAAGTCAATCAAGCAAGACTAAAGTTAAGGTATTAAAGTCAATCAACTAAGACTAAACTTAAAATTAAAGTCAATTAAGTAAGACTAAAGTCAAGATATTAAAGTCAATCAATTAAGACTAAAGTCAAAATCTTAAAGTCAACCAAATAAGACCAAAAGTCAAAATCCTAATAGAGTTCTAATTAAATAAGAACTCTA
This sequence comes from Akebia trifoliata, assembly GCF_017979445.1. Taxonomy (NCBI): domain Eukaryota; kingdom Viridiplantae; phylum Streptophyta; class Magnoliopsida; order Ranunculales; family Lardizabalaceae; genus Akebia; species Akebia trifoliata. Next base: position 23,844,175 of record NC_141376.1, read on the forward strand.
TTTAATAGAATTCTAACTAAAATATAACTCTACCTAAAATAATTCTAATTAAAATATAAATCTACCTAAAACAATTCTAACTAAAATACAACTCTGACTAAAAGAATTCTAATTAAGCACTAATTCCATCTAAATCAACCCTTAAAAAAATCTATAAATAGGGGTCCTCACACCCTATTTTTGTATCAAATAATAAACCTAAGAGAAGTAGGTCAAAAAGCTTCCCTAGCCTCCCATAAACCCTAATTTTGAAGTCCCAACTCCTTACCTAACACCCCTACTTCAATTTTAGCTCGAAAACCACCTAGAAGCCCTTAAAAAAATTCAAAAATCCATAAACAAATCTAAAGAATCCAGATTTAAGAAAGAGATACCTCGCTTCGAAGATCAGAAATCAGATTAGGAGACAGAACAAAGTGAGGAATACTGTATAAGGAGTTACTCTGTTAGATCTGAGGGAACGAGAACGTTGTCTTCGGAAAGGTATAAATTTTTTAATTTTTTTATTACTTAGGTCTTTTAGCAATGTAGTTTATTTGGGAATTAGTAGAGACCGGCATTTGCCGGGCGTGGTTGGTGCCTAACACATTCCAACCCCGTAACTTGATCCCCAGACTCAGTATTTTTTAGTTCATTAGACATTTTTATCCGTTTTGAGTTTATATCTGGTGCTAGACCGTAATAACTAGGTGGCGACTCCCAAACCTCAAAGGTCAAAGCGGATCCGCGCACCCCGCGGATCGAGGGTGCTTTCAGATGGTGACCTTTAAGAGGTTCAGATATTTTTAAGAGATCTTGTCTACAATCTATAGTGACCTTTAAGAAGTCTAAAGGTCTTTGAGAAATCCAATCTACGAAAGGAAAGCATACTAAGTTGACCTTTAAGAGGTCCAAAAGTCTTTGAGAAACCCAATCTATGAAAATAAAAACTTATTACATTGACCCTTAAAAGGTCCAAAGGTCTTTGAGAGACCTGAACTACGAACTAAATTGACTTTTAAGAGGTTCAAAGGTTTTTAAGAAACTCGATCTACGAACTAGGTTGACCTTTAAGAGGTCCAAAGGTCTTTGAGAGAGACAATCTATGAAAAAAAAATGAGATATTTGATGGTATCCAAATGTAAGAGACACAAAGGACAATGTCCCTTGTATAAGTATTATGCCTGGACCTTTGAGTTGGGTGCCTCGAATGCATGAGGCAAAACCCGAAAAACCTTTAAAGAAGGTTCGTTGTATAGGGCCGACTTTCCCTTGAACTTTGGAAGTAGGTATCTCGAATGTATGAGATTTGAACTTGAAAGATTTTGAAATAGGTTTGTTGTATAGGTCGCTTTGCCCTTGAACCCTGGAAATGGGTATCTCGACTGTATGAGATTTAAACACAATAAATTTTGAGAAGATTCCATGGCCTTTGCTGGTGTAGATTGTGGTGACCCATAAGTGGGATCAAGTCCAAAGGTTCTAACAAACCTACAATAGAGAATGATTATTGGTGCACACGACCCTTGTCAATAAAGGAGGATTTGGGTTACCCACAGGTGGGGTCAAACTTGAAGGTTCTAATAAACCTAAAATAGATGAGGATCAATAACTCTATGTTTCCTAAGAATTTTGAAGTTTTAAGGAAATGAGAGTGGATGTCTATCCTAAAGATTGAAGTGAAAATATTTTTTCCTCTCATGGGGTTGAAGTACAATCTAGGATGACTCACGACTTAGACTATGGATTTGAGTTGTATTTGAAAGGACGAGTACTACTAGACCTATAGATACACCTAGGTCTAAAGAATCAGAACCTTAAGTCTAATTTGAAATAAACCACAACTTCAAAGTTAATTTGATCAAAGATGTGAAATTAGAAACCTAACTCCATTTAGGATCTCCTAGGATCGGATCACTAAATTGGGCTCACACAAGCAAAGATTGACCTCTTGAATACATAGGAAAACCTATTTTGATAGGAATGATGAAATTGAGCTTTAATCCTATACTTGAAGAGATTGGGAAGACTTCGATGAACCTTAAGTTTGGACATAAGAATAAGGTTACCTTCGACACTAATGGACCCTCGGCTCAACTGTATATGGGAATGTGAAAACACATTAAATTTGGATTTAGATTCACCACAAAAAGGCAAGAGAGTGGGAAAAGGTCAAGGTTCTGTTCTAGTCCATAGCTAAAGATAAAACTAGGCAAAACACTTATTTTGGTCGGGGTGAGGGAGGATAATACCAAAAACCACCTTTGGCCGTAGGTGAGGCCGTTCTAGGTTAAGATATTCTTGGCCAAGGGTGAGGTACGGCCAGGCAAATTTTTTGCCTTGGCCAAGGGTTAGATATGGCTAAGGAAAAGTTTTGCCCTAGCCAAGGGTTAGGTACAGACCCACCAAATTTTTATCTATGCATGTATTTTTTTCTTAGACTCTCAAATCTTTCATTCCAAAAGAGGGAATCGAAGCACTCTAGTTCTACTCAAATGTATCTTTATGCCTAGAGACAATCGAAGCACTTACAACCTTCTTAGTTCACAAGCACGCGTTGATCTCTTAGGCTGAGATAACTTAGAGCTCAGAACTAACGGATTAAAACTCTTTTTGCTGTAAAAAATTTCCCTTCCCAACATCAAATTTTGACTTGTTTTACTGGGCTTTGGCTTCTTCAAGTTGGAAACTAACTTTGGGAAATCTAGACCATTAGGAGGTGTCTTGTAAGGCTTAGAAAAAGTAAGAAAATGAAAAAAATCCTCCCTTACAAAAAGTGGGATGACCTATTATATTACATGGATCATTGGAACAAAACCTTATAACTTGACCTTTCTAAGTCAACTTGGACCTACAATGCTTTAAGGAGTTAGTACACTATCAATTGGGACCTTTTTTTTTTTCAAAACACGTGTGCTAAACCTCTAAAAGAAGTGTGCCAACTTTACAAGTAAATCAGTCCCAAAATAATAAGCAAACAGTCCCAAATATTTATAAACATTCACTACTCAAAAAAACACACAAAAAAACAAGACAATGTTAGCTAAAAAAAAAACAAGTTAAAGTTTTAAAAATCAACACCCATGGTCATTAAAATTATGGTTTGAACCCTTAAAATCCCCAAATGGATTTGCCAAACTATAGATACATGGGCATCAAAATCTTTGGAAATGTTCAAGCTCATCTACACGGGTTTAGGAGTCTCTACCATTCAATTAAAGTCTGAATGGACACTATAAAATATTTTTTTAAAATTCTATTTTTGGCTTGTAATAATTCACATATCTAAAAGATAAGGAAAAATGGTCTACTTAAAAATTTAAGGTAAGGAGGTTTGGTTGTGGGACATGGAAGGTGTTAAGCATCTTGTCCCTCCCATCCTAAGATGGTTACCAATATATTGACCATAAGTGAAGGATAGAAAACTCTTTTTTTGAGTTTTGAAAGTAGAAGAAATTATAGAGAAAATTAGAGGAAAAAGATCTATAATCTAGTTTTAAGAAACTAAGAAATTAACCTAATGAGCAAGTTAAACATAAATGAGGGTGTTTATCAGAATTTTTTGTGAGCCTAAGATTTTGGTAGGAATCCACATGGATTTCATCTTCTTGGATCTCAAAGCTCTTTTAGAAGGATAAGTGTTCACTTGGGAGCATATTTTTGTTGGTTTAACCTTTAAGAGGTGTCTAAGAGTTGATCCTTATCTATTTTAGAGAAAACATAGTGTGATGTGTGTGCACATTGTGCATGCATGTAATGGACTTAGCAAGAGAAGATTACCTTTATTGAAGGATTACTTTCTAGTTATCTTAAGTCATTAGGAAATAAACTAAGAAAATTTCTACGCTAGGAATTTGAAATTACAAGGAAAATAAAGTACATATAATCTAAGAATTTAAAGCTTATAAAGAAAAGTAAAGAAGCAAAAAACAATTACTCTAATATTCTTAAGAGCTTATTGAGGACTTATAGGAGGAGATTATGGCTAGGAGGTTTTATTCTCTATCTTCAAGCCTCGCTAAAGCAAACTAAGATCTACCTTGTTAAAAACAAAGAAAGTTAAAAAATAAATTTGCTTAAATGGAAAAAAAATGGAGTAGATATAAGTGGAAGGTTTAAAGGGGGGTTACATAGGAAAAATTAGGAAAATTACAATAACACCCCACCTTGGTCTCTTCTTCTTTTACTTGGTTAGAGTTGCTTGGGTGTTTAAGAAAGGATTTGGACAGAGTTTTGGTAAGATAGAGGGCTTTGAAGAGTGACTTGGACTAAATTCTAGATCACTTGAGCTCCTTCTTCTTTTGCCTTGAATGAGTTTCTATTTATAGGATTTTGGGAGATCCTTGGGGATAAACTTGTCTTAAATCCTAGGGTCCTAATATTTTCAATAAAACATCTATAAAAAATTCAAATTACTTCTCCTTTTCCTTGACCTTGATGTTCTTTCATTCACCTACAAGTCTCACCAATCATGATGATCAAGGGATAGATAATTCTTTGAGGTTAGAATGGTCCTAGACCTTAAGCTTTGGGTCAATCAAGAAGACATTAAACTAGATGGCATGTGAATATGTGATAGGATTTTGGACATTATGGTAATTTAGCCTAGCTGACTCTTTAATAACTTAGGGCTAAGGGAGTTTTTGCTCAAAAGTTCTAGAGAATTTCTATAGGTTGGACAAAGTTATCAAAACTTCTTGAACTTAGTCAAATTAAAAAGAACCTTTTAGGATTAAGGATAAGCTTTGGGGTATAAGAGTAATCTACCTCAGTTTGATTCTAACAAGATGGGGTTAAGGTAGCAATTAGACTCTTGTGCGAACCAATACTGACTAAGGGTCTTGGTTGGAAGAATAAGAAAATTACAAGAAGACCAAAGTAATGGGATTATTGGAGAGTTAATGAAAGGGTAAAAGAGTAAAATGGCGGGATTTCTTGAGGGAAAAATCGTTACGGAGGGAGTTTAAAGGGTAACTATCCCTAAAAAAATTTGAGCACACATGGGCTTGTAATTGCCCAATAGACTTAGCCTTGGGTGAACCAAGGCCTGAGCAAAACTAAGCCTGGTCTTGTGTCACCTTTGGACCAGGCAAAAAGTACTCCTAGCCATAGCTCACCCTTGGCCAAGGTTGAGGTATGGCTAGGCTTAAAATTAAGCTTAACCAAGGGTGAGGTACTACCAAGCTTAACTTTAGAATCTAAAAATGACCTTCGGGCCTTATGTATGTTTGAAAATTGGATTTTTGAACCTCTTGAAATACACCTTGGGTCAAACCTCTTTTCGAAAGGTTTTTTATGTTTTTGGGCTCGGCCTAAGAAAAAGTAGGGTGTTTACAATGTCTATTCTAAAATAGATGTGATCTATTCCCCACGTACAACAAGGTACAGTGGGGTAGGAACGTACTTAGGCACAGATTAGTGGCCAAGAAACATAATTGGGGAAACTTGAAACGAATTTCTTCTATTGAGCCTATGGGCCCTAATATATTTAGTCAATTGAATTTTAGTTATATTGATTGATTGGGCTATTAAATGATTCAAATTTTAATCTAGAAAGGAAGGGAGTCAATGATAAAATTTGATTCTTATCTTATTGTGTGCCTTTCTCGTAAGGGTGCCCTTTCAAGTAAAGTAGTGCATCCAAAGTGTGAAAACTAGAAACCCACTTACAATAGATTCGTGGGTGATCTGACATCTTACCTCCCATTCGAGACGGGGGATGACTTAATTGAGTCAAGTTTTGATATACGAACCCAAGACAAATACATCCCACTGTTGTCCTTCCTTAGATCTATTACAACCAACTTGGGCCTTCCTAGATAAAAATTAAAATTAATTTAAACTCCTAACTAATCTAAACTAATCTTAAAAGAAATTGCTCTTCCAAAACTTTCTCGTCACTCTATCATTAAACTCCAAACCTGCAAAACCGATATGTCAAAACCCAAATCACTAAAAAATATAAAAATATTAATAACATTGTAGCTATCTAATCTAACCAAGAAAACCTAAAAATCTTTTTTGCAGAAACTTCACCCCAATCACATCGCGTGTAGACTTTATCGTGACATGGTAAAACTAGTGGATTAAGATTTTGGGTTTCAATAGAAACCCAATGTTGCTTCATTTGTGTTTTATTTTAAATCAAAATTTTATTTGCAAGAAAATTCTAGCCAATAGAAACTCGAATAGAGGAAAATTTAAAAAACAAAATTCTAGAAATGTTGTTGCACTAAATGGCCAAAATCGAGAACAAACTTTTTTGAAGAATTGAAAAATCTACATAATCTCCGTGTCATGGTGAAATGGAAGCCTTTGCTTTCTATTTTGACACCGAAGACTAGATTTGGTCCCAAGATTGCATAAAACAAGTAAAAACTAAAGAACAGTTGAAACATAAATGTACGATAGAAACTACTAAAACTAACTAAAAAATAAACGAAAACTAATCTTGTGGATTTAAAATTTCTTAACTTGTTCGGCAGGTAAGGGTCAATCCACATGAGAAAAAAGGATGGAAAATATATAAAATTTTGTGGCTAGAATCCGGTGAACGGTGCTGATGGGCTCTACCACATGGGTCCAAAGTCGATTTTGTTGCCTCCCTCCTTGTGTCGGCGTGGTATCTGTCAAAAATACTTCGACGTTCAAGTTAGAAAAGTAAAGGAATGATCTAATCAACTAGTTAGACCTCCAATCTGCCCAAAAGACCCCTTTCTCGGTGCTAATCGTGCTATTTATAGACCCTTCTTACGAATTAGGATTTTCCTTTCTTATGAGAGGTGATCTTAGAGAGTCCCTTGATTCTTTGGATCCTCTAACAGAATGAGGATCTTCTGGATTGGATATAATATAGTGGGGAGATCTCTTTCGAGATTTTTGGGCTTGACATACGCATATCAGGATTACGGGTATTCTTTGACTAGGTCTACCCTTCTTGGCAGGCCAGGTCTTATTCGGTGTTGTGATGCCCTTTTAGCAAGACTAGGGAGATTTCTGTTTTGACCTGTCCTACTGCTGGGTAGCACCTGTATGCTGATCTGTGCATGGTACCACTCAACCTGCCTGGATACATGTACGGTCTAGATAATTGATCAGTTATTTTCCTATACAAAAATCAAGAAAAATGTCCAATTATCTTTTTGAAAAGGATTTGTCGAAAGAGTTTAAAAAGTAATTTAAAAATGAAAATTGAAGATTTAAAAACAATTACTAAAAATAATTGGAGATTTGGAATCCACCTAGAGATTAATTAATCTAGCTATTAATCCTAATTTTGTACCTTTTTTTCTACTCAACCCATAAATAACCAGATATTAATAACCAATAAATCAAACCTTAAGCCAAGGCCCTTTTATTCAAGAATTGAAATCCCCAATAGCAAACTATCTAGAGTAAGCATAAATCATTTTGAATCGGATATGAGTATGATTTATCTAGATTAAACATGCAACGTCAAAAAAATACTACTAAATTATCATTAATCCACTGGAATCAAATAAAAATTTGAAAAAAAAAATCCATTAAAACAATTAAACCGAAGAGGTAAGATAATCAGAATAATATAAAATTAACTAATTGTAGGCTTTCTCCTCCTCTTAATGGACGGAGGTTAGTATCTTTTCATGGCAGAAAAGAAGAGAATAATTGATATGGAAAACAGATTCTCATTGATAATCAAAGAACAATCTCGTTTTTTCCTTAAAAACTAAGAACATTAAAACCTAATCTAAAATAAGAAAATTAGAAGAACAAGATGAAGGAGAAGATAGAGAAAGTTTTGCCTTTTTTTTTCTCTGTACACCAAAAGGGTCTATTTATAATTCAGAAGATCCAAACATCGAGCTGATAATAGATTGAGTTCTATTTGACAACGTGGCTTCTTGAAATGATGCGTGTGACAAAACAGATAAACCAACTCACTGCTTCTACCGTGCCGCTGGCAGGATTCAGTGCACCGCAGTCAACTCGTTGACTCTAACGTTGGTCTTTCGTGTTTTGCTCCATCACTTGGTGTTTATCGGTTTGTTCTTTTGTGTTTTGGGCTTGTGCTTGCGAAATGTCTACAAAATAGACATTACATGAAAATTAAATCTAAAATAAACAATAATGACCTAATTGCTAATCTAATTAATATAATACAACTAAAAACTTAATTTCAAGATTATTTCAGAAGAACGGTAAGTTTAGGTTGGAAATTATGCTAAGTACCCTTATATTTAACCTGAAAATCTATATTTTCTGGCATTTATTAGGCACGTCCACAAATAACACAGATTTCACTATGAAGAGATAACTCGTAGTTATATATTACACCCTTTCCCCGAAATATACATATTTGGTGAAGATACCCTTGATCTTGGCATCTCCATTGTGATATATGATGCACAAGCACTCTTTCCTGACCAATATACGATCGGTCTCCACAAACCATAACACTCTGTTGGAAGCTTCGGAAAAGTTCCAACTGGGGTGGTATATATCATTATTGAGCTTGACTCCCTCGGTTGTTAATCATTTAAAAGGGGGTGCTTTAGCCTGGAGGCTTGATATTTTGAGCAAACAATTCAGAACTTTCTTTTGAATATCACATGGAAAGTGCAGCATACTTGGAGATTGCGGATTCTTTTGCAAATTTTTCCATTAGAACTTCATCACCTTTGATTTTTTCCGAATATTCTAGTCTCCCATTAATTACAAAGAAATGTTTTGTTAGAGATAGATTGGATTTATCCCACATGAGGATTGTAAATTAGGGGTCCCTCATGTACAATTTGTTCATATTTACAGACCTTTGCTGATTTAGCAAAAAAATAAAGGATCAAGCCTCTTCAATGACTCCTTGTTTGCACCACTAAGTTCCTTCAACAAAAGCATGATTTATTTTCCAAGAGTACCAATTTTTCCACTAGTTAACAGCATTCTGTACCCACCTATCAATAAACCATGGAAAGTTTGCACCAATTTCTGCAGTTTGGAATCCATTTCAATAACTAAAAGCACAGGTTTTAGTTGCAAGAGATGATTAATTACGAAGCAGATTTCCACCAAACACCCTTTCATCATCAATGACGACTCATGATTCTTAACCTAATTATCGGCACATAGAGTGCAACCTACCACTCAATTCCACGTTTGAGCCATTACAACCACCACATATCAAATATCAATGCTTCATCTTTTGTGTGGGCCACCATAACATTTCCACAATCCTAACCATTGGATCCAACTATTAAAAGTAACAAGTTTTTAGATTAATTTTCGGATAGAAAGTAAAGTTCATTGGCAGTTAAGAAAGTCGTCATCGGTACATTCTTTTTCTTCCAGCCCTTTTAAAACCCTTTATATAATATATATTTAAACTTTGAGTCAACTCAGATGTCCAATGAATCAACTCAACACAACATCTCCCAAGTCATTTCGAAACCTTAATTAAATATTTTAAAATTTGAATTTTAGTTATTTTCTATTTTCGCAGAAAGAACATAAAATATACAACACATAGATCTGTCGAGTTTTACTCAGCCGATGAATCCTAAAGTTGAGCGATCCTAATTTTAAGTCGACTCAACTGAGTTTCGTGTCCAATACATGAGTTTTAAAGCACAACTTTACACATCAATAAGTTGACATGTCACATGTAGAAGTTGGGATGGTGTGGCTTTCATTGTATATGATGTGAGGTTTTGGGTTGCACCACATAAACCAAACCTTCTTTCTTACATTTGCACCCATTTGTTCTCTTGCTTGCATTTTCTTCTTCTTCTTCTTCTCTCAACCTCTATTCTCCCTTCTAAAAACATGAATGAGTATGGGGAAGAAAACCCATGTTGTTATTTTCATCCTCAAGAGGTGGTTACAGGGGTATGTGCTCTTTGTTTGAAAGAAAGGCTTCTCATCTTGGCCTCAAAACAAGGGCACCTTCCCCTTCACAAAGACACCAAAGTCCTTCATAGGAAGTCTATCCTCTCACTTCCTAAGATCTTTGCTTTGGGCTCCTTCCTTCATGGTCTGGATTTTCGGCATAGTAAACCGGATGACTCTGATGATGACGATGCGTCCACCAGCCAAGATGGTATTCATCTTACTTATCTTCGTATATTGAATTACAATAAAATTTAAGAGCAATACAGAATTTTGCTTATTAGCATATTTAATGATGTCGTTTCATTAGAGATTCATGAAAGAGATCTTGCGGAGATGCATTAGTTCTTTCGAACCTTCGAGTTTGATCATTGTGAAATAGGGGATATGACCCTTGTTTATTTGTAAGATTTTTTTATTAATGTATCCAATATCTTGCTTAACCACCCCTAAAAAAAGAAAAATCCTTATTTATGGTATCTTAGAACCAAAAATTAAAATTGAGACGGAACTAATAAATTGAATATTTTTCGAGGATGATTGATCATTTTCATTGTAGGCAGCAGCACATGGTTGTACTGCATTCTCCAAGTGTGCTCTCGTTTTCTTTATTACCAAAAATAACTCAGAGGAGAAAGGAGGGCTTTTGGAGACCCTACTAGCCCAACCCTAGATATTTTTTCAAACCTTATCTTATACCAAGAGAAAGATAGATATAGAGACACATCTCATTACATTTCCAATCAACGTTGAAAAAATTGCTCGAAAATTAATAATGTCATACTCTTCATTGATCACTACCAAGAAGAAAAAGTTCCAAGAGAAAAATATTTTATCTTTGCCACCATACCACTGACCTCTCTTGGTTGCGGGAAACATTATGAAACAACTCTACATTGAAAGAATGAGAGTCAATGAAAATAAAAAATTGGACTATTTTAGTATTGAAAGTGAGAACGGAGACCGCTTTGAATCTTCTCTTGTTATTAATAATTAAGCCCTATTTGTCGTCTATTATCTGTATAATTAATGATTTTCTTTTCAATAAGTTAATTTTAAGGGTGGTGGGGCCTCACCCAATATTTATTAATAAAACATTAAACATTACATTTGGTCATCATATGGATAATTACAATCTCTGTGATTCAAAAATAAAAGATCAAGAGGAAGCATAGACAGATTTTGATCAATAGTAGTGTACATTTAATGACTAAAATTTCTAGATTTTTGAACTATTTGTGCAGATTCATTTATATCGATCAAGTTCGAGGAAAATGGTGCTGCTTCATGGGATAAAGATACAAATTCTAAGGTGTCCCTTGAACCCGTTGATATGTCCAACAATCACATCTTGAAGAAAGAATCTAAGGGGGTCAAGAGTGTTGTAGAGCATGTGAAATCACAAGGGGGAGTTAGGTGGCGAAAGCGGATTGGTCAACTTTTCCATCTCATAAAATGGAAGAGGTCTAGCAAGGGTAATGTGTGCCATGTAGGCAACAAAGTGGGTGGAGTTAAGGTGAGGAAGGGTTGGATAAGGACTCTGACAAAGAGGAGGACCATGTAAGAAAGTGGCATCTAGAAAGGGACACTAATCCTTTTCTCCATCCACACTACTTTGTGTTTTCTGGTTCAATGTAACTGTAAAGCTCTACAATAAATTGTAAAGCTCTACATTATTGAGTGATTTTACAGTTTGTTTTGTTTGCCCTTTTGGGGGTACATTGGTCCATGGTTTCAAGTACTAGATTTTGGGTTTCCTGAGTCTGCTTTGGATATCATGTTCAAACTAATCCAACATCAATATTGAAATTATTATTTATTTAATTTTCTTAAAAACAGGATTAATAGATTTACATTTACAAGATCACATTCGACGAAGTTTGCAAAAAACCCTTCAAATTTTTTAAAAAACTGTCTGGTTTGAAATAGTTTGTGGCCGAATCAAAGTGCAATCCAATTCACATGGGAGGAATTGCTTGAACCCTGTTAAAAGTTTTACTTGACGAGTCAATCTAGGATCGGTAGTTTCAAGACAATGCTTTGGGCATATAGTGAGTGAAAGTAGTAGGCCTTACCAATGGGGGCATGTTTGACACACTACTATTTTTTCACCAAAAATCAGCTCATTCCGAAACTTCTATCCCCATAAAAAATGATTTAAAAAAATGAACGGTTCACGATTCTTCAACTTGTAAACATGGGGCTAGAACCCTTTTTTTATTTACTCATTTCTAATTAATATTTTTTATGTTCTTTACTAACAAGGATGAAAGTGGATCAACCACCCTCCATCATGTAATTCCCAAACCTTTACAAAGCAAGGTGGAGGCCCTTTTATAGCATTTAATGAAATACCTTGTATGTCTAAAACAATCAAAAAACTCCACAACCCAGTTCTTTTCACCGTGATTGAGATCGATTCGGGGAAGAAAGTAGAAGCCAACTCACCTTACAAACTTGCCCCTGCCCTACTTTTTAATAGCTTAAATACAAGAGGGCAAGAAAAATACCTGTCAGCGTCATAGCCCGTGTGATACTTTATATCCCCCTAAATAATAGAATGCATTCGTCCTTATGGATATGATTGGTTCAGAGTTTCTATAGCAGCCTTATGTTGACATTACTGATTGATTGCCTTATAACCTCGAACACTAACAGCCCCCAATTGTACTTCGTATACCACTGTATCGCACCCCCAAATACTACACATTATTGATTTGCTTTGTGAACGAGGGCAGCCATTAGTTTCTGTTTTCTTTGAGATTGGAACTCACCCTACGTTACCAAGGTTTGCAAACATCGTTAACAAAAAACACAAACAAGTCAAATTTATCACCACCAGTTTTAATACCTTATAATTTTCTAAGTTGCTGCCTTGGTTATTCTATCTAAGCATTTGAGATATGAACTATCTTGATTGAATGCCCTCTGATTACTGATTTGGAACCCGAACATTCTTTCCCGTAGTTCCTTAATCTGTTCGTACCATTATCTTTACCATGTGTACATCGTGTCCCTTGATCTGTATTCCCACGGGCGGTGCCAATTGTTGAGGTCGATTTTGTGATAAATTAATCTTGATTATGATTTCACCATTAAGGGTATGTTTGATTGCACATGGAAAATAAGGTGGAAAATCAATTTCCATGGAAAATGACATTTTTCTAGTGTTTGATTGCACATGGAAATGGAATTCATTTTCCACCCCATTTAAAAAGTCCACTAAATCATGGATTTCACTTTCCCACCCATATGGGTGGGAAAATGAAATCCACCCATATTTTCCATCATCAATTATTCCCTACCACCACCACTACCACCACCACCACCACCACCACCACCATTACACTAACCTTGCCGTCGTCGTCATCACCGTCGTCACCATCGCCGTCACCGTCAGCTCCGTCTCCGACCACCTTCTCTCTCTCTGTTCTTATTTTTCTTCTTCTCCATCCCTCACCTCCTCCGCCACCACCATCACCAAGTTCTCCCCCCATTTTCCTCACTTACCTTCATCGTCGCCGCCGCCACCGCCGCCGTCGTCGTCACCACATCCTCCTTCTCCTCTTCTTATTTTTTCTCATATTTTTTCCATGATTTTATCCAAGTGAAATCAAACAATGGAATTTGATTTTCCAACCCTACCTATTTTCCACAACTAATTTTCCATGGATTTCAAATTCCATGGAAAGTGACTTTCCATGCAATCAAACAGACCCTAAATCTACAAAATAATAGAAAGAACATAAAAAGATAGAAAAGACAATGATTTTTTATGTGGTTCGACAAATGTGTTTACATCGACAGGCTCGGGGAACGGTTTCACTATAAATCTCACGGTTACATGACCTCCTCACCTCCCTTCTGTTTTTTTTTTTTCTTCTTTCAGAAATCTCCCTTTTTTCGTCTCTCATCCGAATAGTTCATCGGCAAGATTTTTAGTGATATGGGACCAACACTTACCAAATCAAATTCTAAGATTTTTTTTATATAATGCCTAAAAGAAAATTTATGCTTTATGAAAAAACTTAATATCAACTTATTGAGATAAGAGAGTGATTGTGGTAGAGATGGGGATATTGAGACTGATGATTGAAAAACTAGCAGAGATGAAATCATAAATGAACGCATTCAATAAATGTAGGAATAGCTTCAGTATGCATGTGATGAACTTAGGGAAGTCAATTGAGATGGGTTAGTTGAAATTCTAATTAAATCACAGAAGATATCTCTCATTTGGCAAGATTGAATGAATATCTGACCCCATATCTTTGGGATATGGATTCGATAATGATGATCAATCATGATGGTTATCATTGTAAAGGTCTAGACAAAGATCTCTAATGATACAATTACAATATTTTGAAAAAATAAAAAAATAATCAAGTAATAAGAAAAGAGACCGAATGGACAGAAGATACGTTGATACATTCTTTTCAATGCCATCAAGATCAAAGCTAGGTAGAGTGCTGGTTCACAAGATCCGCGGTTCAATTTCAGAGTAAAAGAGTGGTCCAATGGTCTTTCCTCATAATTAACTTTTTAACAAAATAGAGGCCCATTTTGAAAGCAATAGATCAAAGCAGGCCAATAGTCATATATATAAATTAAATTTAAAATGTGGGGCCTAACAAGGTTTAAAAGCTAGGACCAAATTGGCTGTACCGGATTACCTAACATGGCTCTATCTATTAAGATCAAAAATCAATGTTGATGTTAACTTGTGCCATTTCCAGTACTTTAATCAATCGATCTAGATCTAGTCCAGTTTTGATACACAGGTTGATTGGTCTAAATTTATAAATTATTTAGGAAATTTAAAGAATTATTTGCTTTTATCCTTTTAAAGTATATATGAGGACAACCCAAACAACATCTACAAAATTGTGAAAATAAAATTACAAATTTATGGTGAATATTAATAATATGAGTCCGACTAGCCTTACTAAGTTAGTAAAGATTTCACCCTTACTAAGGTTCCTTGAGCTAAACTTGTGGCATATATCCATAACAATGATCTGATTCTTCAGGGATGTAGAGAACAAAATTCTATGAACTTTAAAAAAACATTCTAAAAAATATTAATATTTACTGTTGAATTTTAATTTTAAATTTGAGAATTAAGTGGAAGTTCGGTAGCCGTTCTTTTTGAAAACCTTGAATCGACTTCAGAAGAAAGTTTTTCTTATATTTTTTATTTGAGTTTTTTCATGAAATCTAGAGGGTTATATATGGTGTTGGATTGACAATATGGTTATACATTTGAAGCTTAGAATCTTACTAAGTTAGTAAGGAAAATGTTAGTGTAATGGTATAATCATAGGTTGACAGGCTAGACTTTAGATATCTTTATTTGGAAAACAAAATAGAAATGGCCAAACATGTTAAACGTGACAAAGGGTCGGCTTTGCTTATATACTGAAGATATTATTATTCGTTAATAAAGAAAATCTTATCATAATCTTCTCTTGGATTTTCTTCCCACGTGTGCACGTACACACTGCACACACAAAGAATCTTCATTGGTAGTGTCTCCCATACAGTATAGAAGATACTTGTTGGTTGATTTGTCCTAATTATTGACTATAGACATGGGACCATTCTCTTCAAGACCACGACAGATAGAGTGAGGTAAAGAAAGATGACCAGACATGAACCCATCCCCACCAACACCTCCACTACCACCAACACACAAGTGAAAAAGTAAACAGCGAAAAAAAAAAAAGAGAAAAAAAAAAAGCAGAAAAGATGTTTGAGACTCAAAAGCTTAGGTACCTAAACATTGAGAGACCAGGATGAGAAGTGTGGGCAGCCTTTGCTTTTGATCTTGTGCATTAAAAGACAACGAAGGTCATTAGATGGCCCCACTGACATCTAACATGGATATAAAACGGAAATAAAGCATCACATTTTTATAACCTTTCTTGTCATTCAACAAGACTACACTAAAAAGCAATGGGTCAAGTTTGAAAAATAAAAAATAAAAAATATGGGATTAGAACTTTAGCTCACTTGGTTCACATATTACAATTTACTGTGGGATCCTCATTCTAGTTTTACAGTCTAGGAACCTGATATGTTGCTATGTTCAGGATATATAATATGATTTAATTAGATCTAAATTTTGATCTATGTCATGAAATTGAAAGATGTTAGACACCGATTCAAGCCAATATTAATAAAAGTTGATTTTGAGTACGGTTCAATAATGAAACAAAATTTTGAATTATTTTGCAATTTTTTACCCCTTAATATGTCCATGCCCTTTTGAATGATGCAATATATAAGGGCAGTCCCACCTTTTGTACCAGGGTTTAAGACGCCTGTAGTACAAAAGAAGAGTAGCCAGGTTTTATATTCTGGCTAACCTATTCTTAAACTAAAATTAAATAGAATAGAATGAGGGATATCACCTGCTGGATACTGGTTCACGACTTGTGTTGCGGCCCAGAATCCAGAATAGAGATGCAATATAACCCACATATGCATCACAAATGGAATCATAGGGTTGACTCGGCTGAACAACTCAATCAACCAACTCACTCACTCACCTACTACTCATGGATAGGATTGATCGTAGGTTAATCAGGCTTTTTCACAAAAATATATTTAATTTAAAATGAGAAAAAGTCAATGGAAAACTCGCTTCCATTGCTTCTATATTAAAAAAAATGTTTAGATCTATTTTTAAGTTTTCAAGAATAAAAATTTCACCCCCAACACAGATCAACAAATTTGAAAATGAGTTCTTGCAACAGATATTGCAGCATTTGAAAATTTCTGCAAGACTCATTTGTGCAGTGATCTAAAAGCCTTCTTTGATATTTTGGATCTTTTCCTGATATTTGGATAGAAATTTGCACCCAAGTAACTTTAGAATCAACCTACTTCAGATCCACACAAACTTTTGCTGAAAATAGAAAAGATGAACAAAATACCCTCGACAGTAGACATATTCTTAGAAATTATGTTGCATTAAGAAAACACAACTTTAGAAACAAACTTTTTGAAAAAATCCACAAAATTTTTCAAAAAATTATCAAAATACCCTTAGTGGGCCCACACACACTTTCCACGTTGAAAAACTCCGAAAACATTTAACATAGGCACTTTAATAAATTACTCATGAAAATTGAATCCAGAACACCTCCAAACTCTAAAAAACATCTTTTCAGACTGAAAAAATCTCTCCCAAGAGTAAAATTGTCATTTTCCTTAAAATTGGAGAATTTCAACCGAAACAATTGACAAAACCCATAATCTTTCCCACACTTCAAAAATCACAATATTTGAAGAAACTTTCTAAAATTAACTTTGCATCCTAACTTGGATTGCTTTTTAAGATTGTAATAAAGGTCTAGAAAGTGATTTCTAGAGTCCTAATTACATAGACTTTATGGATAAATTATAT
This sequence comes from Akebia trifoliata, assembly GCF_017979445.1. NCBI lineage: Eukaryota > Viridiplantae > Streptophyta > Magnoliopsida > Ranunculales > Lardizabalaceae > Akebia > Akebia trifoliata. Next base: position 23,861,429 of record NC_141376.1, read on the forward strand.
AGTAAATCCCTTAATTAGATATAATTCATTATTAATCCATAATAATTATCAATTTCAATAAAATTATGTATTTTTGCATTAATTACAATTATTTTTGTATAATAGGAAAAAGTCGCAAATTTCTGGAAACGAATAAAAAAAATTCCGAAGCATTTATTGTGATCTAGCATCCGAACAAAGTCAACTGACGAAAATCTAGACCTAGTGGTCCTTCATGAACCGTTGCCCCTAGGTTGGGTAGGATGTCACGGTGAATAATGCAAGACTCTCATCGAGACTCGTACAGCATGTTATGGCGGAAAAAAGTTTTGATTGAAATCAAGTTATAGAATCGTGTGAATTTATAAAGTTATCCGAAACCTCAAAAATCCTAATCTGATTTCTCTAAAAATAGGAGATGAGACCAGAGCTCAAAGGGGAGGAAAAGAAGATATAGACAAAGATTGAAAAATCTCTAAATAATTTAGAATTAGGTTTTTATTTTTTTGTTCTTTTCTTAAGTTCAATTTTGTAAGGCGACTTTGTCATATTAGATTCTAAGATCAATAAAGATAAATTCTTCTTTTCTCATTTTTCTATTTTTATTTAATTTTTCATTGATTGATTTTGCAATTTTTCTTAGCTAAACCTCCTTTAGAGAAGTCAATGAAGCCGAAGCAAAATATAATGGATGAACTTGTTCTAAATCTATCATGCTTTAATGTTCTTAATTGATTTACTTTTTGTTTATAAGTATTGAATGTCTATTTTAAATTATCGAGAAGTCTGATAGTTTAATCTTAGAAAAGGTCAAGTTAAATCATGCATAGTTCCGGTAATTGATTTTAGATGTCTATATTTCTTCATTTAAAAATGAATTATATTTCTTAATTATTGTGTGTGCTAAACCAGATTCACTCTTCTATCTACGAACATTAGTTTTGTCTGAGTAAATTGAGATAAAAATGATTTGAACTTATTTTATTTATTATATTTGCTAGGGTAGCTTTGATTGATCTAACCTTTCTTTTATAGTTTCTACATTTCATTAATTTAATTAAATATTCCTAAATTAATTTTTAATTGGTTACTCATGTTCTTTAATTGGTTTTTAGTTAGAAGGATAATTGATTCATAACTACCACATAAACAAATTGGAGTCGCTGCCAGGAACAACGGTTTGATCCAATATTTTTTTAATAAAATTTCGATTAGGATTTATGCGAATCAAAGTTTTATTTTTCAAAAAAATTCTAAAAAATTTCATTGGATTTCTAAATCACGTGTGATCAAAATCGTAAAATATTTTTGACTTTCATCAGAGTTTTATCGCAGCGCCTTGATCAACTTGAGCAACGCAGTCAAATCTCGAGATTCGTGTATCTTATTTAGAAAATAACTTTCTGCAGATTCTAGGAATTTAATGAACTAATATTTTTTATGGATTTTTGACTTGGATTTGTCTTTTGTTTTCAACTAAAGGACTTGACAAGAAACGACATGGGTAGAGAATTTGTTCAAGCATCCGAATCTGGTCCTTTGATGAAAAATAACAAATTTTTTTTTCTTTCCTTTTTAAATAAAACTTGTAATATGTTTTTAATTTTACAAAGTTGAAATTTTATTTTATCATGAAGGCTCGGAGTGTAATAGATTTAGGGAAAGACGACAATGGGACATGACTATCTCAGGCCCTTGAGTTCGTAGAACGAGATTGGTGTCAGTGGCCTGAGTCGATTCAACTAGTTCATCCCCCATCTAGAATGAAAGGTAAGACTTGAACCCCCCACGTAACTTGTGTAAGTGGGTTTCTATATATATATTTTTTTGTGAATTATCTACACACTCCAGATTTACACTTTGTAAATAAGACATCCTTACGAGGATGACACTATAAGATAAGAATCGGATTTCATCACCGATCACTTACCCTATTAGGTTAATTGAATTCTCATAGAAATCCAAACTAATTTAAAATTGGCTAGACTTGACTTTAAGAACAATCAAGCTCAATAGGCAAAACTAGTTTAAGTTGTACCAATTGCACTTCTTGATTAATGTCAGTGCCTAAGCAAAATCCTGCCCCTACTATACCTTACTGTTCGAAGATGATAAATTACGTCTATTTGAGATGGGAATGTGATTTAAGAGTATCCTTGCTCAGTATTCTATACCACTTCTCATCTGGGGATTGAACCAGTTGACTTTGATGTCAAATAATTGGGTTAGAACCTTAAACTATTGTTTTGAAATAGTTAGGAACTGTCTAGAGTTAGGCACCCTACCTAGGTCCAGTATTTTCTTTGGATCGCCTGTGTATACATGTTTGATAGGCAAAAGTAGAGATAAAAACTCTAATTTAGGAAATTTATATCACGAAGTTTAGAAGAAAATTATGAATCACATGTTTCTTGTGTGATAATTATGGTCATTCTCTGAGTATTGTCAAAGTTTATCCACGTTTCATGCTACGCAGACTAATATGTGTCATTCTCAAAATTCTTATTGGACTCCGACATCTAGATCGTTTGATTAATCATACCACGTAGATAATTGGTTTCCATACCTAGACATAATGAGTTCACTCTAGGTAATCACTTTGGTAACCATGAGAAATTATATATGCACAACACCTTGATGATAAATGATAACATAATTTCCTAACAATTCTATGATTCTCAACAATTCTTCGTACATAGAGTTGTAGAGCCAGCGTTAGCATCCAATTACTCATATTTGTCTTCTTTGATATCTTTGTAATTAGAGTTCTTGATGACTGAGTTGTTAAATCAATAACAACAACTCATCTAACAAAAACAACATATTGGTCAAGCCGTAGTCAAAATGGAGACTCAATCAAGTCATCTAACACTATCTTTAGAAGAAGAAAATTTTGATCAATTCGAAAATGGAGATATCTCAATTCTTGAAAAATTACCATTCTTTCAAAATAAACTTAGCACTAGAACCACTTTTGTGAGGAATTTGATGATTGTCTATCAATGACTGATAACCCTTTATAAATTGAAGTTCAAACACAAATCAATGAGGTTACAACTACAATCATAACAATGATAAAAGTCTAACTAGATTAGTTAATCTTGTCTTTAGAAGAAATAAAGAATGATCAGTTTCATATGAGATAGCCTTCGAAAGTTAAGTTGTGTTTCAAATTCCCAATTAGCAAGATAATTGTGCAAGTATGACTAAGGAAATTACTTTACCATCAAAGACGAATGTTATCCAAAAGGAATCAAGGAATAACTCTGATTTGTTAGTCATACCAATTCCTAAAAATCTGACCACTACCAAATGTGAAACCTCTTTGGAAATCAGTTAGAAAGCTCAAATTTCGTATCCCATCCAACCAATAATTTTACATGATTATAAATACCTTGGTTGTCTTATAATTTTCATTTTCTTAAGGACGTGATGGTTGAAAATTGTCTAAAAAGGGTGATGACTGAGGACATATGTAGGATGTTAATCATTTCACAAAATAATTTTTATGCTTTGTCTAGATAGATTGAGATAAAAACGATTCGAACTTGTTTATTTATTATATTTGCTAAGGTAGATTTGGCTGATCTAACCTTTCTTTTATAATCTCTACATTTTACTAGTTTAATTAATTATGAAGGGCTCCGCAACACTAACACAAATCCCCATGCCAAATCTCGAGGTACTAGGTGGCGCCAAGAGATTTTGGCATGGTTTCCTCTATTTATGTTATCATTCTAAGGCACTTGAAAACCTGATAAAACATATGCAAAAAATCTTGTATGTAGATATATGCCAAAAATATACAAGTAGCAGAAGACTATAAGCTTTGAACAACGTACCGATAGATCAGAGTGTGGAAGGAGCAAAAATATATAGGATTACAAAAATACCCTTACTCTAACATGAACCTAACATTCATCCAAAAATTTGTATGTATTCTAGATATAATTGAAAATGCTAATAGGTGTAGTCCTAGTGTTTACCAGGAAACGGATTCTAGTCGTCGGTCTGACCTACTAGATAATCCTCACCCGTCAACTCTACAACTACTTCACTAACTGCAAGCTATGAAGCTAAAAAATATTAGGAAGGAAAGAGTAAGTAACAATAATTACTCAATAGGTCCACAAACAATTCCTATTAATAACCTCTTCTAAACATGAATGAGTAAACATATTGAAACATTTCAATACATATAAAATTTTATAAATTAAACTACGATTAATTTCTACATATAGTCAGGGATGAGCAACTAAACATTTTAAAATTCACATTACATCAATCAACAATACTCAATGTAACATTTTCTTTTTACTCAAATTTAATTGATAAAATTGAAACAGGAGACATGCTTTTTATTTTATAATTCAAAATAAAACAACAGATACATAATACACAATAGAGGAGTAGTGGAATTAGACAGTTATGATTCATGACTGGACCACTCCCAATCGGAACATGACGTTACAATACTTTACTAACTTTTAGTTCTTAATTTTGTGACCGGTCACTGTACTTACCACACTTGATTGACCATTTATTCAGCTTAGACTGGTCGTTTGACGTGACTATAAGCAATGAGTCTCTTTTTGATGTGTCAAAACGTTCGACTACTATAGATTATTAGTGATTACTAACCAATTATCTTCATCTATGCCTATCAAGTGTGCATATGATTCCCAATATACCACTTTTTTCGTATACTACCACCTTTACATTATACGTTTTGTAGTACCCCAAGTTTTTTATTCATATCTCGAGGAAAAATAAATAATGCAAGTTTGAGAAAATTATGAAAGTATAACTTAGGGTAAAATTTTAGGAATTTTTTTATCATTTTTAATAAAATCTTACCTCACTATTAGATTAAAAATGACTGAAAAACATACTTTTAGCCTATAAGCACACTCAAATGCAAATCCAAACAAAAAAGTTACAAAATCCTCGATTGTTGGGTCAGACTGAACTAAACAAATGAATTTTTGCTAGAGATATTTTTAAAATCCAATTACACCATTGGATCCGTAACGAAAAGTTATAGAAAATGAAGTATTTAGTCATCATTTTCAGAGCTCAAAAAGTTGAAGTATCGTCAAAAACGAAAACAACTTTGATTTTAAGGTCGGACCGAGTTAAAATATGTGAATTTTTGTTTAAGAAATAATTTGTAGAATTTAATCATGCCATTAAATCCGCAATGAAAAATTATAGAAAAAAGAGTATTCACTCATCAGTTACGGAGTCCAAAAACTTGAGTTATCGTCAAACGAAACAACTTAAAAAATATCAATTTCATCCCACTAGCTTATATAAAAAATTTGTAAATCATATTTACTATTCATTGTCTCCTATACCCTTCCAAAACTAGTCGAATATTTTTTAAAATAAAATATTGGTTTTCTACCAACTTTAAACTCGAGATTCTTCGTGATAAGGTTTTCGTCGACACTTGGTGAAGAAAAAAAATGTCAACAACATCGAATTCTACAAATCTTGTCCATTTCTTTTTTTCTTTTTATCTTCTCTTTCTCCGTATTTCATAGAAAATCAACTGTAACACATACGAGGGTTTCGACCTCCGATTTCAACCACTTAGAGTCCGAACTATCCCTTATTGTAGAAGGAAAAAAAAGATAATGTCTCGAGATCTTCAAAATCATCGGATTCGATTCAAAAATCAATTATCTATACATAAGACCTGTCTCAATTTTTATACAATTTTTCTCACTTTTCGCACATGTTTTTCAATTCTAACTCCCAGCATGTGATAGGAGGCTCTCAATTCCTATTGATAATCGTAGATTGTGAAAATTGCATTTAGGATTTTTAATAAAAATTTATGATATATTTAAAAAATGTAAAATTCTATTCGTTATTTCAAATTCATGTCAAGACTTTCATGTTTGATGTGTTTAGTTGTGTTTTCACCAGATTATTTCTGCTAATTTAGTTATGTGCACTACTCGAATCCCATTTTGATTAAATTTGTGTAATTTTTCAATGTAAATGATAAAAATGAACTTCAAAGTTTGAAAAATAATTTAATATTCAATGAACTCATATTAAGTGGATAAATATTAAAAAATGAATGTTGTGTTCGAAAAATTGAAATGTGAGAAAATCGAAAAAAAGGAAAAAATTGATGAAACGATAAAATGTTAGAATCACACCCGAGGGTTGAAGTCTGCATTTTACATTGTGATATTATGTGTGAGTTGATGAGCGCATATCCGGGGTTAATTTACTTTCTATTATCACAAGGTGACTTGCATGTATTTTTTACGATTATGCATTGTGTGCTATTATTTATTTTAAGCCGTTAGGCTACAATTGCATGGTAGAAAATTAGATATTCATTTTCAACTCTGTAATGTTAATTTCTTATATATTTTTAAAGAAAAATAATATATATATATACCTATTTTGTGAATTGTTAAAGAGTTTATGAATACCTAAAGGGATGGTCTGTTATATCATCCGGAGTGATATACTATTTTAGGATGTACAGTAGGAACAATCATACTCATATATGCTATGATACATGTATCAGAGTAGAGTCACAACTAGAATTCAGGTTTATTTCTTTCTATCTTTATCAGTGAACTTGTAATGTAAAGGTGGTCGTACACGAATCGGAATCACATGTATGCTTGATAAGTATAGATAAAGATGATTAGTCAGTGATTACTAACAATCTAGAGTAGTTGAATTTTCTAACACATCGAAAAGAGACCTATTGCTTACGGCCACGTTAAATGACCAGTCTAAATCAAAAAAATGATCCCGCAAGTGTGGTAATGAATCGACCAACCACCAAATTAGGAATTAATACTTTATTATTGGAACATCATGTCTCAACTGGGAGTGATCTAATTGTTGATCCCAACCCTGTAATTCCATTACTCCACCATTATATATTATGTATATGTTCCCTTATTTTGGACTATAAAAGGTAATGCATGTTTACTATTTCAATTTTATCAATTAGATTCCTGTAAAAAAGAAAATGTTATATTGAGTACTACTGATTGATGTAACGTGGGTTTTAAAATTTTTAGTTGTTCATCCCTGCTATATGTATCAGTTAATCATAGTTCATTTTTTAAAACTTTGCATGTCTTGAAATAATTTAGAATGCTTACTAATTCATGCTAGGATAAGGTTATTGGTATGAATTATTTATTTTCCTACTAGGTAATCATTGTTACTCATCATTTCTTTATTATTATTTTTAATTTCAAAGCCTACAGTTGGTGAAACGAGCATAGAACCGATGAGTGAAGATCACCTGGTTGGTCAAATAAACGGTCAGAGCTCGTTACCTAATCATTATTGGGACTATACCCCTTAGTGGCGTTAATTTGTCCAAGTGGTATTATAGATTTTGGATTGAGTACTAGGAATTTTTTTAGAGTAAGAAGTTTTAGTAGAATCGTGTATATTATTTACTTTTTTCGCACTCAAATCTACCTTGCGTTATTAGATGTATATAGGTTTATGCTATTATTCTATTTTATATATATATATACAGGATGTTATGTATATTGTTTATTAGGTGAAGCAGGTTGAGTGCCTTGGAATGCTAACATAAACAGAGGAAACCATGTCAAAATTTTGAGGTGCCACCTAGTACCTCGAGATCTAACATGAAGCTTCGTATTAGTATTTCGAAGGTGCCACAAATGGTATTAAAACATAGCATTAGATCCGTATGGGATATAGATCTGTTTTGAATAATTGACTGATACCATAGATATCAAAGTAATATTAGGAATATGATATCCAAGCTTACTAGTACTTCTATACTGAGATTACGAGTTCTTTTGTGTCTAGAAGTCTGTAAAGCCTAGTAAACTTAGGATAAGATTCTAAGTTCATTATGTTAGTAATAGAAATGGTGTCCATTATTACGTTCTAAGTTACAATAGCAATTCATAGTTATATAAGAGCGATTTTTGCCTTATTTTGATAAGTATCTTGTTGTTGATAAACAAAAGCAAGATGAGTAGATGAAGCAAAGGTCGAGAAAGAAGTCGAACCGTAGTAGAGACGGGATAGGTTCTAAATCAGACTGCTAACCTAATAGCACAATTGATGTCATTCATGGGACAAATGTTAGAGTTTCAAGCCAAGTTCAAAGAGGAAATTATAAAGTCGCAGGTTAAGATAGTTGAAGAGGTAACTGAGTTGAAGGAGTTCCAGACTTCTTCATAAGTTGCAGATATTATTCTACCCCAGATTCCACCATAGGAACTATGGCCATAGATTGTACCTTTGAGGGATGAAAGAGTTCCTTAGCCCCAAGGACAGGTAGATTTGAAGATGTGGTTAAAAAATGTCCATTAATTATGTCCAGCAAGATTTGGTGGTTCTTCCGATTTGGCAAAGTATAGACACCCCATTTTTGCATTCGCCTGATTAATCAACTCGTCAATCCGATCGCAACGATTCCCAATGATGGATGTTTATTCCCTTGCTTTATTTTGTTACCAGATGTGTTTCAGAAATCCGGATGAGGTATCTCAAACTGACAAAACTGTAGAAACCACGCTACGCTGGGAAAATACGACCCTCGAAACATAGAAATCATTATCTTGCCGACAAAAAGAAGCTTTGCGATAAAAATCACTAAAAAATGATCAAATTACCAAAATACCCCTAACCTTAAAACATCCATAGAGCCTACGTTACGCTTAGGAAAATCCATTCAAACACATAAAACAACAAATCGAAACTAAATAAATCATTTCGCCAATTTTCACAGAATTCGACAAAATGACAAAAATGCCCCTCATAAAGTTCACGACTATTCCACACAAAAAATTTCATAAATGACACAAACCAATATTTTCATTGAATTCCTTACGAAAAATCAATTCTAAAACATCCTGGAACATTGAAAAACGATTTAAAACGCAAAAAGTCATCTCCAAAGGCAAAACTGTAATTTTACAATTTTAATAATTAAAAATTTTGAAATTAATAAATAAAAAATTAAATAATGTAAGTGAAACATTAATAAAATTAATTTAAAAATTTAAACCAAAAAATTGATCAATCAGGCTTTCAGGCAAAATTGTTGATGGTTGCCAAGATATTTATTTAAGGACCCCTCCATCTGGGGCCCAAAGAATTAAAGATATAATAAAAGGGGGACTCTCCAAAAATTAAAGTCAATCTAGTAAGACTAAAAATCAACCAAGAAACACTAAAGTCAAAGTATTAAAGTCAATCTCATAAGACTAAAGTCAAAACCCTATCTAAACTAATCAAGTCAATCTCATAAAACTAAAGTCAAAACCCTAATCTAAACTAATCAAGACAATCTCATAAGATTAAAGTCAAAATCCTAAATTAAAACCATAAAGAATAAGTCAATCTCATAAGACTAAAGTCAAAACCCTAATTAAAACCCTAAAAAAAACCCTAATCAAACCCTAATTTTTCTAAAAAACTGTATAAATAGGAGCCTCCACACCCTATTTTCGTATCAAATAATAAACTCTAAGAGAAGTAGGTCAAAAAGCTTCCCTAGCCTCCCATAAACCCTAATTTTGAAATCCCAACTCCTTACCTAACACCCATACTTCGATTTTAGCTTGGAAAATACCTAGAAGCCCTTCAAAAAAATCCCGAAATCTATAAACAAATCTGAAGAATCCAGATCTAATGAAGAGATACCTCGCCTCGGAGATCAAAAATCAGATCCAGAGACAGAACGAAGCGATAAATACTGTACAAGGAGTAGTCTTATCAGATCTGAGGAAATAGAATCTTTGCGTATCGAAGGTAAAATTTCTGTTATTTCTTTATCTAGGTTTTGTTGTTAGCAATGTAGTCTTATTTGGGATAAGTAGAGACCGGCATTGGCCGGGCGGGGTTGGTGCCTAACACCTTCCAATCCCGTAATGTGATCTCCGGATTCAGTTTTTCTTCAGTAGATTAGTTTTTTTTATCCGTTTAGAGTCAGTATCCGGTTCCTAGACCGTAATAACTAGGTGGCGACTCCCAAACCTCAGTAGTTGGTAGGCACAACATTTCAGTTAGATGGGGATGTTTGTCATTGGTGGTGTTGGGAGAGGAATGTCTTGGGAAATGGACTGTTCGAGTGGGCCACTTCGAGATGATGTTTCTCAATAGATTTATATCTGAGATGTCTCGAGAGATTAAGGACCAAGAGTTTTATGGGTTGGTGCAGGGCAACCTATAGGTTACCAAATATGAGTTGAAGCACTCGGTTGTCACGATATGTACCTGAGCTCATTCCGATAGATCAGTTGAAGGCCCATAAATTCTTCAGAGGACTACAGCCCTATCTAAGGGTCAGGATGTCGATTATTGAGATTACCAATTATAGAGATTTGGTAAGTCAAACTTAGAGGGTTGAGCGAGAAGAAACGAAAATATAGACTTCTAGGGTTAAATCAGTCAACCTCATAATTGTTTTCCTTCCAGATCAAATCCAATCAAGAGGCCAATGTATAGAGCACTTGTATAGAGCACTTGTACTATCAAGTTATAGAGTAGTTGGGGCTCCAATAAGGCTATAAGAGCCAAGGGGACCAACAAGGTAAGTTTAGAGACCACAAGCTCCAATTTACCGAACGTTTATTTCATAGAGACCTATACAGGTGGGACCGTCAACATGTTTCACATGTGGTCAAGCAGGATACTTCAAACGAGATTGCCCTCTATTACATTCCCAGATAGGGATTATTCTTAGACCCTAAGGCATGGTATATCATCTAACCCAAAAGGAGGTACCTATTGTAGACGAGGTGTTGGAAGGTACAATTTTAATTTTTAATATTAAAATTCGAGTGTTGTTCGATATTGGTTCCTCTAGGTCATACATTTCTGCTGAGATTGCACATTTACTAGAGTTTGAAATTACTAACATGGGCCGAGTAATGAAGTTATCTGCACCGTTGGAAAACTACTAGATAGCTTAAAAATTATGTCGACATTGTGTAATTAGAATAGAGGACCAAGAAATGATTACTGATCTCATGTTACTAGATTGTTGTGATTTCGACGTTATCTTGGGGATGGATTTGTTAGTACAGAATCATATCCATATTGACAGTACGTAACTCAAGGTTAGATGAACTTGGATGCAAAACAAATGGTGGTTTGCGAAGCTCTCGATGATGGCACTCCCTTTCCTTTCTATAATAAAGAATGATTCTTCCTTTAACTAGATGAAACTCCAAGTGGGATGTATAGAAACCCACTTGCTAGTTTTTGATGAGAGACGGATAGAAAAAAATACAAACTAAATTCAAGGATGGTAGAAACGTAAAGCTCGTCAACATCGACAACTTTTTCTTCTTCATCGACGACAACCTCGGACTCATTATAGACAGATTTTGATGAGAAGGCGGTGAGAAACCCTTAGGTATCAATCGATTGGATTTTGGTCGTTTGGAGAGAAGTGATGTGGCACCCCACCAAACGCTAACACAAATCCCAATGTCAAATCTTAAGGTATTATATTGCACCTTAAAATTTCGACATGGTTTCCTCTGTTTATGTTAGGATTCCATGGAACTCGAAAACTTAATAAGATAATAAGCAACAAATCCTGTGTAGAAATATGCAAACATGGAAAGAATAGAAGAAGACTAAATACATCAAACACGTAAGTAGATCAGAGTGCGAAAGTTTAATAATATACAGGATTACAAAAAAATACCCTCACTCTAACATGAACCTAACAGTAGCCCCAAAATTTATATACATCCTAGATGAAACTAACAATACTAATGGATGTAGCCTTAGTGCTCACCATGCAACAGATTCTGATCGTCGAGCTGACCAACCAGATATTCCTCACTTGTTAACTCTGTACCTGTCTCGAAAAATGCAAGTTCTAAAATAAAATAAAATAAGAAGAAAATGGTGGAGTAACAATGGTTGGTTACCCAGTAAGTCCACAATCAATTCCTACTAATAATCTCTCATAGACATGATCGGGTAAGCATACTGAACATTTCAATACATGTAACGTTTTACAAAGTAAACTACGATTAATTAGTACATATAACAAGGGATGAGTAGCTAAACATTTGTAAAGAATCACATTACATCAATCGGTAGTACTTACAATATATTTTCATTTTTATAAAAATATAATTGACATCCTTAAAATAGTAAATATGCTTTTCATTTTTATAAATCAAAATATAACAACATATGCATAATACATAATGATGTAGTAGTGGAATTAAAGAGTTGGGATTCATGACTGGATCGCTCCCAATCGGGACATGATATTATTGTATAATAAACTCGTAGTTCTTGATTTTGTGGCTGGTCGCTATTTACCACACTTACGGGATATTTATCTAACACAGGTTGGCCGTTTGACGTGACCGTAAGTAATAGGTCTCTTTTAGATATGTTAGAACGTTTGGCTACTCTAGATTGTTAATAATCACTAACTAATCATCTTTGTCTATACCTAACAGGCGTGCATGTGATTCCAAAAAATACAATCCTATTTGTGTATGACCACCTTTACAATACAAATTCACTGGTAAAAATAGAGAGGAATGATCCTGGATTCCATTTGTGATTCCACTCTCATACGCATCACATACCACGTATGAGTTTGGATGTCCCTACTATACATCCTAGGATAATATATCACTCCAGATAACACGATGCACTATCCCTTCAAGTATTCACAAGCTCTTTAACAGCTCACAAAATAGCTACATATATATTTTTTTCTTTAAAAATAAAAGAGAAATTAATAATACAAGGTTGAGAATGATATCTAGTTTCCTACCATGTAGATGTGGTTACGCAACCTAAAATAAATAACAGAACATAAAAATAAACTGCGCCTCATACTATAGAAAGTAAATAAGCATGCAACTAATATCATTATCCCCGGATATCCGTTCACCAACCTACACACAACATAACAATGTAAAATGCAGACATCACCCCTTGGGTGTGAATTTTACATTTTACCGTTTCATCCTTTTACCCATTTTTTGATATTTTTTACTTTTCATATTTTTAAACACAACACCCCTTTCTTAATCTTTCAAAGTCATTTTAATTATTCAATCAAAAATTACCAAAGTTTACGCAAAACAGGGTCTTGATGATGCATGAAATTAAAACTGTCAAAATGGTGAAAGTTGGTGAAAATTTGGCTAATTGTGGAAAACTCAATTTTTTGAAGTTCTTGAATTGAAAATGGGTTCTTGGAGATGAAATCTTTGAACATGAGATTCGACATCATATAAATTTTACAATTCAATTCAAAATAACGAAAGAGATATTTGATTTTGAAAATCTATCAAAAACGTCAAAATTTACGTTTTGTTCTTAAAATCATAAATTGGATTTTGATCTTTTGAGATTTGAATTTTTAAATCATTCCCATTGTTTCGAAATGCAGCGTAAAACATTAATTTCATTAAAGAATTTAAAGTGACATTTACTTAAAAGTTTTTAATAAAATAAAGGGTGGAAATACACCTACAAGTGAAGGGGAGTTCAAGGCAAAAGTAAAATGTAGTTTCTGTCAAAAAAATTCAAACACGGTAGGACCGTGGTCTTTGGAAGGTTGAAAATGATCAGACCGTGGTCCTTAAACAGTAGGAGCGTAGTCATGCAATGGTAGGATCGTTAGCAAGTTGCCAACTGTTCGAAATTTGATTTTTCGCCAATTTTTTTCGAGTTTTTTGGTCGTTCTTCGATTCTCTAACCTACCCATGTATAATTGTTAAAATAAAATGAAAACACATCAAATACTTAGGTTTTTGGCATGATTTTAAACATAAATGAAGCAACATTCTACGATTTAAAAATAAACAAGTTTTCTAAAAAACTTAAATGCAAGTTTTTGAAATCTACGACTACTAATAAGAATTGAAAGTCCTTTACAAAATTTGTAGTTGTCGGACATGATGAGCTACCTCAAAAATCAAGGATTGACAGTGATGAGCTCAAGGTTTGGCGGACTTGGAGGCTAAATGATCAGGTTAGTTGGAAAACCCTCGATGAAGGTGTTCTTCCTCCTTATACGACGAAGAACGACTATTCTCCGAGTAAGTGCTAACGAAACCTACTTACTGGTTTTTATCTAGGGATGGAAGGAATGGAAAAGAAATGAGGATCGAAGGTGATAATAATGTAGCACTTGTCGATGTCTATAACTTCTTCTTCTTCGTTGAAGCTCAATGGTCTCTCATTCTTAACGAATCTTAAGGGGAAGAGTGTGGAAACCCTTGGGTTGAGAATCTATTGGGTTTAGGTTCTTTGGAGAAGAAGAGAATGAGTTAAAAAGAAAGTCAACTTTCTTATATAAAAGGGACCGGGGGGCAATTTTGATATTTTTCACTAGTTTTTATTTTCGACGGTAACTTGACTATTCGGACTCGAAAAATGATAAATGAGTATTTCATTTTGAATAATTTTTTGTTGCGGACCTAATGGTGTGATCAGATTTTCTGATTCTCGCTCTAACAGAAATTCACCTTTTTAGGTCCCACCAGACATGAAATTCGAGGATTTTACAATTTTTTCATCCGAACTCGAATTCGAGCGTGCTCACAGGCTGAAGTATGTTTTCTGACCATTTTGAATCCAATGGCGGAGTCTGTTTCTATTAGAAATGAACATAACCAAATCCAAGTATTTTACCCTTAGTCTCTCTTTCAGAATTTTCCTCAAAATATCACTATTTAATTTCTTTGAGATATGAGTTAAAAACTTGGGATATTACAAGTGAAATGAAATATAAAAAAAAATGATTTATTCTCTTATAATAGGGTTGGAGGGGCATACTTGGTATTTTTAATTTTTTTATATCGTTGGCGATATTTCGACTTTTCAAACTTAGAAATCGACGAATGAATACTCCATTCCATATAATTTTTTTATTGCGGACCTAATGGTGTGATCAGACTTTATAAATTCTCACTCTACCAAAAATTGATCATTTTAGATCCCATCTGACATAAAATCTAAGGATTTTACAATTTTTTCATCCGAACTCGAATTTGAGTATGCTTATAGATTAAAATATGTTTTTCGGCCACTTTGAATCTAATGGTGAAGCTAGATTTCGTTGAAAATAAACAGAATAAAATCTAAGAATTTTACCTTAAGTCCATCGTTTAGAATTTTCTCAAATTTCACTATTTGATTTTCTTGAGATACGAATTAAAAACTTGAGGTATTACAAAATATTCGTAAATTAGTTTTTTATTGGTTACTCATAGTCTTTAATTGATTTTAAATTAGAAGGATAATTAGATAAGGTTGTCTCTGTGGATCGACCCCTTGCTTGCTAAGGTTTTTATATTTTTGTTATATTATTCGTACTGATTCATAACTACAACATGAACATATTGAAACCTTAAAAGATGTGAAAAAACATGAAGTTGACCAAATTCAAGTCATACGTCAATACCTATGCAATTGACGAAGTCCAAACCCTAAAATACTTAAATATTCAAAATGAAAAGGATAATTTTATCATTACACTCAACAAAATATTAATTAAGAATCCTTAAAAAAAATTTAAAAAAAAATCAATCAATTAAATCAATTGGAAAGCAAGAAGTAAACTAAATTCTTACATAATCAACACTTTTCTCAATTAAAAATTTATATCAAAATCTTTCTTAAAATACATAAACTTTTAAAATCATCTAAATAAACTTAGAATCTTTCACACACAAATAATGTCTTCACATGAACTTGTGATCCTAACAAACTTAGAATTTCCTACTAATTGTAAATAAAAGGCTAGAATTTGGTTTTAGGATATTTTTCTACAAAACAGAAATTGAATCGACACTTCCTTTCTTCGAATTGAAACAATATACTTATCCCCGGAAGCAATGCCAATTTGTTCGTGGTGTTCTATGGATGCTATTATTAATATGAATGTCGATGTCGTAAGGCTCCTTCCAAACAAAAAAAATGTATCTTACTCAAAGGGAAAGTAAAGGTTAAACGACAAGGATAAGGGAGGAACTCTAATTTAAATTAGAAAAGAATCGAATGAAGATTAAAATAGTTTGTTGTTGTTTGAAAATCAAAAATAGAAATTAGAAAATAAGATGGAAACAAGATAGAAAAACTCATTAGATATTTGGATCAACTTAGAGTAGAAACAATTATGAAAAATCTAATTGCAAACCTCTTTTGTAAACTTAACCAAAAAGAAAGCTAATGTCTCTTAGGTTTAAAGATTTATCTTTAAAAACCAAGAAAGGAATATTAAAGTTAGGATTCCTTCAATCAAATTGTGTGAATCCCTATTATACAATATCTAAGTTAAGCATAAACCATCTTGAATCTTATCTAAGTATGAACTATCTAGATTAATCATATTTAAGGATTTGATCCATAGGAGTTGGATAAACCTTGAAAATAACCTATTAAACATTAAGAAATTAAACAAGAGGAAAGCAATTAAATAACATAATTGAAATTGATCTAGACTTCTCCACTTCTTCAATAGAAGGGGAACTTATCCTAAGATCATTGCAAGGTGAGTAGAAATTATATAAAAAAAAAAAATAGTTTTATAGATGAATCAAGTGTTACACTCTTTCTCTTACTCATAAATTTTGAATATTTAGAGAAAATAAACAAAATCTAATTGGAGAAGAAGACCTAAAGAACTAAGAACAATGAACTAAAAGAGATAGACAAATTATAATGGACCTAGGTTCCTATTTATAGATACTTATCTATTTCTGGAAGGACCTGGAATGTGCGATCATCAGCAATCAGATCAACCTAATGTGTGGAACATGGCCAAGCAATTTTGTCTTGATTGATTACCCTTTAACTAGGGTGTGATTGGAGTCCATCATGGCACGGTAAAGCTGAGATAAAAATGTTATAGCTTTAGTCTTTTTCTTTAATATTTGCTCCTAATTTCTCTAGTGTGCTTGAATTACTATGATTTGTTCATTGATAGCATTTTGATTTTAGGGCTGAACAATTGAGCACACAACCATCAGATTTTCCAGTTTATTTGATTATAAATGTAATTCTGCCTATTTAACATAATAAAATATATAGAATGGTGATATGAGGCATAAACAAGATTATTTACTAATTAAGGTAAAACTGTGGTCAAGACTATGATAAGTGCCCTAAAAATAAGTATTAAAATCAAGGTTTTAGGGCACCAATAAGTCACAACTCAAACTTATCGTGACTATGCCCAGGTTGCATCCTTTTTCATTCAATCCTTTTGGTAAGTGGGTGAACTGGTCTGATCCAGTCGGTCCAAATTGTATTTTTCGATGCTTTAACAGTCCAAGTAACTCAATCAAATGATTCAAACTAGTTAAAAAAAGTTCATCAAATTGGTGGATAAAATGATTCAATTACTTTAACCCATTTCAATCATATTGCATCAAACTAGTTGATCTAGTTGGTTAAATGGATCTAACTGATCCACACATTGAACCGAGTGGATCGATTAATTTAATGATTCAGATCCATCAGTTGCAACCAATCCATCGAATCAAACTTAGTCCCTTTTGGATTCAATTAAAACCTAGACTATTTAACCAATTGGTCGAACATGATTAATCTTTCAACACTAAAACAGTTGGGTTAATTGGTTTAAGTATACAAATAGGGTCAAATCAACCAATTCAATGGATTAGATTAGTCTATTTGTTCAAATTAACCAAGGATCAAAACCAATTAAAGTTAGACCCACAACCAATTTAATTCATCACTTGTTTGACCAGCTTTAAGTATTTGGAATAAACGATTGTCACTACTTAGGCTTAAAAACCTCTTGTGGATTTGATCACAATTCAATCTTTGATGGGGTGGTTAAGAATGAATCTTCCAACTTTGTGAGTTAATTTACTTTTCTTTCGACAAGACTACGATGATATCGTAAATCTCCAAATTTATGATTTTTCCAATTAGTGTCACTCCAATTAATTTTTCAATAGAGTTACTCAATCTATCAAAGTTGGTTTCCAAACCACTTCCTGTAGTCTATCAACTTTTATCAAACTCATATAGTGCCTCCCCTATCAATGATTTGACAATTTTTATAAATCTTGCCAATTATCAAATTCAGTAAAATCCACGTCCAATCTTATCGAGTGTTTTCTAAATTCTATGAAAATAAAAGAGTCTACTTATAATCATATGCATTATAATGATTTGAGTATTAATTTATGGTAGTACTATCGTTGTTCTTCCCATCAAAGTTAATATTAATCTTACTTTTACCTTACTTGTGGGGCAAGTAGGGGAGCAAACCCAAGAGAAAGGGGGAGTATAGTTAAGTTAAGAAGATAAAATTTGAATTAACCAAAAGGAATTAAAACTATTTTTCTTTGTATTTTTGAACTTATAAGAAGATTTAAAGTTGTTAGAAAATGAACCAAAGTAAATGAAGTTAAAGCAAGTAAACTAATGAAATTAAAACACCATTGGAGGTGGATCTACCTAAAACATATTGATGAGCAATTCCTAGTCTCTAGCTTTTTTATAACTCAATCGTAAGGGATTGGTGTTAGCTCCTTAGATCGAAAAGTTTAGCAAATGAAATCAAATGAGGGAACATAAATAAAGTAGAATTCCTTGAACTTCCTACTACCAATTATCTACTTTAAGCATACTTTATCTTAATCTAATCTAAGCATAAAGTATCTATATTAAAAATAAAAGGTGTAAGAAATCTTAAACAGAACTCATGAGATGGGGTTATCAATTATTGATGGACAATCATCGAAATATTTTAAAGAATAGAACTGGTCACTAAGGTTATTTTGAAAGAATGATGGATTTTCTAGGATGGAGATATCCTCATTTCCGAATTTATCAAAATTTTCTTCTTCTAAATATAGCACTAGGTGACTCAATTGAGTTCCTATACTAGCTAAGGCTTGATCCATGTCCTGTTGTTATTGGATGAACTGTTGTTGTTGATTTAACAACTCAGTCATCAAGGATTCTAATGATGAAGTTGGAGGAGAGGACAAAAATGAGTCATTGAATTTTGATTCTGGCTCTACAGCTCTACATTTGGATAAATGTTGAGAATCATAGGATTGTTAGGGAATTATGGTTGGATTCATCATCGAGGTGTCATGCATATAAAAATCCTTATGATTACCAAAATGACTACCCTGAGTGAATTCGTTCTGACACAATATGGTATCCGAGGGAAATCAATTATCTATATGGTATGGTTGGTCGAACGAATAAGGTGTCGGCATCTAATAAATTTTTTGAAAATGATGCATATTGGCTTGCGTAGCATGAAACATGGGTAAACTCGGACAACACTCGGGAGGATGACCATAATTATTACATAAGACACATGGGATCCAAGATTTTCTCATAAATTCCATGACGATAAAAAATTTCCTCGGGATTATGTATCTATACACTATTGATTTGCACATAAAAGAGGGAAGAATTTGATCAAGGTCTAGAAAGTCATTTCTAGAGCCCTAATTACATAGACTTTATCAATAAATTACACATTAAATCCCCTCATTAGACATAATGCATGGTTAGTCCATAATAATTATTGATTTCAATTAAATTATGCATTTTAGAACTAATTATTGTTATTTACGTGTAACAGGAATTATTTGCAAAGTTTCAAAGAAAATCAGAAAAATCTAAAGTTACCACTGTGATCTAGGATCCAAAAGAAGATCCTAAACAAAAAGTCAAATCAATTAACCAAAAATTTACCGCGGTGCCTTGGTTAACGGCGGCGGCGTGGTCAACGAAGAAAGTCAAGCCTCAAAATTCGTACTAAAGCTTTGTGGCTGAAAGACATTCAAATTGAAATAGGATTTTTAGTATTTTTTGTAAATAGGGATTGTCTCCGATACCTTAATTTACCCAGGAAACCCTAATCTGATTTCTCTATAAATAGAAGACCATACCAAAGGGCATATCATCTTTTGGGAAATCTCCAATCTCCCTCGGAAGTCAACTCCTCTTCTTATTTTAGTTTAGAATTTTATATTTTTTTCTTTCTTAGTTTAATGAAAGTTGTAAGGAGTCTCTACCGATTTCAAGTCAAGCCATAAAGATAACTTCTTTATCTCATCTCTCTTCTCTTTTTCTATTTTCTTTATTTTATTTTGTTCTTTATTGTTCTTGCGATGATTGTTGGCTAAATCTCTGTTAGATAGGTTGAAGAAGTCAAAGTAAGATTTGTCAGTGTTTTGATTGTTCTTGAAATTGCTTCATAGCTTTATTGTAATAATTTTAGGTTTGTACTACTAGGCTAACCATTGAATGTTTCTCAAAGTTCTGATGTTTCTCTCTTTGATAAGTTTAAGAAGAATCATACTTTACAAAGAACATTTTATGTTTATCTAATAATCTCGGCTTGAGTTTTTGAGATAACGTAGGTTTTTATTATTAGGTTGAATATTAAATGTTTCTCATAGTTTTGATAATTTCTTTCTTTAATAAGTTCAAGAAGAACCATGCTATACAGAGAGCAGTTAATGTTTATCTAATAATCTCTACCTAAATTATTACATACTTTTGATCTCGTTTAAATTTTAACTATTTAATTTTTTGATCCACAAATATTAGCTTTGTTTAGTGGATCAAGATAAAAAGAGAATCGGAATTCATTGATAAAGCTTGTGAAGGTGGATCCAATTGATCTATACTTCTCTATCATAATTTTTTAATTTTTATTTTAGTAGTTTATTTTAGATAAATCCTCTCTCACAAACTATTTTTAAATCGCTTGTTAAACTTGAATTGGATTGAAAGTAAAAATACCTTGGGTTAAGTTGTCTCTGTGGTTCGAACCTTGCTTGCTAAGGTTTTCTTTTGTTCTTTATTTTATCATTATCTATAGTTCGACCAGAATTCACACGTGATATTAGGTTCTTACGACTAGACAGCTCCTAACTGTTTCAAAGTGGTAATCTTAGCCTCCAATCCAAATCTCTGAAATTGCAAACAACCAGTTTAATCCCTAGTTGAGAGGTGGCGCATGATGCTGAGTAAAGACACTCTTAAATCACCTCTTATCTAGAATAGATGTCGGCTAACCCTCTAGTACAGGAGGTACAGCGGGGTAGGATTGCGCTTAAGCAATATTTTCGATCAAGAAGTGCAATTGGTGCAACTTAGATTAGCTTTGCCTATTTAGCTCGATAAGACCTAGAGTCAAGTCTAACCAATTTTAATTAATTTTGTGGCTATGAATCCAATTTCCTAGAAGGAAAAGATATCGGTGATGAAATTCGATTCTTATCTTATGGTGTCATCCTCGTAAGGGTGTCCTTATTATTATGTGTAAATCTAGGTGTACAGATTAATCATTTTAAATCAACACAAAAACTCACTAACAATAGGTGTGTGAGTGGTGCGAAAATTACCTCTCGGTCTAGACGGGAAATGAAAAATCTGAGTTGACTTGGGCCACCGACAGTAATTACGGTGTACGAACCCGAAGAGCCGTGACGGTATTATCCACCTGTCGTCCTTCCTTAGTCTATTACAATCCAAGCCTTCTTGAATAATTAAAAAAATATAAAAAATTACAAAGAATCCTATACAAGAGTTTCTAAAACAGAGAAAAAAATATATACATCAGAAGGAGCCGAATAGAAATGTTAGTAGAAATGATAGTAAATGAACTCAAAAACAGATTATGACTTATCAAAATCTTACTGACTTTGTCATATTTTATAGAAAATTTTGTTTTGCCCCAAATAGATATACTATAATAGTTAATCGAAGATCGACGCAGAAAGTTACAGTTAGTTTAAGTTCTACTGTCTAGGGTGAAAAAAAATAGGAATGACTTTTATTTTGTAATTTTTTTCTTCTTTCTTCTCTATTAAACCTTCAAGAACATTTGAACTTACAGAAAGAAATCAAAAGAAAAAAAATAAAAATAAAAATGAAAGAAATTAATTTTGAATCAAAACTTACCACTACTATCTTTACCTTTCCATGATAGAGTCACTAAAATTTTGGTGGTACTATTGTTGTTCTTCCCACTGGAGTTAATATTAATCTTACTTTTACCTTACTTTTGGGACAAGTAGGGGATCAAACCCAAGAGAAAGGGGGAGTAGAGTTAAGCTAAGAGGATAAAATTCGAATTAACCAAAAGAAATTAAAATTTTTTTTTTTTTTTTTTGTATTTTTTAACTTATAAGAAGATTTAAAGTTGTTAGAAAATGAATCAAAGTAAATGAAGTTAAAAGCAAGTAAACTCATAAAATTAAAGCAACATTGAAGGTGGATCTACCTAGAATATGTTGATGAGCAATTCTTAAATAGAAAAGTTTAGCAATCGTAAGAGCTTGGTGTTAGCTCTTTAAATAGAAAAGTTTAGCAAATGAAATCAAATGGGGAAACATAAACAAAATAGAATTCCTTGAACTTCCTACTACCAATTATCTACTTTAAGCATACTTTATCTTTATCTATTCTAAGCATAAAGTATATATATTAAGAATAAAAGGTGCAAGAAATCTTAAAGAGAACTAATGAGCATTTTAGATAAAAGAAAGACATGAAACTAGAAACAACACAAGAACTTGCTCTAGGTTTTTCCACTCTCCAATGGGGAGGAACTTAGCCTAATGTCATTGTAAGAGAGGGAAGATAAGAGATGAAAGAATTTTTCTTTATTTCATGGATAAACTTACAAATTCTTCTTCTTCTACTTCAAACAAGACTATTTAGCCAAAAACAAAATAACTAGAAGATAAAAATACAAAAATATAAGAGAAGAGGCTAAGAGCCTTAGATTAAAGAATTCTTAGATAAGAGAACCAAGAGAGAGAGTTTCTCTAGAGATTGAAATTCTATTTATAGAGAAAAATATGTGTAGAAGAGGCCAAAAGTAGCTTCTACTTTTCTTTGCACAAAAAGACAAAAGAGGAGAACATGAGTTAAGGATTAGGGCATTCCAAAATGGGCTCAAATGCTTTTGCTTTGAGGTTTTGATTCCAAAATGTTGATTTTCTGCATAAGAAACACACATAATTAGATTTATCTAGTAAATGAATTTATTGATGTATAATTAAGCCTAATTAACATGCAATATGATGTTTCGAGGCTTATCATGATTATTACCTAAATACGGAGGAATATGGATAAAAATCAAGATAAATGTCCGGGAAACGTGCATATAATTCAGTGTTTCGAGACACTCATCAATCTACTTCCTTAAGATATTAAATTCTAAGAAGAACTCTGAGCTCAAGAAATGAACTTTGAGAAGCATTGGAATCAAAGTACACACTCAAGAAATGCGATTTATTACTCCCTTATACAAAAAATGAATATGAAAATACAATATGCACTGATATTGTCCAACACTAGACATTTTTGCAATCAAATATTTGCTAGTCAATAAAAAAATAATAACATTTGAAAATAAATAGGGAACTCAAAGTCATGGTTAGACATCTCTTTACAGTTTTGTTAAAAGGAATAATGCAATTGAAGCTATTGACAAGAACGTCAAGATTTGTTTATGAAATATGGAAATATCACTTCACTTTGTGTCTTCAGGTGAGGAATGTAATTGAAGTTATCAACAAGAACCTCAAGATTAGTTTTTGAATGATAGGCTATTGTACCTCAAAAACAATTTTCTCTAACACTACTTTCTACCCACGAGGAAAAAGTCATTAATTGGGAAAATAGAAAAAATCTCTGAAGTTATCAAATGGCAAACAATTCCAAGTATGATATAGAGGAACATTGCCAAATTCTTTGATGAAAAATTTAAAATCAACAATTCAAGACTCAAAGCAGCAAAAACTTAATTGAAGGCTCATCTAGGCATGGTCATCCATTATCAAAGTAAAGATTTTACTTGAAAAAACTATCAAGACAACAAGCTCCAAGAATCTTCCAATCCTGACTAGATCAAGGGGTATTTCACCCAAGGAGGTTTTCATGTGTTGGATTCTCTTCTCGATCTTACCCAAAAATAAAATGCAAAGCCTCCATCAACCCTTTGCAACGTATGTAAATTAGTTGCCTATTCTTTGTAAACCACGTTAACCAACCTTGGGAAGGTAGTTTCTTTTGAATTACATTTGACTTGATCCCAAAAGAAAAAATAATTGAGATACGTAGGCAACCTAAGAAGTTACTTTAGGCCTAGTCATGAAAAAGAAAAGAGAAAATATATTCTTCGAAAAAAAAGTCTCATTCAAAGGAAAATCTCATATTAGAAGGTATTAAAAAAATGACAATGAAATACTAAGGGCTACTTGTTTTTCGTTCAAAAAAGTGGAAAAAGTGAAGAAATTTTTTGGAAAAAAAGAAGAAAAGAAAAGTAAAAAAAGAAAGAAATAACGATCCTAAAGAAACAACAAAATAAAAGAAAATGAAAATTGTAGATTGTTTCAATAGGGTGAAAGCTATCAAGAGTAAAAACATAAGCAAAATTGGAACATCATAGATCAAGCACCTATGAGGTATTAAAGTAAATATTTATATTTCTCACTACCCTAGGCATGATGCTTAGTTTGGAGTTAGTCTTTTGGTTAATCTAACCATTTTTTATTAAATTGGAGGCTAGTTATCACTTTAGGAAACCAATTCTCAAGAGTTTCTAAGTCAAAATTAAATGTATAGACATATATTTAATTGAAGTCTAAAATTTTCTAAGAAGAGAAATAATGACTAGTACTTTATATCAAATATTATAATGAAATGATTGATAAACCTAAATTGACCTGTGGTTTTAATATAAGTTTTGACTATTTTATTTTAGACTAGCCCGAAATTTCTAGATACATTCATTGCAAACCCTCACAAGTCAAACTCGTCGACTAGTGTTAATAAGGGGTTGAAGAGCTTGTTGTCTTCTCTAAATGCAGTTGAGAAGCCTAAAAAAGTGGCACTTTACTTTACCTCTCATTTTCTCTTCCTTTTTGTATTTTTTCTAGGAACAAGCAAAGTTTAGGTTTCGAAGGTATGACCAATGTCTTAAAACCCTGATTTTAATACATATTTTTTAGGTACTTATCATAGTCTTGACATTCGATTTACCATAATTAACAAATAAACTTGCAATTAGCTTTTGTCATCACTTTACATTATCTTTCATACTAATTTGACATCATTACATGAATAGTTATTTAACTAAAAAAATCTGATCATAGTGTGTTCAATTGTCCATGCTCAAAATCAAAAGATTTCAAATGAATAGAATTAAACAAAGTAAGCACATCAGAGTAGTCAACATAAGACCAAATAAAAGTGGACCAAAAATCATCATTTTCCAGTTACTTCTACAGCACCACAGTGTAAGGGTGATCAATCATGGTGATTTTTTATGGCCATGCTTCACACGCAAGGATGATCTTATTACTAATGTCCACACATACCAGATGACTCCAAAAGCTGGGAATTATCTATAAATAGGACCCTTGGTCGTTTGTAAATTGTTCATTCTCTTAATTTTTTCTTCTTGAATCATTCCTAGTGTTTCCCCCTTTAATGGTATTTCTTTAGTTCGGGATGTTTCTTGAATTGATTATGAGGGAAGAGTTATAAATTCTTAGTAGATCTTGTCCCCAACATAAGGAAGAGGATCTATAATCCAACCTCGTAATACGACAAGGTAATCAATTTCGATTCATACATTTAAAATATAATTTTAGGTGTTATTGATAAATAAAATTGGAGAAATATAATTTGAAATAGAAAGAAAGAATCAAAGAAAAGAGAAATTGAAAGAAGAACATGAAATTAGAAGGAAAATGCAATTGAAATCTAAATTTCATTAATAAAAATAAAATTAAAAGTAAATATTTACAAAATTTGGAGGATTTGGAGCTTCATTAATGAAGTTTTATTCTTCATCTTCTCCAATTTACTTATCTAGATTTACTCTCTCTCCTCTTGAAAGCGCCCTCGATCCGCGGGGTGCGCGGATCCGCTTTTGACTTTTGAAGTTTGGGAGTCTCCACCTAGTTATTAAGGTCTAGGAACCGAACATTGACTCTAAAAGGCAAATAACACTAATTTACGAAAGAAAATACGGGTCCGGGGATCACGTTATGGGTCGGAAGGTGTTAGGCACCAACCCCGTCCAGCAAACGCCGGTTTCCACTAATTCTCAAAAAATGATTACATTGCACAGTAGACCACAACAAATAATAAAAATAAAAAAGAAAATTACCTCGGGGATTACAACGATTCCCTCAGCACTGGCGGAGAGTATCCTCGTATGTATTTTCTTGCTATTCGCCCGTTACCGGATCTGATTTTGGATCTCCAAATTGAGGTATTTTCTTCTTAGATCTATGAGTTTTCTAATTTTTTTGTTATAGATTTCAAAGTGTTTTAGAAGAATTTTGGAGTATTTTTTTAGCTAAAGTTGGGGTATGGATGTTAGGTAAAAAGTTAAGGCTTCAAAATTAGGATTTGAAGGAGGCTAGCGAAGCTTTTTGACCTACTTTTTCTAGGGTTTATTTTTTTTTATACAAAAATAGGTTGTAGAGATCCCAATTTATAGATTTTTTTTATTGCTTTTTAAATAGAGTTAGTGTTTAATTAGAATTATTTTAGATAGAGTTACAGTTTAAATAGAATTATTTTATTAGATAGTTTTAGGGTTTAATTAGAATTATTTCAGATAGAGTTAGTGTTTAATTAGAAATCTATTAGGTAGAGTTAGTGTTTAATTAGAATTCTATTAGGATTTTAGAGTTTACTTAGAATTCTCTTAGGGTTAGAATTCTATTAGGATTTTAGAGTTTACTTAGAATTCTCTTAGGGTTAGAGTTTGACTTTAGTCTTATTAGATTGATTAAGGTTTTGACTTAAGTCTCACTTGATTGACTAGAATTTAGGATTATGACATAAGTCTCACTTGATTGACTAGAATTTAGGGTTTTGACTTAAGTCTTACTTGATTGACTTTAATTTTAATTAGGATCTCACTTTACATTAATTAAAGTTTTAATTATTAATTTTAGAATTTTTTAATTATTAAAATTGTAAAATTATCGTTTTACCCTCGGAGATGATTTTTTATGTTTTAAGTCATTTTTAAATATTCCAGGATGTTTTGAAATCGATTTTTCGTAAGGAATTCAATGGAAATATTGGTTTGTGTCATTTATGAAATTTGTTATGAGAAATGGTCGTGAACTTTATGAGGGACATTTTCGTAATTTTATCAAATATTGTGAAAATTGGCGAAATGGTTTATTTGGTTTCGATTTATTATTTTATGTGTTTGAAAAGATTTTTCTAAGTGTAATGTAGGCTCTAGGGATGTTTTGGCATTAGGGGTATTTTGGTAATTTGATAATTTTTTAGCGATTTTTATCATAAAGGTTCTTTTTGTCTGCAAGATGATGATTTTTATGTTTTTGAGGTTATATTTTCCTAGCGTAACGTGATTTCTACAGTTTTGTTAGTTTGAGATACCTCATCTGAATTTCTGAAACATATCTGGTAACAAAATAGAGCATTGAAATAACCATCCATCATTAGGAACTATTGCAATCGGGTTGACGAGTTGATTAATCAAGCGAGTGCAAAAATGGGATGTCTGCAGATGCCCCTTTGTAGTAGTGGATTGAAGCAAACTAGATAACAAATCTATTTTGGTAGATAGTGCGATATCCGAATGCCAAAGCTAGTAACAGTTCATGTTGCAGCCTGATTTAACAATTCGTCGGGAAATTTGGATCCTTGAGGGTAAAACTCTCCCCGAACAAGTTTGTCAGGTCCTCGAGCTTGAACTCTCACTGACGATGTCAGATCCTCGAATTTTAAGAAACTCTCCCTGACTAATGCAAAGGTGCACGTTTGTTCAATGGTGTAATGCTTACTGTGTACAAATGTATCAGGTCCTAGAGATCTTCTCTCACTGACAATAGTGATTCAAAATTGAAATGTGCTTATGCAACGAAAGCAATCATAGCAAAGTTGAACAATGAGGTAATTGGAGTCACAACATTGTAGAAACTTCGTTAAATCCTATTTGAAATTCTTTTTTAGAGTTCAAAAAACTTTGAGTTTCGTTTATCGGACTTGAGTCTTTTGTAACCAGCCTTCTCGGGCTAAGGAACTTAAACAATCTTGTTAATTCATTCTATGATAAAAAAAGGTCGGAGTCTCGTTTCTTGGACTCGAACTTATTAGAGCCACGCTTCTCGGGCTAAGGTTTACAAGAACTTAAACAATCCTGTTAATTCATTTTATGATTCAAAAAAAGTTTGAGTCTCGTTTCTCGGACTCAAACTTACTAAGTCATGTTTCTCGGGCTTAGATTTATAGGAACTTAAACAATCCTATTAATTCATTCTATGATTCAAAAAAAGTTGGAGTCTCTTTTCTCGGACTCGATCTTACTATGCCACGTTTCTCGGGCTTAGATTTATAAGAACTTAAACAATTCTATTAATTCATTCTATACTTAAAAAAAAGTTGGAGTCTCGTTTCTCGGACTCGAACTTACTATGCCACGTTTCTCGGGCTTAGATTTATAAGAACTTAAAAAATCCTATTAATTCATTCTATGCTTCAGAAAAAGTTGGAGTCTCGTTTCTCGGACTCGAACTTATTAGAGCCACGCTTCTCGGACTAAGATTTATATGAATTTAAACAATCCTATTAATGCATTTTATTACTCAAAAAAAGTTGGAGCCTCGTTTCTCGGACTCGAACTCACTAAGTCACGTTTCTCGGGCTTAAATTTATAAGAACTTAAACAATCCTATTAATTCATTCTATGATTCAAAATCAAGCTCAAAGTTTGAAAGATCGGGTCTTTATTGGTTTATCATGCATCTAGATTCATAATTATCATTAGGTTTCATCGGAATTTTAAGTAAGATTTTTTCTTTTTATCATGTGATTAAGAACAAAACTTTGGAATTAAATGACTTTCAAAAATGCCCCTAGTTTCAAGGTTGGCTTTAATTGGAACTTGACTACAAGACTGATGGAATAGATTACGCTTGAAAAATATGGACTATGATGTATGACAAATAGAAAAACTGACATTCCCTTAAATTTAAGACTCTTAAGATTATCATATGTACAATAAGGGATTGATCATTTTCTTTCGAATTTTTTTTGAAAAATGCTTGAGCTGGACTTAAAAAATCTTGATAAATATTATAATAGAAGATCTTTCTCTTCAAAGTGATTGATGATTCTACATCTTTCATTAGCGAACACTTGAACATGTAAACATACTCTTGAAGATCTTACATTGTTCAAGATAAGTTCTGATTTTTTCTACTTCAACATTATCTTCGTCGGATGTGAGCTCTTGGCTGAAAAATGAATGTTGTTGCTTGAATGGTTTTACATTTTCTAGTTTCTACACAAGCTTCCTTCTGAATTTTTCTTCTTGATAGGACCTTTCCTCTTATTTGATGATGCCCTAATTTTTTCTTAGGTTGCATTTCTAGATTTTCAACCTAGCGGATTTTTATTTTTTATTTTCTAAAGATGCCTTGATTTTTGCCTAGGTCCCCTTTTTAGGTTTTCAACCTAGCAAGCTCTCTTTTTTATGGTTATGCCCTAACTTTTGCCTAAGTCCCCTTTTCAGATTTTCGACTTAGTGGACTTTTCTTTCTTTTTTCTCGATGATCTTGAATATTCAACTCGACAGCTTCTTGGTTTCCTACACCTTAACCAAGTCAATTAGCATTCAGGAGGACTTAATAAGTGGGCTTAGGACATGGTTTAGAAAGAAAGGGTAAAAGGCTCGACTTCCCACAATGCCCCTAGTCTAATATTCTCTTTTTTTGTCATTCTTTTCTGTAAATTCTTTTGACTCTTTTTTTTAATGCCCTTAGTTTGGCATTCTTTTCGTTTCTGTCACTTTTTTTAATACTTCTAGTTTGACATTCTCTTCTTTTGAACCTTTCAATAGGGGATTTTCCTTTTGGATGTCATTTTTTTAAGAGAATACATTTTTTTGCGTGACCGAGCCTGAAGTAACTTCTCAGGTAGCCTACGTACCCCAAATATTTCTTTTTATTTTGGGATCAGGTCAAAACGTAGTTCATAATAAGATTCCCTCCCAAGGTTGGTCGGTGTGGTTTAGAAAGAAAAAGCTATTGATTTTTTAAAGGCTGCGAAAGGCTAGAAAGATTATCTTTTTCTTGGTAAAACACGAAAATAATTTGCCCAAAGAAGGCCTCATTTGGTGAAATACTAATTAATTTGGTCGAGGTTCTAGGAACTCGATGTCTTGATTGCTCTGTCGAGTATGATCTTCTTTTTGAAAATGAATATTCTTCAATCTTCTTTTGTGAAATCGAGTATGATCGAGTTTTCTGTATTCAACTATTCAATTCTTCTAGAACTTGAGAAAATCTTTTATTCTTTTATGAATGAGAACTCTCCTCTCTTGAGTGAAAAACATGGTAGATCCACTTGTAGGTCTTAGCACATTTGTCGATGGTTTTAAATACATGATTCTTAACTGATAATTTTTTATTTTGAAAATCACCCTTGACTTTATGTCTTGATCTATTTAGGTGTAATCTATCAATATATCCTCATGAGACCATGAAGGAACATTGTTGAATTTCTTAGTAAGTTTATTATTTTCTCATGTTCCCGTAAGGATAATGTAGTATTGATTTGTACTTCTTGAGTGTACTCTTTAACTTCCATATTTATCAAGTTTGATTAGTGAGCTTTGAGGCATTCCTCATATCCAATTTTATGTTCACATCATTATTGCACGCATGATAATAAAAAACTTCTATATTTTATTTGAATTGAAAAACATAGACTGACAAACTCGACTAAAACTTGAAAGTTGAAGAAAGACTAACGTAACTGAAACAACTAACTAGATTTAAAGACTGACGAAAACTAGATTGAAACTCAAAGAAAACTTAGGGACAATTATCTACAAAGCGAGAAGGTCCTTCTATTTGGATGGACTACTTGGACTTGACATTGGTACTTTGACTAGACGACTCTTTTGATGGACCCAAAATGACACAGATAAGGGTTTATAACGTTTAGGGGCACCTAAAATTAACTATCGATTCTGAAGGTTTGACTCCTAACCACATGATTAAAATTTTGATATAAATTAGCCCTCCGGTGGAAAATATCAAATCCAAATACACTATAAGTCTATAGTGACCAAGAATTTGAGAAAATTTAGTAACGGGTCTGCCCCTGATTGGGATAGAACCTTTGATCAGACAAAATATTTTGACCCTAGAATCGCATCTATTTGGTATAAAATGGTCTGAATCTTTGAAAGTAAAACCAATTAGTTTAACCAGTTTGATGTTGATCAGTTTGATCCATTTGTCGATGGGGCCAATTGACTTACATTTCACACATTGGGTCGAACCGATATTGCGGGTCTAGTTAGAATGGTCTGGATCGGTCCGCCCACTTACCTGTTGGTTGGATTGATTAGAACAACCCGGGAACACCCATAGTCGGTTCGGGTTGTGACCTATAGGAAGATTCCTAAACTCTAGGTTTACTACGTGTAATGCAATTTATCTGGCCACCTTTGTCCAAGTGCACCTATATACCTCTCGAGCGTACTCAATCAGATGGTACGTGGTGATTTGGTTTGATATACCGTATATGTGATAATGTGATGAGACTATCGTTATTCTTCTCACCGAAGTTAATAATAATTTTACTTTTACCTTACTTGTGGGGCAAGTAGGGGATCGAACCCAAGAGAAAAGAGGAATAGAGTTAAGCTAAGAAGATAAAATTTAAATTAACTAAAAGGAATTAAAACTATTTTTCTTTGTTTTTTTGAACTTATAAGAAAATGTAAAATTACTAGAAAATCAAATAAAATAGATGAAATTAAAAGCAAGTAAACTTATGAAATTAAAACACTATTGGAGGTGGATCTACCTAGAACATGTTGATGAGCAATTCCTAGTTTTTAGCCTTTTTATAACTCAATCGTAAGGGCTTGGTGTTAGTTCCTTAGATCGGAAAGTTTTGCAAATAAAATGAAATGAGGGAACATAAACAAAGTAGAATTCTTTGAAAACTTCTTACTACCAATTATCTAATTTAAGCATATTTTATCTTGATCTAATCTAAGCATAAAGTATCTATATTAAGAATAAAAGGTGCAAGAAACTTAAAGAGAATTTATAAGCATTTTAAATAAAAGAAAGGCATGAAATTAGAAATAACACAAGAACTTGCTCTAGGTTTTTCCACTCTGCAATGGAGGGGAACTTAGCCTAATGTCATTGCAAGAGAGGAAAGATAAGAGATGAAAGAATTTTTCTTCATTTCATGGAGAAAATTACAATTTCTTCTTCTTCTACTTCTTACAAGACTATTTAACCAAAAGAAAATAACTAGAAAATAAAAATACAAAAAATAAGAGAATAGGCTAAGAGCCTTAGATTAAAGAAGTCTTGGATAAGAGAACCAAGATGGGACCCTTTCTCTAGAAATGAAGGCTCTATTTATAGAAAAAATGTGTGTAGAAGAGTATAAAAGTAGCCTCCACTTTTCTTTGCACAAAAAGACAAAAGAGGAGAATATGAGTTAAGGATTAGGGCATTCCAAAGTGGGCCCAAATGCTTTTGTTTTAAGATTTTGATTCCAATTTGTTGATTTTCTGCACAAGAAACACACGTAATTAGATTTATCTAGTAAATGAATTTATTTATATATAATTAAACCTAATTAACATGCAACGTGGTGATTTGAGACTTATCATGATTATTATCTTAATATGGATAAATAGGTACAAAAATCAAGATAAATGTCCGAAAAATGTGTGTATAATTGAGTGTTTGGAAATACTCATCATAATGCAAAACTCCAACCCACTTCTCTGAATTCAAAAGCAGTCAGTTTAATCCCCAGTTGAGAGGTGGCGCACAATGCTGAGCAAGAGCCTTCTTAAATACCTCTCGTCTAGAATAAACGTAGTTTATCCCCCTTATACAGTAGGGTACAGCAGGACAAGATCTTGCTTAGGCACTAATTTTGACCAAGAAGTGCAATTGGTAAACTTGGATTACCTTTGATATACTATATATATACGAATCTAGGGTTGTAGCTTTCATAAATGGTTTAGCATCTCACGAGGAAATCGACTACGTACTAGTACTACATTGGCAATCGGGACACGTGACTGTATGACTTACAATAGGTTAAAGGCTCAGGTCGTTCCAGCCTGGGTGCATCGATATATCTTTTCAGAATCACCTGATCAGATAGTATTGATGCCCCAGTTTGATATGCCCTAAGGTACGTGACTGGAGTTGCGATTTTCATAAATGACGTCACATCTCCGAAGAGACTAGACCACCCACTAGTGCCACGTTGGCTATATTGGGACATGAAAGTGTGCAAAACAGTAAACGTGCTTGTTGTGTGTGCAATACAAGGTGGGGTGTGCCTGGGGCATTTTTTCAAATAAATAGGTCCGTGGGCCATATCAAACCACAAAATATGGATATCCCATAGCATCAAAAATTAAGACTAAAGCATGCACATAAAAAATATATATCAAACAAGATCATGGCATGTCAGATAAGCGATTAATCATTATAGCATAAGAAATAATCAATCAGATCCAATATTGAAACAGGCGCAAAATTTTTATTTTTTTTATTTTTTTTAATTTTTTTGTTTTTTTATTTTTTATTTTTTTTAATTTATTTTTTTTTCTTTTTTTTAATTTATTTTTTTAATTTAATTTATTTTTTTTTGTTTTTTGTTTTTATCTATGGTTCATCAAGGATCACTATAGGTGATCCAACATAAATTAAGATTTTAACAAATATTGAATTGATGATAGAATGATGGTTGTAAGGATAAGGAGCGATTTTTTTAATTGTAAAAAAAAGCTAGAAGCACATCCCAAAAGAAAATCAAAGAGAAAGATCCTAGTGCCAAATGAGCTCGCTTTCACAAAATAAATCAGGAACATTAACTGTGCTAACACTAGATAAATTCGAATTTTCTGTGAATTAGGAAAATACAATCCGAACTTGCATTGATGATATCTAAGGCTCCCGATAATGAAATCGAGTGAATTCAAGTTCTAAATTAATCTACTCGATGGGATTTATGTCTTATTAATAGGTGCCCAGACCTAATTCTGACTAAAATGTTCTACAAAAACGTTTTAACATTGCTATCCCAACCTTCTTTCAATAACAATTTCAGATTTACAGATTAATCCGAACTTGCATCGATGATATCCAAGGCTCCCGATAATGAAATTGAGTGAATTCAGGTTCTAAATTAATTTACTTGATGAGATATACGTTTTATTAATAGGTGCCCAGACTTAATTCTCACTAGAATATTCTATAAAAACGTTTTAACATTGCTATCCCAACCTTCATTTAGCAACAATTCTACATTTACAGATTAATCTGAACTTGCATATTGCTGTCCCAACCTTCATTCAACAACAATTACAGATTTACAGAGGAATCCGAACTTGCATCAATGATATCCAAGGCTCTCAAAAATGAAATTGAATGAATTCAGGTTCTAAATTAATCTACTCGATGAGATTTACGTTTTATTAATAAGTGCCCAGACTTAATTCTCACTAGAATGTTCTGTAAAAAATTTTAACATTGCTGTCCCAACCTTCATTCAGCAACAATTCCAGATTTATAGATTGGTATTCTAAGTAAACCTTATGAGATGCTTCGACGTCATTGTTGAGATTATTAAAATTCAAATTAGAATTCTTGAAATTGCCATTAACGATAGTCGATAAAGAGAGAAAGAGAGAGAAGCGTTTCTCTTTACTGTCCCTTTCAGCACACATATGGAGAAAAAGATAGAAAGAGAAAAAAAACGTTTTCACTATCGGAGCACCATGCTTAAGTGTTGTTTTTTTTTTTTTTTTTTAAAAACATTCCTTTCATCCCAACCACCATCATTCCATCATTTTCCTATTAATTTTTGAAATCTTGAATTATTTAGGATCATCACAAGTGACCTTTGATTGGATCATAGAGCAAGCAAACAAACTAGAATACTCAAAAATCAAACAAATGATCTACAATCAAAGCCAAACTAACTAAACAAATATACCAAAATAAAATACAATAAAAACTTGGTCGATTTGGCAATGCTCCTATACTTGGGGCTTTTCAAGTTTGATCCTCAATAATCCCCATTGGAGTCGCCACTGAAATCGCCCTCAATCTGCGGGGTGCACGGATCCGATTTTGACCTTTGAAGTTTGAGAGTCGCCACCTAATTATTACGGTCTAGGAACCGAACATTGACTCTAAAAGACAAATAACACTAATCTACGAAAGAAAATACGGGTCCGGGGATCACGTTATGGAGTCGGAAGGTGTTAGGCACCAACCATGCCCGGTAAACGCTGGTCTCTACTAATTCTCAAAAACGATTACATTGCACAGTAGACAACAACAAATAATCAAAATGTTAAAGAAAATTACCTCACGGATTACAACGATTCCCTCAGCACTAGTGGACAGTATCCTCGTATGTATTTCCTTGCTATTTACCCGTCACCGGATCTGATTTTGGATCTTCAATTTAAGGTATCTTCTTCTTGGATCTATGAATTTTCTAATTCTTTTGTTATGGATTTCAAAATGTTTTAGAAGGGTTTTTGGGTGTTTTTTGAGCTAAAGTTGGGGCATGAATGTTAGGTAAGGAGTTAGGACTTCAAAATTAGGGATTGAAGGAGGCTAGGAAAGTTTTTTGACCTACTTTTTCTAGGGTTTATTTTTTGATACGAAAATAAGTTGTAGAGATCCCTATTTATAGATTTTTTTTATTGCTTTTTAGATAGAGTTAGTGTTTAATTAGAATTATTTTAGATAGAGTTAGAGTTTAATTAGAATTATTTTACTAGATAGTTTTAGAGTTTAATTAGAATTATTTTAAATAGAGTTAGTGTTTAATTAGAATTCTATTAGGGTTAGGTTTTGACTTTGGTCTTATTAGATTGATTAAGGTTTTAAATTAAGTCTCACTTGATTAACTAGAATTTAGGGTTTTGACTTAAGTCTCACTTGATTGATTTGATTTTCGGATTTTCACTTAAGTCTTACTTGAGTGACTAGAAATTAGGGTTTTGACTTAAATGTTACTTGATTGACTTTAATTTTAATTAGGATCTCACTTTACATTAATTAATATTTTAATTATTAATATTAAAATTTGCTAATTATTAAAATTGTAAAATTATCGTTTTGCTCTCAAAGAGGACTTTTTGCGTTTTAAGTCATTTTTCAATGTTTCAGGATGTTTTGAAATCGATTTTTCGTAAGGAATTCAATAGGAATATTGGTTTGTGTCATTTATGAAATTTTTTATGCGAAATGGTCGTGAATTTTATGAGGGGCATTTTCATAATTTTATCAAATTTTGTGAAAATTGGCAAAATGATTTATTTGGTTTCGATTTGTTGTTTTATATGTTTGAAAGGGTTTTCCTAAGCGTAATGTAAGCTCTAGGGATGTTTTGGCGTTAGGTGTATTTTGGTAATTTGATCATTTGTTAGTGATTTTTATCATAAAGGTTTTTTTTGTCTGCAAGATGATGATTTCTATGTTTTTGAGGTTATATTTTCCTAGCTTAGCGTGATTTATACAGTTTTGTTAGTTTGAGATACCTCATCTGAATTTCTGAAACATATCTGGTAACAAAATAGAGCATTGGAATAACCATCCATCATTGGGAACTATTGCAATCAGGTTGACGAGTTGATTAATCAGGCGAGTGCAAAAATGGGGTGTCTATACCTCTAAATCTTATTCTCTCTTTGATCTCGAATTCTTTCTACAAAGAAATTATGCCTATCTTCTAAGACCTCACCTTTATTTATAAAGTGAAATCTCGAAATTGCAACTAAGTCCCTCATTTACAATTTATATAATTATTAAAGAGTATTGCCTCTCTCACATAAAACTTTCAATATTTGCATAGCACTCTCTCTATACATCTTCTTCTATAATTATTATAAAATATCTCTCTCTCTCTCTCTCTCTTAATTATAATTATTACAAAATAAACCCTTTTCACTCGTAATTGCATTCCCAAAGCTACTCCAAAATACAAGAAAAGATACAAAATTACTCTTTTCATTTACAAATAATCCTAAAAATAATTCAAAAAATATAAAATCATCTCAATTACATATCTAGCATTCATATGCCAATTTTACCCTGTAACACTTAGATCTTATTCCCCATTTAATTAGATTTTAATTTTAGTTTTTCTATAATTTTAGAATTGTGAGAGAATAAAGAGTGTGCGTGTATCAATGTAGAGCCTCCAAATTCTAACATGATTCCCTATGATCCTATACTAGAATTCAATGCATTAAATGACATTTTCCATAAATGATAATAACATAAATAGACAACAAATGATTAAGATGATAGTATGGTAGCGAAATAATATTAAAATTGAACTATACGCAAAG
This sequence comes from Akebia trifoliata, assembly GCF_017979445.1. Classification (NCBI taxonomy): domain Eukaryota; kingdom Viridiplantae; phylum Streptophyta; class Magnoliopsida; order Ranunculales; family Lardizabalaceae; genus Akebia; species Akebia trifoliata. The sequence continues at coordinate 23,898,831 of NC_141376.1, forward strand.
TATTTGAGCTCAAGAGTGTACTCAAGTATTAAACTCAAAATATAATAGTAGAAAGAAATGGCATAACATTGCCAATATATGAGGTCCTCTCACTAACATCAAATCCCACCCTCTCATTCACAAATAAAACAAAACACTCTAACCTTAAATTGTAACTAGGCTAATAGAAAGAGTTCCAACACTCGTCTAGAAGTAGACTCTGATCGTCCGTGTGTCATACAAGCTGAAACTCCTCTAGAAGCGTTCCAAGGTGCTCCTCAATTGAAGGTAAGCAACAGGGGAGTTACCAGCATGTAAACAACTATCTCAAACAAATAGTCTCTTAGGTATGAAATAATCAATCGTTTTAAAACATTTGAACATTTATAGGATTTTCAGTGTAAACATGAATAGAATTATATGAAGTGATGTTGCAAGCATAAGTAAACCACATTTTCTAAAGAGCTAAAATTTTAAAACACTTGGTATTTTTAATAGAACTAAATACAAACATAGTAATGTAGTTAATAACAATGTTGAGAATAAAAAATGAATACCTCTCAATAAGGATCTAATTGTCCCAGACTTTATCAGTATGGAACCCCACCATTAGTTTCGGATTTTGTGGTCAGTCGCTGACCATGGATACCTTCCAGTCATGATTTGATTGGCCAGTGATTGTTGATAATAACCATAAGGTACATGTCTTTTCAAGAAGTGTCGATATATTGGACTATTCTAGACTGCTAATGATCATTGACTAGTAATATTTATCTAAGTATATCAGGTGAATATATTACTCTCGTAAGACATCTTTACTCGTTTATAAACTATTTTTAAATTAAATAGTTAATCAGTAAAGATAGGATGGAATATCCTAGATCTCAGTTGTAATGCTATAGGAGTTTATCATCCCAACTATAAATCATAAGATAATATGTCACTCAAAGAATGACATGACAGACAACCCCTTCAAGCATTTACAAACTCTTTAACATATCCCAAAATTGTTACATATATATACCTATCCTTTTGAAAACAAAATAAAAATTAACATTACAGTGTGTGGAATGGATATCCAATTTTCAACCATGCAACCGCCCAACGTGGCAAACATAAATAACGGTCTCATCTTCATTACTTGTATAGAAAAGTAAGTAAACATGCAACATTGCCTCGTGATAATATAAAGTAAATATTAATCCTAGATATCCATTCACAAATACATTCATCCTTACTCTATGTTATAAATTCTAAGTCATCCTACTTATAATATAATTATTTGAAAATTTAACAATCAAATCATTTTCTTTTAGAATCGAAAAAATATCATACACCTTTTGAAATCAAGCTTACAATCAATTTAAATATTAAAATTTATGTTTCTAAAACCATTCGAGAAAAATGATCCAAAATGATAAAAAAAAATTGTGCTTCTAAGGTTCTCCACATAAAGTTGGGTGCTCAAACTTGAGAAATGTTAAATTTTTACTTTTGTTCATGGGGCTCTAGGTGGCTCAAATGAGGTAGGTGTTATACATCAAGTTGAACCCACAACTCAGTTTGTTGTTCAAACTTTTTATTTGGGAATTAGACAACAATTTGGATGATTAGAGTCTCATGAGCCAAGTCCAAGAACTGAACAATTTAAAATTTTAAGATTGAAAGAATTAAAGTGCCAAAAGGGGAAGATGTTGAAAAAATCAAGGTTCAAAAGCCAAAACAATCATTTCTGACCGCTATAAACGATCGGAGATCTCAATGTCCATTATTTTAATCATTTTTCTTACTTCTTATTTTTCTTGATTCTTTTCTCTTTGTAAAATTTCCTTGCCATGACTATAAATAAAAGGGGAAAGTCTTTGTTCAAGGGACAGAAAAAAATAGCGATTATAATTATTTTTGAGTTTTTCGAACTTTTGATATTTTGAGAAAGAAAGAGAATTCCATATCTTGAGTTTTTCTTAAATCTTGAGAGAATTCTCCCCAATTATCATGGTGATTTTGTAAAAACTGGAACATTTTCACTCAGAGAAGAAATAAATAGAAAGGAGTTTGTTCAAATATGTTTGAATTCAACCAAATCAGAAAATATAAGATCAAATTTATGATAAAGTTCAAATAATTTCAATTTTTTTAATCTTTAATTCCCGCTTTTCACCAATAATTCCAACCTTTCATAGTGGATTTTTGTTTTTTTATAGTTAAACTTGATTTTTACTATCAATTTAGATTTCTTGACTACTAATTTTAATATGACCATAAATCTTTGAATTTGAAGAAATTGAAATAAAAAATTGATCCAATCACCTTACTACTTATGAGATTGGACTCTTGATCCTTTTTTCCTTATAGTGGGAATGACATCAATCAAGAGCTTTTCCTACATTCCCCTTTGAATTTATAAAAGAGAAGAATTATCCAGATTCTAAGAAAGAATTTGGATCGAATCTTGCCATCCAGAATGGCACTACTACAAATATTACCTTAGACATCGATTTAACTAAAAGATCATAAAAAAGATGTCCACAATTGAAGATATCGTTTTAAACCAGATGTCTGTTGTATATCTTAGACATCAGTTTTGACAAAACCTATGTCTAAAGTTTAACTTTTTTTAAATGATTTCTATTTATTTTTGTGTACCTATTATCTGCATCTGAAAAGAAAAATATAACCTATATAAACACATTTGAAATGCCAATACAACCTTTAGTTTTTCATGCATGGTGTAACAGAGAACATCCCTTAATAAGTTCACTCAAAAGATCGTGAATTCGCAACAATAGCAATTTTTTTGGCAGCAACTGTGGGCTTGGTATCTTTCTTCACCACTACCAACGGCTCAGACACGGCTTCTTCCTCATCAAACACACTCTTAACATTCAAGTCGACATCATCCCAACTCTTCGCATCCCATGCTTCATCCTCGTCTTCTTATTCTTCCATTGCATTCTCTTCAACCCCATGTTTAATTTCTATTGACTCCACTTCTTGGACCTTCCCGATTTCCAATGCCTTAGCTACAAAATCCAGTTGGCTTTCTTTTTCTTATATGTTCTCCACAACAGTTACAGAGGGTTTGCCATTTTTTTGTGCAGTAGGAGTTGGCTTAGCCTTCCTACTTTCAATTCAACAAAGACATGGTTTGAACCACAAAAGAGAGTTAACATCACCAACACCATACCCCTGTTCTATAATGGTTGACATGGGACACTAGCATACTATGGTTGCTCACTTGCAAATAAGAACAAGGAGAAAATTCCAGATCAATAACAACTTATAAAACATAAACCAACAAATCGTGAACATACTTTTGTTAGCATTTCAACAAAAAATCCTTAGCCTCAACAGAGAGATGCTCGGTAATAGGTGGATGAGACTGTTGTTCTTATATGAAAGAACGCAGCAACCTAGAAATTTTAACATGAAAACAAATTAGTAAACTTGTAGTTCATCAAGAGAAAATTTTAATTTTAAACAACCATCATTTTGACCTGAGTAATTCCATAGCCCTCACCCTTGACGATTTATGGGGCCAAGTACTTGTGTGTACCCACAAAAGACATTGATCGTGTACTTCTAGGTTCAACAATGAGCTCAAGAAGTGGGTTCACATTTTGTTAGGTATATTATAAGGAGCGTACCTTGTTGTCATAGTAGAGATCCGAACCTTACATCGTGTCACGTTGAGTTGATCGTCGGATATCGAAAGTCCAAAAAACTGTCACGTTGACGCTACTAGAGTTGTCGCTGTTTCCACACCTTAAACTCTAGGGTCTTCTTGATAGAAACCCAAAAACCTATAACTTAGAGAGAAAAAGTTTCTTTTCTTGGGAGAATCTTATTTTCTATTTTCTATTTTCTATTTTCTTATTATTCACGTCGAAGTCAACCTTATTAGGACTCTAACTTCGAAAAGGAGTCCTAATACGTGAATAATAAGAGTTGGGTCCACATGGATGCCCAAAAACAACTAACATCTCCCACTCGTCCATGGTAGGACTCAACAATCATCTCCTTATCTCAAGTTATAAAAGTATTTTCTTCATACAAGGGAATAAGGTGTGCGACCAACGGGAGTTTGACTTTCAGAGAGAGCATTATGCTAAGTTTCTATCTAACTAACAAAACACATCTCATCTCCTATAACTCACTTATGCCCCTGACTTATTTGACCACATCGAATTGAGCATTTTCCAAACCCTCATGAGCCTAAGCTCAGAACAGTGATCAATCTTATACACAATGCACAAGCTTTCTTTTAAAAAATAAAATAATTTTTAAAATTATATATTTTGTTGAATATACGATAGTATACTTAAAAATTTCGAAAGTAAAAATATCAATGCCGGCACAAGCTCCAGTCATTGTGTACAATCTATCATTAGAATGTGATGCCAAATAATCTTCCTCAAGCCCTCATGTTGCTTAGTTTTGGTTAAATTACTTTCCCATTCATGTTCAATTAGACCTTATCAATCCTAGTCATAGGTAACATGCTAGAGTCAGTAAACATTAACCTCTACTTTACAACATAGTCATAAGTTACTAAAGGCAATATAATTACCTAATTATTTAAAATACTCACATAGTAAGAAATATAGGGAATCATTCACTTACTCGTATAGGTAATAATAAAGTTCAAAAATAAATAGCGCATGTAGTATGACTTACATGCTATGGTGGAGCTCTTCAAGAGTTCGTCAACCTCAAAACCATACAGATCCAAATCTAGTCGCACTATGAGCGCCTAACCTAAACTTCCCAATCCAATTGCTTACCAAAGCACCTAATTAAAGTTCATATCCAACTTTCTCAGGCTTTATGATTCTACAAGTTTATGAATCATAATCAATTCCTATGAATCTCATTTCGACAAAATTTGAAGTGACAATAAGACCATTATCAAGCTTGCAATCATTGTGCGTTGTAAAATTGGTTCAACCCTTAAGGTTTAATTGTCTAAATAATACCTTCCCGCTCGCAGTCTATGCGTCAGGACGGTCATTGTGTGAGTGAATGACCTTTGCCTATGGATACCTTTTTCTTCACAAAGCCTTTTCATAATCTCTGATAAATATTTGCGTCCTCGGTTAGTTCTGAGAGTTTTAATTTTTCTCTCTAACTGATTTTCAACTTTCAACATAAATTTCTTAAAGCAATCTAATGCTTTAAATTTATGTGAAATCAAATAGACATATCCAAATCACGAATAATCATCAATAAATGTGATAAAATAGTTCGCTCCATGGCGTGTTCTTACATTAAGTGGCCTGCAGATGTCAGAATGGACTAACTTTAAGGGAATTGACGCACGTACCACCTTTCCAAATGGTTTCCTACTCAACTTTTCGGCTAAACAATCCATCCTTCGCTAGTCTTTTCATCATATCTTGCCCAATATGACCTAATCTAGCATGCCATTTCGTAGAATCCAAAACAACAACATTGGAAATCGAATAAGCAACAGGGTTTAAATTACTAAAAATAATATCTAATTTAAACAAATCATTTTAAATAAAAGCGTATCCATAAACAATTGAATCTAAAGAAATGCTAATTATTTTTAATGAAAAATAGAAATCAAAATTTAAATCTAAAATGATGTAACTGAAAACAAACTACGTCGAACTCTTGGCACATAAAGAACATCGTGGAGTAACAATGTGCGTCATGTACGCATCCTTAGTTGGTATGTTCCCACTCCCACTACATCTTCACTAGAACTGTTTCCCATGAAAATCTTCATGTTACCATGCGGGACTCGACGAAACTCTACGAACCCTACTCTGTCCCTTGTTATATGTTTGGTTACTCTGAAATCTACAATCCAACCAAGATCACAAGAATCAACAACAAGCACTTCTGTGCAAACAAAATAATGAAATGGGATTTTAGAGTTGGTTATTACTTTCTTCGGCTCAGTGCATTCACAAGCGAAGTGCCCCAGTTTCTTATAGTTGTGACATACCATTTTAGATTTTTCTTTCTTTCCACCACATTTTCCTCTACGACGTTTGAAATTCGGGTTCTTCTTAGGCACAATATCATTAGTCTGAATTCTTTTCATTAGTTTGCACTTAGGTCTAAAGTTTTCGCGCTTACCGAATTCAGCAGTGAAAGCGACACTACTAGTCCTTACAAACTGACGTTTAACTTTTAATTCAAAATATTGCGACAACTGAGAGAAGTTTGTAATATTCTCATTGTGCGTCATATTAAGTTTCATCTGCTCCCAAGAATCTAGTAAAGATCTCAAGACAGCAAAGATTTATTGCTCATCTATTAGAACATTTCCAGCAGCTTTCAGATCGTATATTATTTGAGACATTTTCCTAAGATGCTTGATAATGGTGTCATTGGGAGCCTTCTTATATGAGTAAAATTTCAGCGTCAATGCGCGCAATCTTGTTGTTGAAGTACCCGCAAATGACAGTTTTAAAGCATCCCACATATCTTTGGCAGTCTAATAACCCTCAAATTCGCCAATAAGATTATTGTGCATGCTACTCAGCATAGTAAAGCGAGCGCACCGATCTTGTTTTTACCAATTCAGGTATGTTTCCATGCTACGACGGTGTTGTGCAGAAGTCCCTTCTTTTGGTTTGTCCATAACTATGGTCAAAGTATCTAGGACCTCTTGCTCATCTAAGAGATATTGGATCTTACGGTGTCAAATATCATAATTATTACCATCCAGTTTCTCTCCCTCATTTAAATCCGCTACTACATTTTTAGATGTCATTGCAATATATTGTATATAAAAAAAGTAAAAAATTTGCACAAATAAAAAAAAATGTTATATTTATCAATTATGCCACACACACAAAATTTGGTCAATCCCTCAGATCAGCCAATCAAGTTCATGTTATGACATCAGATCGAGAAACTAAACATTGACAATTGTTAAAGTTAACTTTTGATCATAATTTTGAACTTAATTGTTTAATCCTTGACTTGCAAATTTTAAAGAAGAATCCCAAAAGTTACTACTCTTAATTGTAATAATTTAATAAATATTTAAATTTGATCACAAAAGTAATTGTTGATATCAAGTTCTTCAAATAACTATAATCAAGCAATTAAACACAGATATACATTTGCATCGTATGTGCTACATTATTAGCAAGTAATTTTAGTTATTTTAAAGTACATCCATACAATCTTTGAAGAGTGATTTTCATAAAATAATCTTAGAATTTAAAAATTGCTTCAAGGCTACACCTAATAAATAGTCCAATTTTAGTTGGTGAGCAATTTTAATAACCAAAGTTATTTAACTATACAACCTATTGTTGTATATTAAAAACTATTTCAATTTCAATGCATTATATCAATGAACTCGGTGCAATATAATTATACAACTACAATTGTATAAAAAAAACTTATTTCAATGCATTATCTTAATAATCATAGAGTTATGTTGAACTCAAAGTGGTTTAGCTATACAACCAGTGTTGTATATTAAATAAATTTCAAATCAATGTTATTTTACACCTACTGTTGTATATTAAAAAAATTCTAAAATCAATATGTAAATTAGATAAGAGTTCTGTTGAACTCTATCTACTCCATTTCTTCTTAAAGGACCACTAACTATGGGAAAAAAATGCCTCTCTCGTTAAGGCTAAGGAAGAAGGAGGAAACCAAGCCATTTTTGATGACTTAAGATCGACTCTTAAAGAGGTGAAGAAGAATAAGAAAAATGGTAGGGCGACTTGGGGAGCTACACGACCATGCTGCAACTTCGGCCATGCCGAAGCTTCAATCTAAGAGCAGCCACGGCATGGATATGAGGCAGCCTTAGCACGAAACTGAGGCGCAATCTAAGCGTGGCTGAATCTAGATCAGTTCGATCCATGCTCATCGCACAAAATCGACAAATCAGGTGAGTCTGATTTGATCTTATTTCTAGTTCATCATCTAAATCTTTTGATTCTTCCTCTTTCTTTCCCTTTTTCGATTTATTATTTATTAAGCTTCAACAGAAATCAAAAGAAAATAGGGTTTAAGGATCTGACAAGGGTTCGAAGATTAAACCCCCAAATTTCTTGTCTAAAATCAATTTAGGGATTTAAATTAAATTTCTTTCCCAAGAAATTGATTAAAAAAAATACACAAATTTCAGTTAGAAGAAATATTAGGTTTGGTTCGATTAAAAAAAATTTGTTTTAGGATTTAATTTGAACAATGGAGCATGAAACATAAATGGCTCTGATACCAATGTTAGGTATATTATAGGGAGTGTACCTTATTGTCGCAGCGAAGATCCAACTCTTATTTCGTGTCACGTTGAGTCGATCGCTGGAGATCGAAAGTCTAAAAAACTGTCACGTTGATGCTACTAGAGTTGTCGTTGTTTCCACACCTTTAACCCTAGGGTCCTCTTGATAGAAACCCAAAAACCTACAACTTAGAGAGAAGAAGTTTCTTTTCTTGGGAAAATCGTATTTTCTATTTTTTATATTCTTATTATTCACGTCCCACATCTTATCTATTTATAGAGAAGATAAGAAGTCAACCTTATTAGGACTCTAACTCCAAAAAGGAGTTCTAATACGTGAATAATAAGAGTTCGTGAAATCGCCTCGACCCCCGGCCGTCCGCTAAATAGCTAATTAGGGATCCAATCTATGTATCTCGGGAATTTTTAAAAGAATAGGGAGTCGCAACCTAGTTTCGGTCTAAGAACCAAAATTAACTCCAAATGGATATGGGTTAGTCCGTGGATTAGAGAGACGGATAAGGGGTCAGGTTACGGATTTCGGAAGGTGTTAGGCACCGAACCCGCCTGATCAAGATGATCAGACTCTATTGCGATCAAAAAATATCCTACGGTTAACATTCCAAGACTAAAAGTCAAACTAAGGTCTAATCATCATCGAATTGCATCGGATTTACTAAACAAATCCTACGGTTAACATAATTACATGATTTAATGAGACATACATGGCACCAAAAATTAATGGATCAATTCGATCATATTTTGAACAATATGAAATCGATTTTCAATGTTGTATATATAAGATTAGTGAATTGGCTCATTGACGATATTTTATCAAAGAGATTCGATTTTTGAATCGCCACGTGCATTAAAATCAGTGGGTTCTTGAATCCATAAATTTTATTATCAAATAAATATTGATTTTTGAAATGTCACGTGTATTAAAATCAATGAGTCAACTCACATGCCCGATTTTATAGAAAATCTCAATTTGAAATATCCAATGCATACAAAAAATCAGTGAATCGACTCATGCGTCCATTTCGTGTGAAAATTCAACTTTAAATTTTCAATGTACACAAACTCAATGATTCAACAAGATAATGTTGATTGAAATTTTTTTTTTAAATAGTCATATGTATCGAAATTAGTGAGTTAACTCACACATTTATTGATAAAAAAGATTCGATTTTTGAATTGTCACGTGCATATCAAATAAATCTATCAACATTTATAAAAGAAACTCGATTTTTAAAATCCCACCTGTATTAGAATCTATGAGTAGACTCACAATTTTTTTACCCAAAGAAATTCGATTTTTGGATTGCCACGTGCATCCTAAAATTAGCGAGTTAACTCACATTATTAATCAAAGAAATACGATTTTTTTTATGTGTATTAAAAATCAGTGGGCCAACTCATTGTTCAATTTCATAGGAAATTTAAATTTCCAATGCACATGAAAATCAGTGAGTTGACTCATTGATTTTCATTAAGAAAATCGATTTCTTAATTTGTCATATATTCAAAAATTCACGAGTTGATCAATGGCAATATTAATGAGTTAACCCAATTTGATATTAGCGAATTGAGAAAATCGATTTTTTGATTTTTCATGTATTCAAAAATTCATGAGTTGATCAATTCCAATATTTGCGAAAAATCCATAAATTTACTTGATAATATGAACACCCAATGAGCCGATCCATCAATTTTATATTGGTGAGTTGGCTCAGTCAATCATCAACAACAAATGAGCGAATCGATCCACTAATATTTCGAAAACTAAAGATTGACATTAGTACCACGTACACCCTAAAAATCGATGAAACAATTCGAATGCATAAAAATTCTTAGTCTATCGATCAAAATAAAAAATAAATTAAAAAATTAAAAAATTAAAAAATTAAAAAAAAAAAAAGAATTTATATAAATGATATTCCCCTAATCCTATCAATATATAAAAGATGCGCTATAAACAACAACAGAAAAAAAACGAGTACCTGTTGAACTGTAGACAGCAAATTGACTCCTTCAGATATAACCCGAGGGCCTATGAGTACTCGTAGCTATGGAGACACGAGAGCCGAGAACAGAGAGAGGCGTTGCGGCAACAGCGTGAAGAGGTTGGACAGTAGAAATGGTTGTGTTGCTGTGATGTAAAAGAGATGAGGGATGGGGGCTGTTACCGTTTTTAATGGTAAAGAGAGAGGGAAATTGAGGAATTAATGGAGGAGAAAATGATGGCTGATTTTAATGGTGTAAAGAGGGAGAGTTGTGGGTTTTTAAAGATGGTAATGGAAAAGAAATGGTGGTTGAAACGTGAGAGAAAGTTGGGAACAGCAAGGTTTTTCGAAGGTCTTATTGTTGCAATTTTTTTTTATCTACCGAAGGTAGCAAAAATGAAAAATGACGTCCTTTAATGGTTCTCCAAAAGGAAACGTGAGAGAAGGGGAGATGGGTTGCTATTGCTGATTTATGGTGGTTCACCAAAAAGAATGTGAGAGATGGAGAGATGGGAAAGAATGGGCAAAAAGAAAAAATGGTTGTTGCTATTTTTTATTGAAAGCTTTTTTTTTTTTCAAAAAAACATGGGACAACAAGATTTTATAGACATATTTGGAGGGAGGGAGACAAAGTGGAGATGAAAAGATGATGTGGAGATGAGTTATAGTAGCTTTTTATTAGGAGAAGAAAGCATGTTGTTTTTTTTTTGGACATGAAGGGGTGCTGTTTTTTTTAATGGAGGCAGCCCAAAAACCAATTTTTTTTTTTTTTCTAATTTATGGAGAGGATGAAGATAGGGAAAGGTAGATGTGCAAGGTAGAGAGAGGAAGGAATGTTAGAGAATAAAACGTGGAGATGAAGGAGGCCACAACAGATTTTTAAATGGAGAAAAAAAAAGTTGGAGCTTTTTTTTTCTTCAATGGCAGCTTAAGCAAAAAAAAATGTCCCCCTCTAATTCGTTGCTTCCCTTCTCTTTTATAATAGTGTTCCTCATCAAAATGTGAGAGAGGGAGAGAGGGAGAGAGGGAGAGAGTGGGGAGAAGGAGTGGGGAAGAAAGTGGGTGTTTTGTGGGTAAAGAGAAAAGTTGGAGAAGAAGAAGTGGAACACGTGGGGAAGAACAAGAAACGTGGTTTCTTCTTTTTTTTTTTTCTTTTCAATTTATTTATTTAATTATTATTATTTTTTTAAAAGAATGAGACAGGGGGATTCCACGCTACTCGTACTACGGTAATTTACTACTGTTGAGTTGTGATTGGTTAATGAATTGATTTTGCTTCCGATTGGTTGATTTCGAAATTTTTTTATTTTAGTCCACATTTTGATTTGAAATTTAATTTGATGTTTTAAATTACATTTAAATTGGTATTTGATTTCAAATATTGAATTTAGATTAGAATTTAATTTGAATTTTGATATTAAATTTGGTTGTTGGTTGATTTGATTTTAATTTTTGATTGGTTAATCGTTCGATTTTAATTTTATTTTTATATTTTAATTGGTTGGGTGATTTTCAATGTGATTTTAAATTGAGTTTTAATTGTTTAATTTGAATTTAACTTTTAATTTAAATTTTGAACGGGTTGATTAAATTGATTTTAATTTTTTAATTGATCGGTTGATTGGATATCGATTGGTTAAGTTTTGAGTTTTAATTTGATTTTAGATTGGGATCAATTTTAAATTTTAAATTTATTGATAGAATTTGATTTTAATTTTGATGGTTGATTACTTGAAATTTTTATTTTGGTTGATCGAATTTTTTTATTATTATTTTTTTTTTAATTTGAAAAAGTTTTTTTGATTGGATTTAATTGTTCGATTTTAATTTTAGTTGTTTGATTTAATTTTAATTGTTAATTTTAATTATTTGGATTTTTTTAATTTCAGTTGTTTAATTTTTAATTTGAATTTAATTTTTAATTTAGATTGGATTTCGATGTACATTGTCCTAGGGATCGGGATCTCTAAATTGTAGAGTTGGATATTGAGGGGTATTTTGGTCTTTTGGCGATTTTTACAGATTTTTCTCGAACTTATCTGTTTTTATCAATTTGGGTCTTGTTAGACTTGAAATCATATTCTGAGTGCAATGGAGGTACTTTCGGGATTTTTCGGAGGTCCGAGGTATATGAGGGTATTTTCGTCATTTTGATGATTTTTTACAAATTTTTATAAATTTTTCTGTTTTCATCGATTTGGGTCTTGTTAGACTCGAAATCACGTTCTGAGTTTAATGGAGGCACTTTCGAGATTTTTCAGACTCCAATATTTATGAAGGGTGTTTTAGTCAATTTTGTGATTTTTATAGCTTTTTAGGGATTTCAGCGTGACATTTTTTTCAGTCATTGTGTGTGTATTTCTTAGTTCTAAAGTTATGTTTTTCTAGCGTAGTGAGGTCTCTAACTTATCGAATTGTGTAACGAACCTATGCGTACATGCTTGCCAAGTCAGGTGTAAGATGTAGCGATCCTAAGCGTGCGTAAATTTCTAGGTCGAGTCGTGACGAGTAGAGGGGATGAAAAGAAACTAGAAACAGAAGGAATCAAGCAGTACTCACAAGCCTTCGAGTTCTTTTATATTCATCATTAGGAATCCACTAAAATCGGGTGACAAATTGTCGAATTAGGCAGATAAAAAAATGGGGTGTCTACAGATGCCCCTCTTTGGCAGAGGGTGGAAGCAAACTAGATACCCAATCTATTGTGGTAGATAGTGCGACATCCGAATGCCAAAGCTAGTGACAGTCCATTTTATAGCCTAATTCGACAATTTGTCAAAGTATCCAGATCCTTGAGGGTAACCTCTCCTTGGAAAAATGTCAGATCCTTGAATTTTGAAAGTTTCTCCTTGACTAATGCGAATGCAATACAAGTACACGGGTGTGACATTGTGTAGTGATGAACATAAAAATTTGTGCAACATGTTTTTTTCAGAAAATCAGATAAAATTGAGTAAAATCTGAGCAGGTCTGAGTAAAATCCGAGAAAACCCTCGGCGGTGTTTGAGCAAAATCTGAGAAAGAATCTCAGCGGGTCTGAGCAAAATTTGAGCAGATCTGAGTAAAATCCGAGAAAACCCTCGGCGGTGTCTGAGAAAAATTCGAGGAAGAATCTCGGCGGGTCTGAGCAAAATCTGAGCAGATCTGAGTAAAATCCGAGAAAACCCTCGGCGGTGTCTGAGCAAAATCAAAGAAAACCCTTGGTAGTTTCTGAGCAAAATCTAAGTAGGTCTGAGTAAAACCCGAGAAAACCCTCGGCGGTGTCTGAGCAAAATCCGAGAAAACCCTCGGCGGTGTCTGAGCAATCCGAGAAAACTCTCGGCAGTATCTGAGCAATCCGAGAAAGAATCTCGACAGGTCATAGCAAAATCTAAGTAGGTCTGAGTAAAATCTGAGAAAACCCTCGGCGGCGTCTGAGCAAAATCCGAGAATGCATCTCGATAGGTTTGAGCAAAATCTGAGCAGGTCTGAGTAAAATATTGGAGTAGAAATCTCACTCCACACTAATCATTTTTTTTAGATGGTCAGGTCAACATTTGAACCTCAGGGGTTTTCAAAAAATGCTATCAAAAGGGTAAACTTTAATTTCATATTTTCCTTAAGGGCTGGAATTGATCAGGCTTAAGAACAAAAATGCCCCTAGTTTGATAGGACATTACACTAGGGATAATTGAACATATTTTGAAATGACATGCCCCTAATGTAGGGGGAAAATAAATATGATTCCAAACAAAAGGAGAAGTGCCCCTCAATATGAAAATTAGAAGTCTTAGATTACCACAAGTGCAATAAGGATTCACTTTTAATTTTGACTTTATTGAAGATCATGAGTCAGGTTCATCTGCTGGAAACAAATATTCAATTTTGATATTCATCTTGGAGATCACGTTCTTCCCCTTTGGCTCGCTTAGGAAAGTAAACTTTTCTAGATCAGTCGTAGACAAGATACATGTGGCTTATAAGTCTTTGCCTGACTTAAACTAGATATTGAAGCTTGGTCATTCAGATTTCTGATGCTCTGACTCGGCTTGTCTTTTCAGATTCTCGACTTAACAGAGATTTTCTTTTGATTGCTTTATCTTTTGCTTAGATTGCATGTTCAAGTTTTCAATCTAGCGAGCATGCTCTAACTTTTGCCTAGACCGCCTTTTCAGATTTTTGATCTAGCGAGCTTATAATTTTCTTTTCCTTGGCTCTGATTGTTGCCAAGGCCGTCCTTTCAAATTTTCAACCTTGCGAGCTTGCCTTAATTTTTGCCTAAGCTGCCTTTTCGGGTTTTCAACCTAGCAGGCTTTTTTTTTTTTTTAAACTTCTGGAGTTACTGTCTGATCACGTTTACTATTTTCCTCGACCTTTTCGTGCGGTACTTAGGAGGACTTCCATAGGTGGGCTTAGGAGTAGGCTAAGAAAGAAAGGAGGCTTGAGGCTCAAAAACCCCAAATGCCCCTTATGTGGCATTCCTTTAAAATAGTTTCTTTTCATTCCCCATTTTGACAATTTTTTCTTTGTGGGGGAATATATATTTTTTTATTTTGAACTGGTCGTGCCTGAAGTAACTTCTCAGGTTGCCTACGTACCCCAAAATTTTGGGATCAGACCAAAACGTAGTTCGAACCTTTCCCTCCCCTGGGTTAAGTGATCGGGCTGAGAAAGAAATAGGTTTTTTTCTATTTTTTTTTTTTAAAAGCTATAAGGGGCTAAAAAAGGAGATATTTAACTAGGTAACAAGAAAATTGGTTCGACCGAAGATGGCCTCCTCAAATGTAATACTGCTTGATCTGGTCAAGGTTTGTCGATTCTGGTAAATCGATGCTATCGTGATCTTGGAGTTTGACAACTTTCCCAGGCAATACCTCTTTGACAATAAAAGGACCTCCCCAATTGGGCTGGAATTTACCTCTAGGATCAAAGATGGGTACTAGATTTTCTTTAAGTACGAGGTCTCCAGCTTGTAAGTCGCGAACTTTAACCCTTTTATCAAATGCCCGAGCGAATCTTCTCTGATAGGCTTGCACGTGGTACAATGCTTTAAGCCATTTTTCATCGATTTAGTTCAACTCTTCGTACTGGTGACGAACCCAGTCTGCTTCTGATAACTGACTTTCCATTAGAATTCTGAGGGACGGGATTTCCATTTCAACTGAGAAGACAGCTTCCATTCCGTACACTAGTGAATAAGGGGTGGCTCCGGTGGAAGATCGTATTGAGGTATTGTATGCCTAGAGTGCAAGTGGTAATTTTTCAGACTAATCCCTATGATTGTCTTGAGATTCTTATTGGCTGCTTCAACTACTCCATTAGTCTGGGGACGGTAGGGTGATGATTTGTGGTATCGGATCTTGAACTTTGAACACAGGAAAATAAATTCAGTTTCGAAATGTGATCCGTTATCAGAGATCAATTCAGAAAGTACCCCATATCGACTGATAATATGAGTTTGGACGAACTTGACAACTTTGGATGTAGTGAGAACAACATACGAAGTGGCCTCCACCCATTTTGTAAAATAATCAATAGCCACGAGAATGTACTCATGTCCATTCGATGCTTTAGGTGTGATTTTGCCAATTATGTCGATACCCCAAACAGAAAATGTCCATGGTAAAGTCAAACCAACTAATTGAGATGGAGGTACATGTATAATGTTAGCATGTACTTGACATTTATGGCAGGTCTTGACCAGGTGATGACAGTCTGTTTCCATTGTTGGCCAGTAATACCCCTGTCTCATGATTCGTTTGGCTAACATTTTCCCACTCATATGCGGTCCACAGTCTCCGGAATGCAACTTTTCCATTAACTATTCAGCTTGATTTTCATCAACACATGACAAATAGATTCCATCATAAGACCTCTTATATAAGTTTCCTACGCACAGGATGAACTGGGATGCGAATCTCTGTAGGGTTTGTCGTTCTTTCCTTGACACTTCAACTGGAAACTCTTGTCTTTCCAATACTTTCTGGATGTCAGTGTACCATGGCTTTTCGTCAAGGAGTCGAGCAGCGATGTCGACCTGATGGCAATATGCAGGTTTATCTTTGATTTCGACTGTGATAGGCCTTAGTTCCATGCCTGAAGGCAAATGGATTATTGAAGAAAGAGTGGCCAGAGCGTCAGCGAATCTGTTCTCTTCCCTTGATAGATGTTGGAACAAGATGGCTTTGAACTTCCTTACTAAATTTAGCAGATACTCGTGATAGGGTTTCAATTTCACGTCCTTAGTTTTCCATTCTTCCAACGACTGATGTATAACCAAAGTTGAATCTCCAAATACTTCAATTTCTGTGATACCCAGATTCAAAGTAGCCTCGAGCCCAACAATGCACGTTTCGTATTCAACTGTATTATTAGTATTGGAGAAAGCTAACTTAATAGCAATCAGAATGTGGCATCCTTCGGGAGAGAACAAGACTGCCCCTATTCCATACCCGTTCTGATTCACCGCTCCATCAAAGTATAATCACCATACTCTATCTCGCGATTCTTTTTCAAGGTTCAGGAAATTTTCATCTGGGAATTAATTGATAGGTCTTGCTCCTTCTGCCACTAGGTAATTAGCCAAGTTTTCTACTACTGCTCTTCCCTTGATAGACTTCTGCGTAACATGCGTAATATCGAATTCTGATAACAACAACAACTAACGTGCAGTTCTACCTGTCAATACCGGCTTCTCGAAGAAATATTTGAGGGGGTCCATCCGAGATAATAGAATGACAAAATGAGAGAGGATGTAGTGCCGAAGCCTTTGAGTAGCCCATACTAGTGCCAGGCAAGTCTTTTTGAGAGCTGAATACTTTCGTTCATACTCTAACATCTTCTTACTGATATAGTAGATGGCCCTCTCTTTATTATTGTCTTTGTCGTACTGTGCCAACATGCATCCCATTGCTTCTTCCGTGACTGACAAGTAAAGGAGAAAAGGTTCACCTAAGGTCGGTGGAATCAAAATGTACAGATTTGAGAGATACTCCTTAACTTGGTCAAAAGCTTTTTGGCATTGCTCATTCCATATTGTCGGCTCATTTTCTTGAGAAGCTTGAATATAGGTTTACATACATTGGTGAGCTGAGCGATAAATTTGCTGACATACTGAATTCTGCCTAAGAACCCCCGAATCTATTTTTCAGTCTTAGGAGGTGTCATTTCTTGTATAGCTTTGATTTTTTCAGGGTCTACTTCGATCCCCCTTTGACTGACTACAAATCCAAGTAATTTTCCAAAAGTCACTCCGAATACGTATTTTTGAGGGTTAAAGCGAAACTCGTATTTTTGGATCCTTGTAAGAAATTTCTCTAATGCAGCGACGTGTCCCGATCGTTCTTTGGATTTCACTATCATGTCATCCACATAGACCTCGACCTCCTTGTGTATCATGTCGTGCAATAAGGTCGTAGCTGCTCTCTGATAGGTAGCCCCAGCGTTCTTCAAATCGAAAGGCATGACTTTGTAGTAAAATGTTTCCCATTGCGTGATGAATGATGTCTTTTGCATGTCACGAGGGTCCATCTTTATCTGGTTGTACCCCGAAAACCCATTCATAAATGAAAGCATGGTGTGCCCTGCTGAATTATCGACCAATACATTTATGTGAGGCAAGGGAAAACTATCCTTTGGACTGGCCTTATTTAAATATTTGAAGTCCACACACATTCTCACTTTTCCATCTTTTTTGGGAATTGGGACTACATTAGCAATCCATTTTGGGTACTCCACCACTTCCAAGAATCCAGCATTGACCTGCTTAGTGACCTCTTTTTTAATCTTCAAAGTCCATTTTGGCTTCATACGTCGGAGTTTCTGCTTTACTGGCCGAGCATCGGGATGCAATGCAATCCGATGTTGAATGATATCTGTATTTACTCCTTGTATGTCCTCATAAGATCACGTGAATACATCTTTGAACTTTCTAAGCACATCTACTATCCCTTCGCGTTCCTCGGGAGATAACGTGACTCCAATTTGAATCTCTTACGGATTTTCTTTAGTCCCGAGATTGACTAGTTCTGTTTCTTCTATTACAGGTTGAACCCGACGTTCATCTTCTTATTCAAGTAGTTTAATTAATTCGATAAGAGTTTCTTCATCAGAAGATTCGTCCTTCGAAGTCAGATTATCAATTAAATCATTATTGCACTCGGGGTAATCAGAAACTTCTTCTATTTCATTAAGGATAGATGGGGTGACAGGACTAACTGTGGACTCGACAGACTCATCATTACCAAACCCGACATACAACAAAAGACTCATTACATGGTAATTGGAAAGAGACCCGACTGCGGGTTTGATTACAAATTGTGGGTTCTGAGCACCACTCTTGACTAACAAGACTGACACGTTTCCTTCTTCGAGAAACATCTGAGCAATATTGAGTGAATCCATAGTTGTCTACCAATCATCTACTCTTTCAAATTCTTCAGATGCTCTATCTTCTTCCTTATCAGGCCAACCCATCCCAAAGAAAATCTCAAATCCTGGTTGGTTAGTACCCATGACGTGGTCGATAAAGGGTTCTGAAAAATGACATTAAGGGAAATCTTCCCCTACTTTCACAAAGCGCCCATTTAGGATTTTACGATAAGGCTTCATGTTGATTAGGTCGATGACATGTCCTTGCCTCCTCGCGTTTGTCTTATCTTTTCTTATCTTCCAATATCGGACCCAGTCTTCTTTGGTAGGTTCGTACCCCAATCCGAATGTCCCAACTACTTCTTGAATGACTGGTGCAACTTTGATCCCTTATTGTCTACGACCCAAGCCTATGCCTAGGAAAAATCTCATGTTTTTGAACATGTTGGCCACGCTACAACTGAACGTATTATCGATAAGTACCAGCTCTTTCGTAGAATCATCCCACCGAAGAGTATGAATATTTTCAAATTCAAACTCGCTGAGTTGTATTTCTTTTTGTTTTGGGTTGAATTTCAGACAACGGTTTATCCTTGGTTTCTATATCGTTCACAATCTCCATAATTTCGACATCCCCATAAAGTGTGATCACTAAACCGTCCTTGATGAATTTAATCTTCTGATGCAAAGTAGAAAGTACGGCCTTGATTTGATGCAGCCACGACCTCCCTAGTAATAGGTTGAAGGATGACTGAATATCCAATACTTGGAAATCCACAGGGAAGTCTACTATACCCGTGGATATTCGTAGCTGCAAAGTCCCTAGTACATCTCTTTTTGTATTATCGTAAGCTATGACGCCTTGGCTAGTTGGTTTGAAGTCGTCTGTCTTGAAGCCGAGGTAAGTCGCGATCTTCAAAAGACAGACATTTAATGCACTTCCATTATCTACCAAGACTAGAGGGACTCTCATTCCATTGCAGTCAACGGTGATATGCAGCGGCTTTGTGTGGTTCGGCCCTTCTTTCGAGAGATCTGAGTCTGAGAAGGATAGACTATTTTCAGCATAGGTTGCCCCTACTATACTAGCTAGTTGATCTGGAGATCTGTCGAGGGAAACTTGGACTGCGTTTATTGTTTTGAGAACAGCTTCCCTATGAGTTGTGGAGGCCATGAGCAAACCCCAAACTGAAATGTTGGCGCCTGCCTTTTTTAGCTGTTTGATCATGATATTATCCTTTTCAATAGTTTTCTGAATGGGGTCTACTTTTTCCTTCCTTGCCAAGGCCGTTGGATTGTCAATCTTAAGTTTCGGTGACTTAAAGACTCTCCCTCCTCGTGTCATGTGCTTAACTTCATCACAAGAGAGTAGAAATGGCTCGTGTTCTTCGGCCAATAGGTAAGGATCTTCATCTGTTACAGAGAATGGGCTTTTCGAGATCATTTGTGCCAAGAGGTGGCTGGTATATGATGGGCTATCGTAGCGAGGTGGGGATAGACAGTATGATTCATCTTCAGTTAGATCAAATGGCTCATGGCTTGTGGCATAGACCCCATCATTGAAAGCTATTCCAACAAGAGAATAACTGGGTGGTTTGGCGTAGATTGGGTGGATGAGAGAGATTGGGTCGAATGGTCGTTGGGTATTGGAGACCATATTTAGTGTTGGCGGAGGTTGATATGCAGGTAGTGGATTGGTAGTGACATTTGGCGGTGTTGGGGTAGGAATGATGATTTTTTTATCATCGATGAGATTTTGGATGGCATGGCGGAGAGAGATGCAACGGTCAGTATGATGACCAGGACTTTGATGGAATTCACAAAAGACGTTAGGGTTATGTGAAGTTAGTAGGAGATTTGGTAGAGGTCGAGGTTGGAGAGGGGTGAGGAGCCCTTTTTTTAATAGTTTCTGGAAGGCCGCAGTGAGGGTCATCCCTAGATTTGTGAACTGTCGAGGGGAGGCTCTACCCAAATTTGCCTGGTTATTGGTTCGAGCTGGGGGTTGAGCTGGGATAGTGGAAGTGTTGGCTATATAGGCATGGTTGATGTTGAGTTTGGAATTAATGAAGGGTTTTTTGGCTTTGTTGTCAGAAGAGTTGGAAAGGATCCCAGAGGCAAAGGCATCCTCAAGTTGGCTTCCAGCTTGTAACAAGGATTCGAATATGGGGAGATATTGGGCAACTAAATGCTGAGCATACCCCTGCGAGAGATTTTTCAAGATGATTGCCACTTATTCCTTTTCTGATGGTCTATCCCACATCTGTGCAGCTTTAGCCCTCCAACGACTAATAAAATCGATAAATGTTTCCCCATTCTTCTGCTTAGTAGATTCCAAATCCCTTCGCGAAGTTTCCATTTCAGTGCTGTACTTGTAATGGTGCCAGAACATCCTTGACATATTTTCCCATGTCCCAATTACAGCTGAATCTTGGGACATCAACCATCGTAACGCTGATCCTAATAGAGTACGCTGGAACAATAATGTCATCTATTCGTCACTGAGGCCCATTGTACGCATGTTGGTGACATATACCTTGAGATGCGTTTTTGCACAGCCTACTCCATTGAATTTTTCCATTTCTGGCATAACAAACTTCTCAGGCAGACGGATCTTAGGGATTTGATTCAACGCCTTTATTCCTGTCGCAATTTCATCAATCCCTTTTATGTTCTTCACGGCTATTTCCAACTGAGTCATTTTGTTGGCTAACATTGGATTCTTATTAAAATGCTCCTCATTTCCATCAAGCTCATAAACCTTATCCAGATTCTTAGCTGTGCTACCTTCCAGTCCCTTGCCCCTTTGATCATCAGGCTGGTCTCTTATTGACTCAGAGATCTATTCTAACACTTCTACCTTATTTTTTATGTTGTTCATATCCATTGCAAAGACTGCCAGGATCTTACGAATTTTCGTGAGTTCAGATTCAGAAGCCATTTTTGATGGTTCACTTGGCGCTGATGTTCTTTCCAAACGACCTGACTCTCGACTCCAACCAGGTGGCGGACGCTTAAGTTTGGGCGCAATAGTATCATGAAACCCCATCAAAGGAGAATTAAGAATTGGTCCCTTTTGATAACATTTGCTTTTATTATTATAATTGATGAATTGTGCTGGTCGATCTTATGTCTGATGAGGTGATTTATTGTTAATTAGGGTCGTAAAAAAAAGTGACTTCTCATTAAAAATTGTACCAATAAGACAAATGCGAACAAAAAAGAAATGAGGAGACTCTCCTCTTAAAGCAAAGATGACTCGATCTAAGACCCTACATGCTCTTCTACTTCTCTCTTCTACTTCTTGAATGCTTGTTGATCTTCTGATTCAATAAGTAACCGATAGTCCCAAGCGGTAGCTATGTGTTCTACCAAGTGCACAGTCAGCTCTTTAATAGGATGTCGATTCCTCGGAAGCATTGGGATCCATGAAGGAAATCCTATCTATCTTGGTATCATCCTTAGGCAATAAAAAGATGTATTCAGCAGATCAGTGAGCATTACATGATCAGACCCTTCTGAAGCAAGCACGGTGCCTTCATCCATTCTTGATCCCAATCTATCCCAATTTACATCTTGTGTAGTCAAATTTGAGAGCCTGTCCTTCCAGTCTTCTATGGATACAAAGTCCACCAATGTTTCATTTTTTATGAATTTTTTCCCATTTACTTTCCTTGATTTGCGGGAACTCTACGATGCGAAGTCGGATACATAACCACAGATAAAACAAATGTGGACTCCCTCGAAATCCTACCCCTCCTGGTGCATTCTCATTTGATAATCCCTCAAAAGTCTCGACAAGAGTTGTGGGGACTGGGTTAACCTTGTTTTTAAGTTGTCCGATAATATCTGCGAAGAAGCCCGGTAACTGATGACCCATCCTAAATGAAACCAGAAAATATGTTGACAATACCCCCAGACATAAAGTAAAATCCCTGGCCTTCCTATGAGATTCTGGAGTGAAATCCCCAGGATTTTCTTGTTCAGGAGTTTGGTGTACTTCTAGAAGTCTCCGCATGTTCAGTAAACCATGATCAGTGAATCTTCTTACTTTTTTTGGCTTAACTCCTAACCCTTTCGAGAGTTCTTTTGTGAATTTGGATTTCGATGGAAGACGAATCATCGGACCTAATGTGCTTATCCCCATAATATTACAATAATCTTCATGAGTTGGACAAAGTGTGACTGAACCAAAATGGAATACGTGGTAATACGGGTCCTAGAAATTGACCGCAGCACATAAAAGGTTCAAATTGACAGTTATTGACTTGAGAGAGAATACGCTTTGAAGTCCATATGCACCAAAATTGTACTTTTCGACAGTGGTGAACGCATCTAAAGCTCTTTCCATCAATACTTGTACATCATCATGTGAGCCATCTAACCAAAAGAAACTAACTCTCATTACTGACACATTAATCCACGTCTATATTTTGGTACGATCTTTAATGTGATTCAACCATTTTAATTTAAAGAAAGGTCTGATCCATCAGAAAAAAAAAGTTAAGTTACCACATTCGGATCAATTCTATCCAATGGATTCAAAAAAATAATATATCACCTCATTGACATTTAATTAAACCAATTAACTCAATCGGCTCGTATATTGATCCGAAAGATCAACTTACCAATTGGGCTAATGGGTTGAAAAATGATTTGGCCAACACAACTTTTCAATTACAATTATTAGGTTGGACCGATATTGCGGGTTCCATTTGAGCGATGTGGATCGGTCCACCCACTTACCTTTTGGTTAGTTTAGATAAAAGCAATCCGGGAGCACTTATGGTCGATTCGAGTTGTGGCCTAATAGGACCGCACCTAAGTTCTAGGCTTTTTATATGATTGAGGCTAGGTTAGGACAAAGCTTAGGTCACTTCAGCCCGAAACACCAATATACTATTCCAGTTTTACTTGGTCAAGCAGTACGTGGTACTCCAGTTTGATATATTCGAAGGTACTGTACTGAAGTTGTAGCGTTCACGGGCGTCCCCCGTGTTCCGAAGGACCAGGTTAGCTTAGATCCAGCTACTGGGTTTATAAGGACATGACATGATGCAAATATGCGTATGCATACTCGTGAGTGTGTGCAAAGGGACAAAGTGCGCCCGGGGCGTTTTTCACAAATATCCAACCATACAAATCAAATACATCCAATCATCAAACCAATCAACAGAGATAGCTAATTGAATATATCTAATCACATGCCAATGAAAGAAAGGATCAAATCTAGTCTAATCTAAAAGTCTCATTAAGTCAACTGGGTTGACTCGATGAAAAAGTCAACCTAAGGATAGTCTTAGATTGGGTCAAGTTTGACCCTAAAGTCCCCAGTAGAGTTGCCACTGAAATCGCCTCGACCCCTGACCATCCGCTAAATAGCTGATTAGGGGTCTGATCTACGTATCTCGGGGATTTTTAAAAGAATAGGGAGTCGCCACCTAGTTTTGGTCTAGGAACCAAAATTAACTCCAAATGGATATGGGTCGGTCCATGGATCAGAGAGATGGGTAAGGGATTAGGTTACGGATTTTGGAAGGTGTTAGGTACCGAACCGCCTGATCAAGATGATCAGTCTCTATTGTGATCCAAAAATATCCTACGGTTAACATGCAAGACTAAAAGTCAAACTAAGGTCCAATCATCATCGAATTGCATCGAATTTACTAAACAAATCCTACGGTTAACATAATTACATGATTTAATGAGACATTCATGGCACCAAAAATTAATGGATCAATTCGATCATATTTTGAACAATATGAAATCGATTTTCAATGCCGTATATATAAGATTAGTGAATTGGCTCATTGACGATATTTTATCAAAGAGATTCGATTTTTGAATCGTCACGTGCATTAAAATCAGTGGGTTTTTGAATCCATAAATTTTATTATCAAATAAATATTGATTTTTGAAATGTCACGTGTATTAAAATCAATGAGTCAACTCACATGCCCGATTTTATAGAAAATCTCAATTTGAAATATCCAATGCATACAAAAAATCAGTGAATCGACTCATGCGTCCATTTCGTGTGAAAATTTAACTTTAAATTTTCAATGTACACAAACTCAATGATTTAACTCGATAAGGTTGATTGAAATTTTTTTTTTAAATTATCACGTGCATCGAAATTAGTGAGTTAACTCGCACATTTATTGATAAAAAAGATTCGATTTTTGAATTGTCACGTGCATATCAAATAAATCTATCAACATTTATCAAAGAAACTCGATTTTTAAAATCCCACGTGTATTAGAATCTATGAGTTGACTCACAATATTTGTACCCAAAGAAATTTGATTTTTGGATTGCCACGTGCATCCTAAAATTAGCGAGTTAACTCACATTATTAATCAAAGAAATATGATTTTTTTTATGTGTATTAAAAATCAGTGGGCCAACTCATTGTTCAATTTCATAGGAAATTTCGGTTTCCAATGCACATGAAAATCAGTGAGTTGACTCATTGATTTTCATTAAGAAAATCGATTTCTTAATTTGTCATATATTCAAAAATTCATGAGTTGATCAATGCCAATATTAATGAGTTAACCCAATTTAATATTAACGAATTGAGAAAATAGATTTTTTTATTTTTCATGTATTCAAAAATTCATGAGTTGATCAATTCCAATATTTGTGAAAAATCGATGAATCTACTTGATAATATAAACACCCAATGAACCGATCCATCAATTTTATATTAGTGAGTTGGCTCAGTCAATCATCAACAACAAATGAGCGAATCGATCCACTAATATTTCGGAACATAAAGATTGCTATTAGTACCACGTACATCCTAAAAATCGATGAAACAATTCAGATGCATAAAAATTCTAAGTCTATCGATCGAAATAAAAAATAAAAATAAAAAATAAAAAAAATAAAAAAGTAAAAGAATTTACATAAATGATATTCCCCTAATCCTATCAGTATATAAAAGATGCGCTATAAACAACAACGGAAAATGGGTTGAAGCCACAGCTTGTCGAATCAATGATCATAAGGTTGTTGTTCAATTCCTCAAAAATACTGTGTTTGCCCGATTTGGTACTCCTTGTGCCATCATCAGTGATGAAGGGAAACATTTCTGTAACCGAGTTTTCGAAAGGTTGATGCGCAAATATTCAATCACTCATAAGGTAGCTACTCCGTATCACCCACAAATCAGTGGACAGGTTGAAATTTCGAATCGTGAAATCAAAACCATTCTTGAAAAAACTGTCGATCCCACTCGTAAAGATTGGTCCTTACAATTATCTGATGCCTTGTGGGCCTACAGAAGAGCGTTCAAAACTCCAATAGGAATGTCCCCTTATCGTTTAATCTTTAGTAGAGCCTGTCATTTGCCAGTCGAACTCGAGCATAGAGCTTATTGGGTGATCAAACATTTAAATTTTGATCTAGCAAAGGCCAGAGAGCTTAGAAAACTTCAATTCACTGAGTTGGAAGAACTAAGGAATGATGTCTACGATAGCGCAAAGCTATAGAAAGATCGAACGAGAATCTGGCATAATAGGCACATTGAGAGAAAATCCTTCCATGCAGGGCAGAGAGTGCTCCTTTATAACTCTCGCCTTCATTTATTTCCAGGGAAATTAAAGTCCTGTTGGACTAGACCATTTTTGATCCACAATATTCACCCTCATGGAAACATCGAGTTACTTAATCAAGCCAATGGAAATATTTTCCAAGTCAATAGCCAAAAGACTGAAGTCATTTCAGAATCTCCTACATTCATCAGGAAAAGATTCATTTTTGAGTAATCCTGTGTACCAGGATTAGCTCCAGTTCCATGTCTGGCTGAAGACATTAAACTTAGCGCTACTTCAGGAGGCAACCTTTGATTTTTGTACATATTCTGTGTGACCATGTAGGATTTTTTTTTCAATTTTTTTGCATTCAGTCACTTTCTTTCAGGTGTACACCCTGTGTAGTGTGCTTTTCACTTTTACACCCTGTGTGCAATACTTCTTTTGGTTGTACTCACAACTTTTGCGATGTAATGAATTTCATTTTTAGGTATACTCTAAACCTCTACTCTTTAATCATTGAGGACAATGCTAAATTTAGGTTAAGGAGTGTGGGATAGCACATTTCAATTTTTCAATTTTTCTACATTATTTTCGGTACAATTTCAAAAATACCTTCATCAAAATGTTTATATATACTATCATCATACGAATTTTTAAAACCAAGCTCATGTCCAATTAGTTTATAAATTCTTATTCCTCAAAAATAAGATATTTTGAAAAAATAAACTTCACGTCACTTCTGATTGTAGTGAAAAAGTTATTTTGGATTAAGAGTTGTCTTCTTCGCTGTCTAGAATGAGAGGGAAAGCTTGAAAAATATTGAACTTTGACCTCCTTGTCCTTTGGTTGCCTGAATAGAAGAAAAATAGAACTGTAGTTGATATTTTTGAGACAACAACCATAGGATTAGACTGGGTACCTTGAAAAGGGCTACCTGCTTTTTGAAAAAAAATATTGAAAAAATGATAAAGCATGAAAAAGGTTGAAAAAAAACAGAAAGATGTGAATGTTAGAACTAAAAAAGTGCAAATTGTGAAAAGAGTCCAATGAGACCAAATAATGTAGTAGGGTGAAAGCCGTCAATGGTAAAAACGTGAGTACACTGGAATATCACAGATAAAATCCCTTAGAGGTATTAAAGCGAACATCCATACTTCTCACAATCCCAGACAGGAGGCTCAGTTTCGAGTTAGAAGTTAGGCAGACCCAACCATCTTAGCAGTTAAGAAGGGAAACCTTGTTTCGAAAAATCTTTGCTACAATAAAAAATAAAAAAAAAAATTGGTGCACACACTCAAGATATCTCTAAAATAAGGAATAAAAAGAATTTCTGCTCAAATAAACCTTTGACTAGATTTTTGAAAATTGGTGTGATGGCATTATATGTAATAATTTTGAAGTTGTTATCTTTTTTAAAATGTTAGAATTTTGTAGGTATATTCACTCAAACCCTCACGAGTCAAACTCGTCCACTAGGGGTAACCTAGGGGTTTAAGGGCTTACTGCATAAGCTAAATGCAGTCAAGAACCTCACGAAATAGGAGTTATTTATATTTAAATTTTACTCAGGACTAGCCAAATTGAGGTTTGGGGGTGTGATAAGGTCCCAATAATCTCACTTTGAGATCGTAATTTCACCAAGATTATCAACGTTTAAATACTAGTTCCTTAATAATAATAATAAATTATATTAAAATCCTAAATTAATGTAACTAACAATAATTTGTTACTAATTTCAGGTGAAAATGGTACATTCGGAAATCAACAAAAGGTGTAACAATTACTATTACAACATGCAAGCAAAAAGGAAGCATCCGACAAAATCTTGAGAAATTTGGGCGCCACGTCACCGCCCCGCGGTTAGGCCTTGGTGCTTCGCGGTGATTTCAAAGAATTTGTCCTCGAGATTTTCACAAAAGCTTCCAATTGTTTCGGTGGTTGTACTGAATGGGTCGTTCGAATCAAATCATTCACCAAATCAACCCGATTACCCGAATACGAATGTTATAAATTGGAAGGATGATTTTAGAGAAAGGGGCTCTTCTCTTCTTCCATAATTTTATGTTTTTCTCCTTTTAATTCTTTGTAATTTTTTGTTGAGAGAGCTCTTGAGTGTAGTGAGAACTTCAAGAGTGATCCATTCATACTTCTTGTAATTCTTTTGAGAGCTATTAAATGAGGATTACTGATCAATCATCATCTTCTTCACCCATTCTCTCTTTTCTGTTTTTATTTTCTGCAATAACAATTCTTGCAATGATTGGCTAAATTCTCATTAGAGAACTTAAGAAAGCCAGTGCAAATTAATCCCTCTAATGTAGATTTAGATTCTTGCTTTGCTTACATGTTATTATTCATGAAAATTCTCCTCTGATTAAAGTAATCTAATTTATATTTCTAATTCAACTTTGATAGCCATTACTTAGATAAGTTCAAGAACGGTTATGCTTTGTGAAGAATCAGAATATAAATTGGGCAATCTCCATCATATTAGGATTTTCATGAATAGCTTTTAATTTCTTTCAAAAATTTAATTGATCCATCTTCTGATCCATGAGGAATGACTTGCTCCATGGATTGAATTAATTTCAGAATTTATCTACATTATGGATTAATTGCAAAGGTTTGATTGACTTCTCTAATCTCTCTCTCTTAGGTTTTCAATCTCTATCTTCTGTTTTGATTTTAAATTTCAAATTGATTTCCATCTTAATTGTGCAACAAAGCTGTTTTGTTTTAAAACTAATCTGTTTCTAACTCTGTTTTAGATTTTAACCGATTGAACATTTGAATCCAAACTGTCCCTGTGGAACAAATTCAACTTGCCCAAAGTCTCATTCTAATTTCTATATCTCTACATTTTTACACAAGCTTTACAATCGATCAGGAACTCCAAAATAAAGGGTTGAATTCTTTAGTCAATAATTTAAGCTTTGGAGATGAAAGAGCCACAGCAGCAACTCCCGTATCTAGTATAACCACCATAACCACAATAAGTACCACCATAGTCACCTCTATAACCACCACCATAGCTGACTCTATAATCACCACCACCACCATAGCTTCCACTATAACCACCCCCACCATAGCTACCACTAACACCATAGCCACGACTATAACTACCTCCACTATAACCACCACCATCATATCCTCCACTATAACCATTACCGGAGCCACCTCTATAACCACCACCATAGCCGCCTCTATAACTATCACTACCACCATAGCCTCTACTATAACCACCACCATAGCTTCCACTATAACCACCACCACCACCATAGCTACCTTTATAACCACCACTACCATAGTTGCCACTATAATCACCACCATCACCATAGCCTCCATTATATCCCAACCCTATTACCATATCAACCATGCTTCCTCCCGATTTTCCACTGCCTCTTTTAGGTTCAGCCTTCTTTATTTCCACCTACACAAATGTGTGCGGTCGGAATCCGATCGATGGCTCTGTTAGACCCCTCTCATACTGATCTTGAGGTCGCTCCCAGTTTCTCCCTCCTCGCAATAGCCTGGTACCTGCCACAGATACTCTGACACCCAAGTTAGAGAGACAAAGAAACAATAATCAGTACTGGTTAGTCCTCAATCATTCCAAAGACCCCTTACAATAGTGCCATCCGTGCTATTTAACCCCCCTACCTTTTCGTAGGTTCCCCCTCTATAGGCTATAATCATGGGATCTCTTCTAGTTCTTAGGGGTTATTTACCTAATCGGGATATCTTGGAATGATCGAACTTATCTATAATGATTGCAACTGGGATTTTTGAAACTGACGTGCACGCAACAATATTACTGTTTTCTCGAGGCCTTACCTGCCCTGCCTAGGAGAACAGGGCGTGCTTAGTATTGTGCTGCCCTGCTAGCAGACTAGGGAAGTCTCTACTTTAGCCTACCCTGCTTGCTGGGCAATAACTTATTAACTAGTCTATGTTGGGTACCCCCTAGCCATCCTGGACACATGTATGGTTAAGATTGATTTGCAATTATTTCCCTTTACAACTACCCCCTCTCGAGGAGGCGTAAGACCTTTTTGTCTCATCGAAACGCAATGCCGATCTTTTACTGGCCATTCAGGCCATTCATAATTATACCTGCTATTTCTGAATGGACGCGTTAAATGCAACGTCATTTCAAATCTATGCTAACAGCTCAGATGGTTTCCTCCTCATATGTAACCGCCCACGTGTCCCCTAACCTCCTTGCACTACCCCCAATCTGTGATGTTTTGACTGGACTCAAGTTGTCCTATCAGGCGTATGTGCTCCTACGCCTTTCCTTATTAATAGGGAACTCAGTGTGTTTCCCGTCTGCTACGTATTAAAACTCTGTATATCTATTTTTGTACTTTTCTATGAAGACTCTCTATCATTTTTCTCATTCTTCTTTGCTACAACAGTTACATTTCCACTTCAAAGTAATTTCTTCCTCTCTCTATCTGTTTGTTTTCTTTTCTACACTTGGCTTTCCTATGGTTGTCACTGCATCCCAACTCTGACGAAGCTTGTACATTCCTACTTCGGTACATCTCTGGATTGGCAGTTACTCTCATACCACCAACGACTGCTGGTCGGGGGAGATCTTTGTTTACACCAGTCAAATCAAGGCTGGTCTTAGTTTTCCTCTCTCTGCCTTCCTGAGGGAGGTGTTGAGTAAAATAAACCAATCCCCGGGATAGATGTTAGGGAACTTCTACCATCTAGTGGAGGCTGTGGAGAAGATGGGCGTTACCCCTAACGACTTCCTCTCCTGGTACACCCTGAAGGTGATTCCCAACCGATTGGGATTTTTCTCGCTGTCCTCCAAAAGTGTGGCAGTGGCTCTAACCCCTTCTCTCTCAAGTTCTAATAAAGGGTGGCATAAAGGCCCCATCTTCCTTTCTAGAGATTGGGAATTTGCCCCTAGTAGCCCCCGTGAGGAATTCAAAGTCCCCTATGTCTTCTAGGGTAATGTTGTCTTGAGGCTGCTAACTTACATTCTGTTCTAAACTTTACCCATCCACTGCCTGCCTTTTCTGATGGTTCTTCTTGTTACTTCTACAGACTATTCTACTTTGGCGGCTATGAAGGCTAGGAAGATACTACGCAGAGCATTCGAAGACCGAAGGTCGGAGCTAGTAGAACTCCGAACTAGGGTTACTAAAAAGGTGGTTGTGGACGATCTATTATGTGGCATCCCTCGGCCACATGCACGATGAGCTCCACCTAGTTGGGTTGGTCGTATCGAAGAGGGTTGTGATCCACCTTCGTCAACTTCACGACGAAGGGATCCCAGTCATCCGACTCCTTCCTCTAGCGTGCTAAGCCCAGCTTGTACTTTTGAGGTTCTGTCCGGGTCCTCCGACGTCATGAACATCGACCTCTCGGAGTTTCCTCTTTTCACTGCCACCAAGGCTACTCCTCTACCAGTCCCAGCAAAGGTGTGGAGAAAGAAAAGAAGCCACTCTTCCCGTGGCACCAACCTTTCTAGTGAGGCCATGCCATATAGGGAACCTGCTGCCTTTGTTCCTGTCTCTACTTTTGCTTCTCCTACGGTCATTGCCGAGGGGTCTTTTACCTTTGCTCCATCCTCTGCCTCAGTTCCAACTCTAGTTGCTGCTACTAATGTTGTTGTTGTTTCTACAGGCCTTTTCGAGGAAACTCAGGTGGAGGCTGGGCAAAGTTTTGCCACTACTAGGGAGGATAACCTTATTCTTTGTCTTTGGCCACGAAAAAGACGTTGACTGGTCAGGAGAAGTATGAGAAGCCCTTCCCCCTCTGAGGGGTCTGAGGGCAAGGGCCTCCTTCTGCGCAAGACCCCTCTAGAACCACCTTTGCTTGGATGGGCCACGGAGCCTATCTTCGGGATGGAAATGAAGGCAACCTCTTCTGCCCCCTTGCTACGTTCACAATAAAAGCTGCGGGATTAAAGACCCCGTAACCGCTGCTTCCCTGCTCTCCTAGACCATTTTTCCTATGGATTGGGATGTTACTGACCGAGCTAATGCTGACCTGGGCTTCGATCGTTTTGTTCATAGCCTTTATCAGGTAACTTCTACTCCTACTATCCTACTTAACTATTTTCTGATATCTTTATGCTTACAATTTTTTCTTTCTTCGTAGGCGCATGTATACGGAACCGTGGCCTTCCTAAAGTGGCGTGAGGTTGAAAACTGGGCAGTTATCCTTGCCAGAGAGCAGGATGAGAAAATAACTATGCTCCAAGCTAAGTTGGCCTCCTCTAGCTAATTTTCTCAAGAGGCTATAGAAGAAATGGAGGCTACCTTGGCCCAATTTTCCAAAGCCAACTTAGACTTGGAGGCATCCAATAAGCGGCTGATTGAACTCCAGGGACTTCTACAACTAGAGTTGGCCAACTACAAAAAGAGAGTGCAATAGAAAGATGCGGAACTAGCAGAACTCCTTGGTTCTGTAGCAAGAATTAGAGCTGACCTCCCTGAGAACAAGTGTTGATTCAATCAGGGTTGCTTAGGCCAAAAAGGATGAGGCAGAAGTAAGGAAGCTACTGGGGCAGCTACAAACACGATATTTTCAACTGATGGATGAGTCTTCTGCAAAGACTTATCATGAAGGCTTTGAGGCTACTCGGCTCCAATACGAGGATGAAGAAGAAGATATGGACGGTGAGTGGACCTGGATGATGTTCCCAAAGTATTTCCTACTTGGGATGCTCCTTGGACTAGGTGCTTTGGACACGCTCATCCCTTCCAACTGGACGAGGAGGGGAATCCCATTGCTATCCTTACTCAAGCCCTTGGAGATCTTATGGAAGCCAGTGCTACCTTAGACTTGAACTTTACTCAAGCAGCGGATTCCTCGGCTCAGCTTGTTGATCCACCCCCTGTCCAACCATCCATCCTTGTTATCGTCAAGGATCAAGACAGAGTCGCTGATCCCCCTAGTACTATTGATGAAGCAAGTCCTTCTACTACTCTTGTTTCTACTACTCAGCCTTCCTTTGAAGGATAATTTGTTCTCTGTTGTTGTACTTGTGCTTTCTATACTTATCCTTTCCTCTGAGATTCTTTTGTACTTTCTCCTTAACTATTAATGATAAAATTTTCTTTTTACACGCACTGCTGCCTCTACAATCTCTTTCTACTGACTACACTGCTTGTATATGCGCTAGTTAGAACAACCCCTACGCATACTGAAAGTGCTAACTATTCAGATACTTACGCGCTGCTAACTGCTCTACACATTGCTCACTTCTCTACACGCTGCTCACTATTCAATCATACATTTTGCTCTTACACTTATACTACTAACCATGTAAAAAGTTCTTGAGCCACTGCCCTCAATAAAAGCTCTGACTCTGGTTACGTGCAACACCATCCAGGCTAAGCTACCCCTACAAACGGTAATCTGAGTCATTGTCCCTGAAGAAAGCTTTGACTCTGCTCATACTCTAAACACAATTCAAATTGCACTAACTGTGCCATTATATGCTTGAGTAACTGCCCTTGAAGAAGGCTCTAACTCTACCCTACTCTGTGCTGTGACACAACCTACACTGAGTTGATTACTTAAATGGCATTCTGAGTCACTGTCTTTGAAGAAGGCTCTAACTCTTCTCATACTCTACACTACAACACAATCTAAGATATATTGTTTGTGCAATCGACTATCTGAGTCACTGTCTTTGAAGAAAGCTCTAACTCTGCTCATACTCTACACTACAACACAATCTGAGCTGCACTGACTATGCAATCGACTATCTGAGTCACTGTCCTTGAAGAAGGCTCTGACTCTTCTCATACTCTGTACTACAACACAATTTGAGCTATACTATCTATGTAACCGGCTATCTAAGTCATTGTCCTTGAATAGGGCTCTAACTATGCTCATACTCTACATTACAACACAATCTAAGATGCACTGACTGCGCAATTGACTATCTAAGTCACTGTCCTTGAAAAAAGCTCCGACTCTTCTCATACTCTACACTACAACACAATCTGAGTAATACTGTCTGTGTAACCGACTATCTGAGTCACAATTTTTGAATAAGGCTCTGACTCTGCTCATACTCTGTACTTCAACACAATCTGAGTTGTACTGACTACGAAATCAACTATCTGAGTCACTGTCCTTGAAGAAGGCTTTGAATCTTCTCATACTCTACATTACAACACAATTTGAGCTGGCTCTGACTCTGCTCATACGACA
Source organism: Akebia trifoliata (assembly GCF_017979445.1). Lineage (NCBI taxonomy): Eukaryota > Viridiplantae > Streptophyta > Magnoliopsida > Ranunculales > Lardizabalaceae > Akebia > Akebia trifoliata. Next base: position 23,933,117 of record NC_141376.1, read on the forward strand.
ATACAATCTGAACTGTACTGACTGCGCAATCGGCTATTTGAGTCACTAACCTTGAAGAAGGCTCTAACTCTTTCTCAATTTTGATTATCTTTTCGGCTAGTGAGCGCTTTATAGAGTAGGACTCCGACCAGCCATCTTGCTCTACCAACGAGGGAAAAGAAGACCCACATAAGTCCTGATCCCGGCTAGATCCACACGACTATTATTACTTGTACCAGAGCTGAGCCCCGACCACAAATCTCACTCAACCAATGAAGGCAGATGAGACCCATGTAGGCTCAAATCCCGACTGGATTCCATTTAAATCTACTTGTAACTCATAACAGAATAGGACCCCGACCAGCCATCTTACTCTGTCAACAAGGGTAGAGAAGACCCACGTAGGTCCGGATCCCGGCTGGATCTACACAACTTTTGTTACTCGTGTCAGAATTGGGTCCTAACCAGAAATCTCACTCTACCAATGAAGGCAAAGGAGACCCACGTAAGCCCGAATCCTAGTTGGATTCCACTAAATTCTACTTGTAACTCATGACAATGTAAGACCCCGACTAGCCATCTTACTCTATCAACGAATGCAGAGAAGACCCATGTAGTTCCGGATCCTGGCTGGATCCGCATAGCTATTATTACTCGTGTTAGAGTTGGGCCCCGACCAGAAATCTCACTCAGCCAATGAAGGCAGAGGAGACCTATGTAGGCCCGAGTCCCGGCTGGACTCCCCTCTTCAGCTTAGTCCTGCAAACATAGCTAAAAGATAAAAATATAGCAAAACATTTATTAATAATATCTCTTTTAAGTTACATGCATTCCAAGGTCTGGGTAATTCTTGGCCATTAATAGTGAGTAAGGTGTTGTTTGTTAAACTGAAAAAAATAAGTGTTGAATAGCATTAAGCGCTGAAACTTATAAGCGCTGAATTTAAGTGTTGAAAAAGTTGTTTATTTAGATGTTGAATCATATTTGTTACACATTGCTGAAGCTGGTAAATTATCTTTGTTACCCTTACAATCATATTATACATTATTTGCATGTTGCAAATGCCTATTTCTTATCAAACACAATAAAATATATTATTTCTTATAAAATTAAAATACAATTCATTTTTAAATAATAAATAATACTCAAATCTTCAATTTATAAATAATAATTTCTATTTATAAAAGTCCACAAATTTCAAATTAAAAATAATAATGTCATACAAGTCACCAAAATTTGAAATCAACATTAAAATAACTTAATTTTGGATGAATAGTTTTCGATGGAAATGAAGGGTGTGTAATTCTAAAAGCACCCTATGAATTAATAAGGGCAACCCATACCATAGCCAATTTGTTTTGTTTTACATGGGTTAAAGTTTTTGGAATGAGAAAATTTTTAGTGAGGATGGTTTATATGTTCTAGAGAACTTCCTTACCAAAAATCAGTCCATTTTGAAACTTCTAACTCGTAAAAATTAGTTTTCAAAAAAAAAAAAAAAGGGACGATATACGGTTCTTGAACTTGTTTTGATAGGGTTAGAACTTTCAGGATGTGTTGATTTTTTGTAAGGATGATCTCCTCATTGTAGAGATCATCCTCATCAAAAATCAACTTATTCCAAAACTTTTAACCTATATAAGACAAAATAATTTAGCCACAGTGTGGGTTTATTAATTTGTGGGGTGCTTATATACTAATGAGGAGATCATCCTCACCAAAAATCAACTCATTCCAAAACTTTTAACCCATATAACAAAATAATTTAGCCATGGTATGGGTTTATTAATTTGTGAGGTGCTTATATACTTATCCATGGGATATAAGAGGTAATATCATTTTAAGAATAAGGGCATACTTGTTCATGCTCAAAAAAAATGAAAGGCATACTTGTCCGTGTCGAAAAAAGTGAAGTGTTTGTCGTTTCAGCACTTTTTTTCAGCATCAAAATAGTATTGAATTTTTTTCACTTATTTTCAGCAATAAGCACTGAAAATATAAAGTAAACAAACGCGTTATTTTGACAAAAAGTATTGAATTTAATTTTTTTCAACAATAAGCATTGCAAAATGGCGCAAACAAACACTGCCTAAGTAATATACTCCCTTTTGGCCCACTTTTTCCATCCTGTAGGGCCCTTCCCAATTTGCTCCTAACTTACCACTATTCGGTTCTTCCGTATTCTGGAATACTCGCCTCAACACTAGATCTCCTTCTTGAAACTGGCGAGGGCAAATCCTCTTACTGAAGTAGTTCTGCAGTTTGCTGTGATAATGTTCTAGTTTGACTAGTGTTGCATCTCGCTTTTCTTCCAACAAGTCCAGTTCTGCAACTAGTTGTGGGCTGTTTCTCCCAGACTACACCATATTGGTTCTCATTGTGGGAAAGTTATTCTCTATGCGGATTACTACTTCGACCTCGTAAGCCATGGCAAACGGGGACATTCCCGTGGACGTTCTGACAGTCATTCTGTAAGCCCATAGGACCCCATGCAATACTGAAGTCCACCTGCCCTTGGCTTCCCCTAATTTTTTCTTCAAAATGTCTAACAACACCTTGTTCGTGGCTTCAGCTTGCCCATTACCCTGGGGGTACTGGAGTGTAGAGAATACTTGTCCCATACTTACTGTAAAATTCTCTTATCTAATCTCTTGTAAACTGCCTTCCATTGTCAGAAACTATGGTGTGAGACAAACCGAATCTACAAATAATGTTCTCCTAGAGGAACTTCTGAACTTCCTACTACCAAATCCTGGCCAAAGGGAGTGCTTCTGCCCACTTATTGAAGTAATCGGTTGCCACTAGTAGGAAAGAAAGATTCCTTGGAGCCCTGGGCAACAGGCCTACTAGGTCAATCCCCTACTGTGCGAATGGCCACGGACTGATTAAGAAGTGAAACTGCACCGCTGGTTGTCAGATTATCTTCTCGTGCCTCTAGCAGCTATCACAATGCTTGACGTACAAAGCTACATCTTTCTACAAGTAGGGCCAAAAGTATCCTTGGGTGAGTACCTTATGCGCTAGAGTTCTTCCCCTTAAATGGTTTCCACAGTCGCCTTCATGGATCTCTCTTAGCACTTCCTTTGCTTCTACTAGAGTCAAGAATGTAAGAGTAGCCCTCCTACAAATTTTCTATACAGAGTCCCATCTAGAACCGTGTACCTCTCTACTATATTCTTAACTCACTTGGCCTCCTATGGGTCGCTGGACAACTCCTCATGTTGTAAATTGGCCAAAATCGGGCTTATCCATCCTTGATCCGCTTCAACTGCCACTAAACTGGGTAGCCCAAACTCTTCTATGGAAGATTTCTCGTGGAAGCTCAATGGTATTCCCTCTTGCTCTGCCTAGCCAACATCGACACGATGTAGGCTAGGGCATCTACATGCCTGTTATCAGCTTTTGGTATATGCACAACCTTGATGTCCCCTGCTCGATGCATAGTCGCTCTGATTTTCTCAAAATAGAGCTGCATCCGAGGATCCCGAGCCTCGAATGTCCCTTTTATGTGGTTAATCACTAGTTGTGAGTCACTGTAGATCATGGCCTCTATTACCTCTAGTCCCGCCAAGGATTCAATGTTGAGTAGCATTGCCTCATACTCTGCCTCGTTATTTGACGCCTTGAACCCTAGGGTCACCGCCTTCTCTATCCTCGCTCAACCTGGTGTGATTAACACTACTCCAATTCCTGACCCTTCGAAGTTGGATAAACCATCTAGGTAGGCTTTCCACCCTGATCCGTTTGGTGGCTCTTGCTTGTCCTCCACCTACTGCAACTCTTTTATCAATAATTCAAAATTTTCTTTCATTGGGAAGTCTGCCAAGAAGTCGACTATTGCTTGGCCTTTCACCAAGACTCTAGGCTTGTACTCGAGGCCGAACTCTGCTAACTAAACTGCCCACTTAGCCATTCTACCTACCCCTCTACTTTCCCCAGAACCGTCTTTAGAGAGAATTCTGTGATGACCTGCACTCGATGTGCTTGGAAGTACGGTCGCAGGCGCATTGCCATATAGACCAGTGCTAACCCCACCTTCTCAAGCCTTGTGTAACGCATCTCTACGTCCGTGAACGTCTTATTCAAGAAGTAAATGGGTTGTTCCCCTATTGTCCCTATCCTGACCAAGATTGAACTGAGTGCATGCTTCGAAGTAGCCAAATACACTCATAGCTTTCCTCCCACCTCCGACTTGGAGATTATAGGTGGTTGGCCAAGGTACTCCTTCAACTCAGAAAACGTTCGCTCATAGTCTTCCGTCCACTCGAACCGGGAGTTTTTTCGCAACAGCTGGTACTAGGGCCTACACTTATCAGAGGATCTGGCTATGAAGCAATTTAATGCCACTATTTTCCCTACCAGTTTCTAGAATTGCTTCTGGGTCTTTGGAGACGGCATCTTTATTAACGCTCTGATCTGATCTGGGGTAGCCTCGATCCCCCTCTTTGTAACCAGATACCCTAGGAACTTTCCTGAGGGTAACACGAAAGTGTACTTTTCTGGGTTAAGCTTCATTCCCATCTTCCTTATCCTGGAGAAGACTTCTTCTAGCTTACTAATATGGTCTTCCTTTATCTTGTTTTTGACCAGCAAATCGTCTATATACACTTCTGTTGTTTTGCCTAGTAGATCTCTGAATAGTCCTGTCACTAACCTCTGATAGGTGGCCTCCACATTCTTCAGTCCGAAAGGCATCACCTTATAGCAATAGAGCCCTTGCTTTGTAATGAATGTCATTTTATCCTGATCTTCTTGGTTGAGCTGTATCTGATTATAGTCAAATAACCATCCATGAAGGACAGTCTCTCATAGCCAGAAATCGCGTCTACAAGCTTGTCTATCCTCAGCATTGGAAAGTTATCCTTAGGATAGGACTTGTTCAAATTGGTAAAGTTTATACAAACTCTGACTTTCCCATTTTTCTTGGGCACTGCCACAATATTCACTATCCATTCCGGGAACTGCACCTCCCTGATAAATATGGCCCTGATCAACCTATTTACCTCGTTATTCACTGCTTCTTTGAACCGCGGTGCTAAACTCTTCGATTTCTATTTGACAGGTCTAAAGTCAGGCTCAACATTCAAATGGTGACAAATCACATCAGAACTAATCCCTGGCATCTCCTCGATAGATCAAGCAAATATGTCTCTATTCCTTCTCAAACACTCTACTAACTCCCTTAACTCCCCTAGTTCTAGCTCGGCCCCTACTCTTATATATTTTCCTTCTCCCACGTCCACCATCTATATCACTTCCAGACATAGGGGTCCACCAAGTTTGGTCTCCCCCCACTATAATTGTTATTGCTAAACTCTGTCTTTAGTCGATTCTTCCCTGCTCAGCGCACACATCTGTACTGCTACTTGGTCACTTTTGACGTCCCACATCCCCTACGGCTTGGGGAACCTTAGAACTTTATAATAGGTAGACGGGACCGTTTTCATCTCATGCGTCCACCATCTGCCCAAGATGGTATTGTATAGAGAACTTGCCTCGACGACTACAAATCGATTCATCAAGGTTACTGGCCCTGCTTTGATTGGTAATATTATCTCCCCATAGGGTTGACTAGATCTCCCATAGAAATCTATGAACGGCACTTCTGCTGGAGCATGCACATTCCTGTTGAGACCCATTTTTAACAAGGTTGACGTGTACAAGATGTCCACCGAACTGCAGCTATCTACTAGCACTCTCTTGAGCATGAAAGTGCCTACTTGCAGGGTTATTACCAGCGCGTCGTTACCCCTTCCAAATCTTTCTAAGTGAACGCCACCATCTACTCTCCGAAGGATTCCAATTCGGTAGGTCCACTCTTTGTCATAAAGATGTGGGCCAAATGCTATATCCTTCTCTTTTTTATTCTCTCAATGGTTCTAGTCTGCCCAATCCTATTGCTCTCCTCCCTTAGGACAACATGTATTACGACTACCTATCCATCTTGTCCTCCCACTGGGGGGCTGCCCCGCTCCACGATGCCTATCCTACACCAGGTCTTTCCTCTGCCTCTTGGGCAGATCTCTTAATTTGCCCTACTCTGCCAACTTTCACAAGAACCTCCTCAAGGCCTGGCATCTATTGGTGGTATGGGCCCGCACCTTATGATACTCACAGTATCTTTCACCTTGGTTAATCTGGCCTCGAAGAAGTAGAGCGGGCCACTTGAAAAATAGTCCGTGAGCAATAAGGGGCACAATGGTAGAGTAGTGGAATTAGAAAGCTGGGATTCACGACTAGATTGCTCCCAATTGGGACATGATGTTACAACATTTTACTAGTTTTTAATTCTTGATTTTGTGATCGATCGCTGCGCTTACCACAATGGGTGACTATTTATCTGGCTCAGGCAGGCCGTTAACGTGACCATAAGCAATGGGTATCTTTTCGATGTGTCAGAACGTTCGACTACTCTAGATTGTTAGTGATCATTAACTAATCATCTTCGTCTATGCCTATCAAGCATGCATGTGATTCCCAATATATACAACTCCCTTCATATACGGTCACATTTACAATACAAGTTCATTAGTAAAGATAGAGAGGAATGGACCCGGATTCCAGTTGTGACTCCACTATCATACGCGTCCCATACCACGTATGAGCTTTGTTGTCCTTACCGTACATCCTAAGATAGTACATCACTTCGGATGATACGACGTACTATCCCTTCAGGCATTCACAAGCTTTCTTTTAATAGCTCACAAATTAGATACATATATATATATATATATATATATATATATATATATATATATATATATATATATATATATATATATGTATGTATTATTTTTTATTAAAAACAAAAGAGAAGTTAACATTATAAGGTAGAAAATAGATATCCAGTTCTTACCATGCAACAGTGGCCCACTGGCCTAAAATAAATAACTAAATGAAAACGTAACTCAGCGCCTTGCGCTAACAGAAATTAAATAAACATGCAATCATAATCATTATCATTGGATATCCGTTCACCAACCTACACACAGCACATCAGTGTAAAATACAGACATCACCTCTCGGGTATGACTATAGTATTTTACCGTTTCATTCATTTTCTAATTTTTTGGTGTTTTCACTTCTCAACTTTTTAAATCCAACCATTCTATTTTCAAACTTTCAAATTCATTTTGATCATTAAATTGAGAAACTATCAAATTTTAGTTGAAATGAGGTCCTAAGAAGTGCGCAAAATCAAACTGCCAAAACTGAAAAAGTTGGTGAAAATTTGGCTAAGTGCCTGTAACTTGATTTTTCAAAGTTCTTGAAATCAAAAATAGGTTTTTGAAAATGAAACCCTTGAGCATGAGATTCGACACCACATAATTTTTATTGCCTAATTCAAAGTAACACAAAAGATATTTACTTTTGAAAATCTAACAAAAACGTGAAATTTACGTTTTATTCTTGAAACCAAAATTTGGATTTTGATTCTTTGAAATTTGGATCTTGAAACCATTCCCATTGTTCCGAAATAGGGGTCAAACCTTAATTTCATTAAAGAAATTAAAGTAAATGGAAAGTAAAAAAAATTAAAGAGGACATTTTAATGGAATAAAGGGTAGGAAAACACTTAGAGGCTATAAGGAGAGCAACCCAAAATCCAGAATCCATTTTTGGCTAAAAAAATATCTGACGGCAGCACCGTCAGCAAGCTCCAGTTACTCAAACTTTTGATTTTTTGATCATTTTTTTTTTCGGATTTCTCTTTTGATTTTCAAATCCTTCGACCCACTCATGAATTTATTGTTAAAACTTGATTAAACACATCAAATCTCTAATTCTAACATAATTTGAAAATCAAACATGGATTTCTATGAATTACAAATACGACACATATTTGGCAAAAATTTCCTAAATGCATATTTCGAAAACTACAATTACCACAAGGAAGTAAGAATCCCCTATTGAAGTATGTAGTTGTCAGATGTGGAAAGCTAGCATAAAATCAAGGTTGGATGGCACGAGAGTCGAGGTTAGGCTAACTTAGTTGTAAAATGATTAGGGTTTTGCAAAGCTTTCAACGACGACGATTTTCTTCTCTTCTACAATAGAAAACGAGTCTTCTACTAACGAGATAAAGTTCTGAGTTGGTGGTATCTAAACTCACTTGCTGATTTTGATGAGATATGGAAAGAAAGAAGGGAAAGTAAATATCCAAGGTGATAAGAATGTGGAGCTCGTCAATGCCGGCGACTTTTGCTTCTTTGTGTTGATCAACTCGGACTCGTTTCCGATAGAACTTGATGAGAATAGGTCGAAACCATTGGATTGAGAAAAGGCTGGTATTTGGTTCTTTGGAAAATAAAAAAAGTCAACTTTCTTTTATATACAAAAGGGCTGAGGGCATCTTTATAATTTTTTTATTATTTTTAGTTTTGGCGGTAACTTGACTATTCACACTCGAAAAATGATAAATGAGTATTCGATTTTGAATATTTTTTCATTGCAAACCTAATGGTGAGGTCAAATTTTCCTGATTTTTGTTATAACAAAAAATTAATTCTTTTATGTACCACTTAACAAGAAATTCGAGGATTTTATAACTTTTTATCCGAACTCGAATTCGAGCTTGCTTACAGGCTAAAATATATATTTCAACCTTTTTGAATCCAATGGCAAAGTCGATTTTCATTGAAAATGAACCTAACAAGATCCGAGTATTTTACCCTAAGTCTTTCTTTTAGAATTTTCTCAAAATTTTACTGTTACATTTTCTCAAGATACGAATTAAAAATTCAGGATATTACATGAAGAACCCTCCTTCATCCCGAGTAGATTGAACCCCAACCTTTGACATAGAATGTTTGAAGCGGTTTGATCAAAAGGATGGTAGTTGAAACCCTTTTTAACTCATTTTCCTCTTATGCATAATAATGTACACTATGTACACACACCACACATGCTTGGCCATGATGAAGAAATGTTAAACTCTCTTGATAGGATTAAAATACTAAGTTTCTAGTCAAGTATGCATGCATCAAGGTTATGGATCTAAGGGAACTCCATCCATGAAATTTCTCTAAAATCCTAAACCAGCATTTTAACTCATGTAAAATATGATGACTCCATGGGATATTCTCTTCCATGGGATATTTCCCATGTCAACACTAACATTAAACCCTCTTTCAAAAAGGTACATACATACCATTAGCACACACCCACTTCATGCATTTTATGCATTTTTGTTATTTTGTTAAATATTCAAAATGGACAAGTTTAAAAAGGTAACCATCCTAGGTGGAAAGAATAGGGTCACTAACACTTTTCCTATTATCTAATTGTTTCCTCTTACCTAAATCTTAGGTAGACCATACATTTTCCATTAATGAGAATCACTACAATGCCATAAAAAGATATTTTCTAAAAAATTGATTCGGGTGCTCAATCACGCTCATTTCCAAAAAAAAATGGTAGTAACTCCAAACAACATAGCATTGAGGTTCAAAAATGAACATCTTATGTCTACAACTAACCAGATGAAGGCTAAAAAATTTGTTAAAGGGTTGAAGGTTTCTTACAAGACTAAGATGGCTACATTTGAAATTATTAACTATTCTGAGGTTGTCACTAGAACCTAAAGGCTGGAAAAGGCTGCTCCTCAACCTCTTATTAGGAAAACTTAAGTCTCACTGGACTGGACCATACATCATCAAAACAATTTATCCCCATGGTATTGTTAAAGTCCCTAATTAAAAGGATGGATGCACTTTAAATGTGAATGTTCAACGTCTTAAGCCTTTTCTCGAATGTAAACCTCAAGAGGAGGAATTGCTCCTCAATGAGCACATATTTTTGTTTTTAGTAATTTTTCAAAGTTGGATGAGTAATGCAGTTCTTCACTTCTATTTGCCTAAGAACGTGGCCCATTTCTCTCATAGAGAATAGTTATCAGTTCGGAGCCAAAGTGATAGATTCTAAAAGAAAAATCATAATTGGTCTTATATATTTGGGGTTGAACAACACTTAACAAAAATGAGTTGTCTACTTGTCGATAGGTTTTCACCTTGTTGACACCCTACAAATAGTCACCAACGAATAGAGATAGCATATCCTATGCCCCCAAGCTCTACGTGTTAAAAAGTGATGAGTTGAGCATGAACATTAAGTGATAATTTTTTTTTTACCACTTCATCCAATGTTTAGGATATTCATTTTATTTCTTCTGTGTAGTTACTTCATCTTATTACCATTTTATACAATATAGGTTGAAACTACTAATGTGTATTTTTTTATCATAGCCTAGGACCATCCACCAAAGTTATGAGCATAGTACCTTACGTGGTTCTTCTGACTTCATACAAGATGATCATGATTAATATGGTAAATAAAATTGAAGTTACGATAATGGTGAGTAGTATATTGTCTCATTTCAAGAGACATTATGTTGGTAACAAAAAGTTTGTACTATTGTTCGTACAGTAGTTATGAATCAATAAGAATAATAGAAAAAAAAAATATAAAAACCTTGGTAAGCAAGGATCGATTCACAGAGATAATGTTATCCAATTATTCTTTTTAACTCAAACCAACTAAGGATTTTGGGTAATCAATTAAAAACTAATTTGGAAATATTTATCAATGAAATTAATAGAAAAGAAATATTAAAACTATAAGAGAAAAGTTTAGATAAGTTAAATCTACCCTACCAAATATAATAAATAAACAAGTTTAAATCTTTTTTATCTCAATCTACTCAAACAAAGCTAATGCCCGTAGATCGGAAAATAAATCTGATTTAGCAAATATAATAATTAAAAATTTTGATTCTCTCTTTAAATAAATAAATATCAAATTCAAAATCAAACTACTGGAACTAAGCATGATTTAACTTGACCTTATCTAATTTTCTATTTTATTTTTGTCAAAACAATTTTATTGTCCTTTACAATGTAACAAAGATTTTATTGTTAGTAGCCTAGCAATGATAATTTTGTGAATATTAAAAAGATTTAGAATAGAATTCTACTTCTCACTAAAGGTAAATATGAAAACACATCTTTTTACATCACAAGTAAATTAGTCTAAATCTTTCAATTTTGTTAATATTATAGTACAAAAATCAGGATTTATGCATGATTTATATTTTTATAATTATTTTAAAATTTTTAAATAGTAATCTAATTTTATATTATATCTTCTCATTTAATATATTATAAAGCTTTTCCCTTTGTAATTTTAGAAAGTTAAACTAACCTCATCCTAAGAGCTGTGGGATTATAATTTTGTTTATTATGAAACTCACCTCATGCTCGAAATGTCAGGCAACTTCTATATTTGTACCACCGTTCTAGAACCTTTGAATGATGACACGTGGCATCTACATTTGTCCAATCTACAAATAGTAATAGTAAAGATAAAGTTTTGGTGTCTGCAATATTAGGTCATTTCTCCCAAGTCCAAAAGAATTGAGGAGGTAAAGATATTTAAGGATCAACAGTGAAGGGTCCACTCCTCTCTCTATGAATATAGCAAATTCACCAATTTTGTTCTTAGAATAATAAAGAATAATGATGAATCCACGCGGTATGAGGTTGACTTATGTAATTCTTCGCTTTTGATAGAATTAGAGTGTATTGTTAGTCATTCTGCCTTAACCCTCCGTTATCATTGAAAGGAAACATAATAATAATAATAATAATAAATAAATAAATAAATAAATCCCTTTCGATCCCCACCCCAATGTGCTTGTCTTATTTGTATTAAGACGAGATGACTGACTTCTATATAACTCAGGTCTTTTGTGTTTTCCTCCATTTTATATCTTTCCATCTACTTCATCTTTCTTTCAATTTTAATCTAATCTTCAATCAAAATCTCTAAAGATTGTTTATGGTCATCAATCATGAGTGTTGTCGAATGATGGTTGGGGGAGGTATCAGATTTCATCAAAACTAGTCGCTAACTTTATAATTAGAATCTCTCTCAAATTCAGCTCTTTTCTCCTTCTATTCTTTATAATTCGATTTTTCTTTGAAATCTGATGTAATCTGTTTAATTTGGAGGACGTGAGCGTACACGTACATTGGGTGAGTTGATTCCAATTCTCACCTAAGTCGAGAATATATCGGATTGATCACGTCACATGTGGAAATTTAATTTATTCCACATCACATATAGTATGACTTAGAACACAGCCTAAATGTAATCTTTACCAACCTAAATGCAACGTTTTCAACTTGAAAACTCTAGAGTCGACTCAAACAAGTCAATTTAAATATTTAATAACATGAAACGCCCTTCTCTTCAAGTCAAATATCTTGATATTTTCTCTCTAAAACAAGTCATATTCTTCATCCGACCCTTTTTTCCTGCGTTCCTTAGGAACAATATAGGGATTTTAGGAAACTTTCTTGTAGAGTCTGAAGTCATGAATTGAAAATAAATTTTAGAGATTGAAGATGGTCAACTTTACAAAAGAAAAATCAAAGTTTGTTTTACTTTTTTTTATTTTATATATGAGGTTTAACGTGTATAGGATGAAGAGCTTGAAGATATATGACAAATTTTGGAAAGAAGAATCAAGGGCTTTTGGATGGATTTTTAGGAGAAAATCAAGGGTTTCTTTACTTGAGTTCCTTACCTGATTCAATGCATTTTTAGGTGATTCTACCAAGTGTCTTACTCAGATTGGCCAAGCTTCTAAGTTGACTTGACAAATTGGGTTTAACAAGTATCACTACATGAAAACTGAATAATTTTACAAGAAAAATCAAAGGGCCAAAGCTCACAAAATTTAAAAACCAAATTTTGTTGGTCCATAGTCATTGAAATGTTTTATGTTCCCCAATTCAACGGTTTATAGCCATCAAATTTCTCCCATCCTCTATTAATTTGGTGGTTTCAATTAGTCGAAAACAAAATTTTGACAATGAAATATTTGATGCCTTGGTCCGTCAAATATAAGCTTTTTTCACATTTTTTATTGTGATTGGGTCACCTCAAAATCCTATTGTCTAGTCAAATCTACTGAGTATTGAGTTTGATAAAGTTTTGACAAGCTCATAAGGAGAGAGACAAGGTAATAAGTGTTCAATGTGGGATTAAACTAAACACGCCCTCATACGTGTAGGCCGGATTGGGCTAAACTATGTGCGTAGATACCTAAGCATCGAAACCTTAAGGAAGATTTGAGTTCATCTACACAGGTTTAGGAGTCACCAACATTCAATTAAAGTGTGAATAGATACTATAAAAATATTTTGAAATCTATTTTTGTAAAACCCCGAATGTTCAATTCGTATCTCGAGGAAAAAATAAATAGTAGAATTTAATAAAATCTTGAAAGTGGGACTTAGGGGTAAAACTTTAAGATGTTTCTAATCATTTTAAATGAAATCTGACCTCACCATTGGATTCATATGCGAGTTCGAATATAAAAGTTGCAAATCCTCGATTACCGAGTCGGATCAGGTTAAAATAGTGACCTTTTGCTAGAGAAAGAATTTTTAAAATTCGATTACACCATTGGATTTGTAACAAAAAATTATTGAACATGGAAAATTTATTTGTCATTTTTGGAGACCAAAAAGTCAAATTATCGTCAAAAACAAAAATGACATCAAGTTTAGGGGTCACCTCAGGTCAAAAATGTAAACTTTTGATAGAGACATACTTTGTAGAAATTGATCACACCATTAGATCTGAAACGAAAAATTAGGCGAAATAGAGTATTCATTTGTCAGTTTTGGAGTCCGAACGGTCAAGTTATCTCGATCGAAACAATAGATGAAATACCGATTTCGTCCCAAATTTTATATAAATAAATTTTTTTAATTTTGTTTTTCTCTCATCTTCCCCAACTCGTCCAAACAGCCATAACATATATAAACGAAAAATTCATTTTTGTCTTCGATTTTCCACCTCATATCATAAAAAATCAGCCATATTTATATACGAACATTTCGAAACTTCGACCTCGAATTTCATCGATTTCGGGGTCAAATCGTCCTCCATCGTAGAAGGGAGAAAGGATGACGGCGTCGAGATCTTCAAAACCACCAGGCCAAATTCAAAAATCAACCACTTCGAAGTTCGATCCATCTCGATTTTCGTGTCGATCGCCTCGATTTCCGTGCATGTGCTTCAATCCTTTCGCCTAGAGATTGTAAGGAACTCTCAATTTCTATTAGTAATCGTAGATCTTGAAAATTGCCTTTACGATTTTATCAAAAAAAATTTGATGTATTTCCAAAATATAGAATTCTTTTGTTATTTCAAAAATTCACGTCAGAAATTGCATGTTTGATATGTTTAATTGTATTTTTAACAAATTATGCGTAGGTAGGGTATTTTAACAGATTATTTCTATAAATTGGGTCTTGTGCACTGCTCGGACCCTATTTTGATATAAAATTTGTATTCTTTTTCAATATTATTGATAAAAATAAATTCTATAGTTGAAAAATGTGATTTAATATTCAATGAACTCATATTGAGTTGATGAATATCAGAAAATAGATATTTTATTGAAGACATTGAAAATTGTAAAAATCGAAAAAAGGAAAAAAGGGTATGAAACGGTAAAATGTCAGAGTCACACTCGAGGGGTGATGTCTGCATTTTACGTTGTTGTGTTGTGTGTAGGTTGGTGAACAGATATTGGTTGCATGTTTATTTACTTTCTGTTAGCGCGAGACGCTGTTTACGTTTCCGTTTTATTATTTATTTTAGGCCGGGTGATCACACTTGCATGGTAGGAAACTAGATATCCTTTCTCAACCTTATATTGTTAATTTCTCTTTTGTTTTTAAATAAAATAATATATATATATATATATATATATATATATATATATGTGTGTGTGTGTAACTATTTTGTGAGCTGTTAAAGAGTCTGTGAATGCCTGAAGGGATAGTGCGTCATATCATCCTGAGTAGTATACTATCCTAAATGTACGGTAGGAACCACCAAGCTCATACGTGGTATGGGACACGTATGAGAGTGGAGTCAGAACTGGAATCTGGGATATTCCTCTCTATCTTTACCAGTGAACTTGTAATGTAAAGGTGGTCGTATACGAATGGTTTGTATATTTGGGAATCACATGCACGCCTAATAGGCATAGACGAAAATGATTAGTCAGTGATCACTAACAATCTATAGTAGTCGAACGTTCTGACACATCAAAAAGAGACCCATTGCTTACGGTCACGTCAAACGGTCAGCTTGAGCCGGATAAATGGTCAACCAAGTGTGGTAAACAGTGATCAGCCACAAAATCAGGAACTAAAAGTTAGAGAAGAATTGTAACATCATATCCCGACTGGGAGCGATCCAGACAACTCTCTAATTCCAATACTCCACCATTGTGTATTATGTATATGTTGCTTATTTTGATATATAAAATGAAATCTGTGTTTAATGTTTTTATTTGATCAATTAGATTTGTATAAAAAGATAATGTTATAGTGAGTACTACTGATCGATGTAATGTGAGTTTTAAAATGTTTAATTGTTCATCCATGGCTATATGTACCAATTAATTGTAGTTTCTTCTGTAAAATTTTGTATATTTTAAAATGATTTAGTATGCTTATTCGTTCATGTTAGAAAAGGTTATTGGCAGAAATTGTGTTATTCCTTAATGGATAACCATTGGTACTCACCCTTTCCTTCTCCATTTTTTTTAGTTTCAGATCCGAAGCTTGGTGAGGCAGGTATAGAGCACGAGTGAGAATCATTTGGTGGGTCAGATAGACAGCCAGAGTTCGTTACTTAGTGAGTATTGGGGTTATTACCCCTAATGGTGTCGATTTGTCCAAAAAGTATTATAGATTTTGTTCTGAGCGATAGGACTTATGTTAGAGTGAGAAATTTTCGTATAATCCTGTATTATAATTTCTTCTTCCACACTCTGATCTATCGTACGTAAATAGGCTTCCACTAGTATTATATTTTGTTTATTGTATGCAGGATTGTATGTCGTTTATCAGGTGCAGGTTGAACGCCTTGGAATGCTAACATAAACAAAGGAGACTATGCCGAAATTTCGAAATGCCACCTAGTACCTCGAGATCTGACATAAGGATTTTGTGTTAGCATTTGGCAGGGCACCATAGATGGTATCAGAACATAGTATTATATCTGTATGGGATACAAATTTACTATGTTTATATGAGTTGGCTGGTACCACAGTTAGTAGAGCAATAATCATAGAGTGTTATTAAAAATTCGTTATCTGAGCTCACTAGTAGTTCCGTATTGGAATTACGAGTTCTTCCATGTCTAGAAGTCTATAGAGCCTTGTAAGCCTAAGATAGGATTCTAAGTTTATTATGTTAGTAATGGAAATGGAGTCCATTACTAAGTTCCAAGTTACGATAATAATTCATAGTTACGTAAGAGCGGTTTTGGCCTTATTCTGATAAGTGCCTTATTACGGTTAAACAAAAACGAGAGGAATGGATGAGACAGAGATCGAATCGCAACAAAGACAAGATAGGTTCTTGATCAGACCACTAACTTGATAGCACAGCTAATGTCATTCATGAGACATATGGCTAAGTTTAATGTCAAGTTCAGAGAAGAAATATGAATAATACAACCACCACCACCTCGAAACCAAATGGAAAGAAGACAATTAGTATGTAATAAGAGACAAACAATTACGAAACTAACAAATTCATAAGAAAAATAACAATAAGTGGGGAGTGACATTATAGACATACAAACTCAATGGATAGAAGAATTTCTTAAGAAATAACAACATATACTATTAAATCCATTGAAAGAAAAATGTTGTGGTATGTTATGAGTATAGCAAATCTGGACATAAATAAGAGCAATGTTCGGGTCAACGTTAGTTGATTAAGGATGTATGGCTCTAAAAGATGCTAGACAAACCAATATATGAGACAATAAGGCTACCATATTTTAATAAAGTTGATAACGTATTCGTGTCATCCCGAACAGACAAGACTAGCGATCGGAAGTGAGAGATGGTACAAGACTTATCATGATTGCAAGGCGCACCATTAAATCCAATAAATGAGGAAGTGCAGGACTTCTTCGCAAGAGACAAATACTATTCCAGCTCAATAACCACTTCCACAGGTCGTGCCTTTGAAGAATAAGAGAATTCCTCAATCCAAATGACAGATAAATCTAATGATATGGTTGTAGAATTTTCGACAATTAAGTTCACCGAGATTTGGGGACTTTTTCGATCCAATTGAGTTCAATGAGTGGGTTTCGAAGACTTGAAAGATTTTGAGTACCATGTACTTCCCGAGAGATCAGTGGTTGGCGGTGACTACATTTTAGTTGGACGGGGATGCCAATCATTAGTAACATTTTTAAAGGAATGTATTGGGAGATGGATCGTTTGAATGAGTAGATTTCGAGACAATATTTGTTGATAGATTATATTTGAGACTGCTCAAGAATTCAAGCACTATGAGTTTTTGAGATTAGTGCAGGGTAATCTATCACTTACAGATTATGATATAATGTTCATTAGATTGTCACGATATGCGCCCGAACTTATTTTGACAGATTTGCAGAAGGCCTGTAGATTCTTCAAAGGACTAAACAACCAACATTTCTCCTACCGCTTTCCACTTTCTATGCTATCATCCCATCCTCATCTTTAATCTCACCATTTTTCTAATGATTTGATATTTATTATAATTTGGAACTGCGAAGCTTCTAGAAGTGGGTAGGGTAGAAACTAATCAACTAATAGCAAGGGGGTGAAGGAATGAAACTAATTCGAAACTAGAATAAAAAGGTGCAAGCTTTAAAAAAAAAAAAAAAAACTAACCGTGAACCAACTAGACTGTGTTTTGATAATTGATAGGTATGTTTTAGGTGTAAGGATGGTTGTAAAGTATGGGAACGCGAGTACGATTTATAAGACTAGTAATGTGACTATATAGCAAGTGAAGGTATGGGTAATAACTAATACTATATATGGTTCAGTTGAGGAACTGGTGAAATTTGGAAAAGGTATCGTACAATTTTGAAAGAGCATGTGGTATGTAAAAGAAAAGAGATTTAGTATAATATAAGTTAGGAGATGGGTCGATGTAAAATGTGAGAAAGAATAATCTTGTGACAATGTTGCATTAATGGTGACTTAATGGAATTGTGAGAAAATAGATGTAGGATTTATCCCCTCGAGCAAGATTTGAAATTATAAAGGTTATGATAGAGATTTTGAAGAAATATCACAATAAGTAGAAAATGTAATATTGAATCGAATATAAGGATAGTGGTGTGTTGCGGTAAGACTATGCATTGGGGAGTTATATTCATAATAATTATAGTAAAACATAATAGACGATGTAATTGATGAGAAAAGTAAAGATGAAGAAGAAAGAAGATGTGAAAGGATTGTGGTTAATAGACATTGGTGGGGAAGTGATACAATGTGAATTGATTGTTATCTTATGGTTATATAAATAATGGATTAGTTCGAGTATGAGTTTGAATTAGAGTGATTAATTGATGAATGTATTGGACTGACGAAATATGGGAGATATCTGTCTACGAGTTATAAATGAGATTGGCTTGGGACTAAGAATAGATGGTAATAAAAAATAGGTAGTATTTATTATAAATGCCGTGTTAGTGGAATCGCGACAAAGCTCAATAAGGTATGACTTCAATTTCAATGACGAAATTTTTATTAAGGGGGGGAGAATGTAAAACCCCGAATGTTCAATTCATATCTCGAGGAAAAATAAATAGTGGAATTTTAAGAAAATCTTGAAAGTGGGACTTAGGAGTAAAACTTTAGGATGTTTCTGATCATTTTAAATGAAATCTTACCTCACCATTGAATTCAAAATGATCGAAAAACATACTTAGCCTGTAAGCACGCTCAAATGCGAGTCCGAATATAAAAGTTACAAATCCTCGATTACCGAGTCGGATCAGGCTAAAATAGTGACATTTTGCTAGAGCAAGAATTTTTAAGATTCGATTATACCATTGGATTCATAACGAAAAATTATTGAACATAGACTATTTATTTGTCATTTTTGGAGACCAGAAAGTCGAATTATCGTCAAAAATGAAAATAACATCAAGTTTAGGGGTCACCTCAAGCCAAAAATGTAAACTTTTGATAGAGACATACTTTATAGAAATTGACCACACCATTAGATCTGAAACGAAAAATTAGGCGAAATAGAGTATTCATTTGTCAGTTTTGGAGTCCGAACGGTCAAGTTATCTCAATCGAAACAATAGACGAAATACCGATTTCGTCCCAAATTTTATATAAATAAATTTTTTTAATTTTATTTTTCTCTCATCTTCCCCAACTCGTCCAAACAGCCGCAACATATATAAATGAAAAATTCATTTTTTTCTTCAATTTTCCACCTCAGATCTCTTGCAAACGGTTTGCCGTCGACGATCGACACAGAAGGGAGAAATGTTCGTAACCTCGATATCTACAAAACCTATCCAATTTTTTTTCATTTCACTTTCTATTTCACCTGATATCGTCAAAAATCAATCGTATTTATATACATAAATTTTGAAACTTCGACCTCGAATTTCATCGGTTTCGGGGTCAAACCGTCCGTAGAAGGGAGAAAGGACGACGACGTCGAGATCTTCAAAATCACCAGGCTAAATTCAAAATTCAACCACTTCAAAGTTTGGTTCGTCTCGATTTCTGCACTGATTGCCTTGATTTCTGGGCATATGCTTTGATCCTTTCGCCTAGAGATTGTAAGGAACTCTCAATTTCTACTAGTAATCGTAGATCTTGAAAATTGCCATTAGGATTTTATCAGAAAAATTTTGATGTATTTTCAAAATATAGAATTCTTTTGTTATTTCAAAAATTCACGCCAAAAATTGCATGTTTGATATGTTTAATTGTATTTTTAACAAATTATGCGTAGGTAGGGTATTTTAACGGGTTATTTCCATAAATTGGGTCTTGTGCATTGCTCGAACCCTATTTTAATATAAAATTTGTATTCTTTTTCAATATTATTGATAAAAATAAATTCTATAGTTGAAAAATGTGATTTAATATTCAATGAACTCATATTGAGTTGATGAATATCAGAAAATGGATATTTTATTGAAGAGATTGAAAATTGTAAAAATCGAAAAAAAAAGAAAAGGGTATGAAACAGTAAAATGTCAGAGTCAGACCCAAAGGGTGATGTCTGCATTTTACGTTGTTGTGTTGTGTGTAGGTTGATGAACAGATATCTAGGGATAATATTATTGGTTGCATGTTTATTTACTTTCTATTAGTGCGAGGCGTTGTTTACGTTTCCGTTTTGTTATTTATTTTAGGCCGGGTGGCCACACTTGTATGGTAAGAAACTGGATATCCTTTCTCAACCTTGTATTGTTCATTTCTCTTTTATTTTTAAATGAAAATAATATATATATGTAGTTATTTTGTGAGTTGTTAAAGAGTTTGCAAATACCTGAAGGGATAGTGCGTCATATCATCCTAAGTGGTGTACTATCTTGGGAAGTACGGTAGGGACCACCAAGCTCATACGTGGTATGAGACGCGTATGAGAGTGGAGTCACAACTGGAATCCGGGATATTCCTCTCTATCTTTACCAGTGAACTTGTAATGTAAAGGTAGTCGAATACGAATGGTTTGTATATTTGGGAATCACATGCACGCCTGATAGGCATAGACGATGATGATTAGTCAGTGATCACTAACAATTTATAGTAGTCGAACGTTCTGACACATCGAAAAGAGACCCATTGCTTACGGTCACGTCAAACGGCCAGCCTGAGCCGGATAAATGGTCAACCAAGCGTGGTAAACAGTGACCAACAACAAAATCAGGAACTGAAAGTCAGAGAAGAATTGTAACATCATGTCCCGACTGGGAGGGATCCAGTCGTGAATCCCAACTCTCTAATTCCAATACTCCACCATTGTGTATTATGTATATGTTGCTTATTTTGATATATAAAATGAAATCTGTGTTTAATGTTTTTATTTGATCAATTAGATTTGTATAAAAAGATAATGTTATAGTGAGTACTACTGATCGATGTAATGTGAGTTTTAAAATGTTTAATTGTTCATCCATGGCTATATGTACCAATTAATTGTAGTTTCTTCTGTAAAATTTTGTATATTTTAAAATGATTTAGTATGCTTATTCGTTCATGTTAGAAAAGGTTATTGGCAGAAATTGTGTTATTCCTTAATGGATAACCATTGGTACTCACCCTTTCCTTCTCCATATTTTTTTAGTTTCAGATCCGAAGCTTGGCGAGACAGGTATAGAGCACGAGTGAGAATCATCTGGTGAGTCAGATAGACAGCCAGAGTTCATCACTTGGTGAGTATTGGGGTTATTACCCCTAGTGGTGTCAATTTGTCCAAAAAGTATTATAGATTTTGTTCTGAGTGATAGGACTTATGTTAGAATAAGAAATTTTCATATAATTCTGTATTATAATTTCTTCTTCCGCACTCTGATCTATCGTACGTATATAGGCTTCCGCTAGTATTATATTTTGTTTGTTATATGCAGGATTGTATGTCATTTACCAGGTACATGTTGAACGTCTTGAAATGCTAATATAAACAGATGAGACTATGCCGAAATTTCGAAGTACCACCTAGTACCTTGAGATCTGACATAGGGATTTTTGTTAGTGTTTGGCGGGGCGCCACAATTTTTTTCTTTGCCTTGTAGTGACTCACATATCCTAAAGATAAGGGGAAATAGTCTACCTAACAATTTAAGGTAAGGAGATTCGATTGAGGGACAAGAAAGGTGTTAGGCACCTTGTCCCTTCCATCCTAAGATGGTTACCAATATATAATCATGGATGAAGATTAGAAAAAAAAATTGGATTTTAAAAAATAAAGGAAATTATAGAGAAAACTTGAGAAAAATTAAATATAGTCTAGTTTTAGAAATGAACAAACTAGAACAATGAGCAAGCTAAAAAAAAAGAAGGTGCTTATTGGAATTTTTTATGAGCCTAGACTTTTAGTAGAAATCCATATGAATTTTACCTTCTTGGATCCCAAGGCTCTTTTTAAAGGTCATGTGCTCACTTGGGAGCATCTATTTGTTATTTTAGCCTTTAAGAAGTGTCTTTGAGTTGGACACCACCATGGAAAAATTAGAAACCTTATGCATAAGATATGTCCTTTTTGAGACTGTTTTTTTTAGTGTAAAGAGTTAGGTGTAGATTTAGATAGATCTATACCTTTGACCCTTAGTTATTTTAGAGAAAATATAGTGATGTACATGCACATAGTTTATGCATGTAATGGACTTAGAAAGAGAAGATTACCTTCAAGAAAGGATAACTCTTTAGTTCTTAAACCATTAGGAAAGAAAATGAAAATCTATATTCTACGAATTTAAACTTGCAAGGAAAGTAAATAACAATTAATTTAAGAATTTAAAGCTTGTAAGAAAAATAAATAGCAATTAATATAGGAATTTAAAGCTTGCAAGGCAAATAAAGAACAAATATTCTAATACTCTTAAGAGCTTATTGAGGGCTTATAGGAGAAAAAGGTTTTACTCTCTACCTCCAAGTCTCATTAAAGAAAATGAAGATCTACATTGCTACAAGAAAAGAAAACATGAAATAAACTTGCTTAATATAAATAGGGGAATAGGTAGAAGGGGGAGGTTTAGAAGGGATTACATAGAAAAAATTAAAAAGTTATAACCACACTCCACATCGGTCTCTTCTTCTTCTTCTTTTTGGTTAGAGTTTTTTGTGTGTTTCAGAAAAATTTGGACAGAGTTTGGGTAGACTAAAAGGTTTTAAGGAGAGATTTGGACAAAATTTTGGATTACTTGAGCTTTTTTTTTTTTTATTTGCCTTAGATAGGGGTCTTATTTATAGGATTTTGGGAGATCTTTTGGGATAAACTTATCCTAAATAATAGGATTTCCATTATTTCCAATAAAATCTTTAGAGAAAACTTAAATTACCCCTCATTTCCTTAGACTTGATGGTCTTTTACTCACCTATAGGTCTCACCAATCATAATGATCAAGAGGATATGATTGTAAAAGGTCGTAGTTTTTAGAGAAATCTTTGAGGAGGGTAGAAAGGTCCTAGGTCGGGCTTTGGGTCAAATCCTAGAGAACTAGGCTAAATGTCATTTAAATATGGATTGAGATTTTAGATATTAAGGTCATCTAGCCCAACTAATTCTCTAACAACCTAAGGTTAATCTAGTTTTTAGTCATAAGTTCTAGAGAAATCTATAGGTTGGGCAAGTTGTCAAAACCTCTTGAACTTGGTCAATTTACATTGAAATTTCTAAGATTGAGGATAGACTTGGGGGTATAAGGGTAATATACCTTAGTTTAGTTCTAACAAAGTGAGGTTAAGATAGTAATTACACTCATATGGGGGCTAATTTGACCAAGAGTCTTTGTTAGAAGAAAAAGAAAATTTACAAGAAAACCATGATGGTAGATTTATTAAATAATTAAAATTTAAGCAAAAGAGTACAATTGAAGGATTTTCTTGGGAGAAAATTCATTAAGGTGTGGGTTAAAAGATAATTATCCCTAATCAAATTCTAACACACATGGGTTTGTAACAGAATTGACCTTGTGTGAATCAAGACCTGAACAAAAATTATGTCTGGCCGTGAATTATCCTTGGACTAAGCAAATCTAATTTCTGACCATGGGTCACCTTTTATCAGGCAAAAAATAAGCTTGGCCAAGGTTGAGATATGGTCCGACTTAAAATTAAACTTGGCCAAGGGTGAATTTGAAAAATGGCTTTCAGATCATGAGGTTGTTTGAAAATAGAGTTTTTGAACCCTCTTGAAAACTATCTTGGGTTAAGCCCTTTCTTGAAAGTTTTTTTGTGCTCTCGAGTTTGGCTTAGGTAAAACTAAGGTGTCTACAACGTGGAGATATGAACTAGGTGACGTGGAGGAGAGAAAAACCCACCCTGATACCATGATAAATTTGAGGGTCTAACTGAAAATTAACTGACAATGAGTGAAGGGGCCCATGAGCTTATAAGGGGAGAGACAAGGGAATGAGTACCCGATGTGGGACTAGACTCAACAAACTCTTAAAACTATAGGCCAATGTACAAGGCCAGATGGATTTTAGATTGAGTTTATAACGTCAAACCGCATTTGCAACACTCTATTGGTTGGAAACCCAAGTTTCCTCTTCTAGGATTAGTACAAGTTTAGGAATCCTTAGGAAATAGTACAGTTCAAGGCATTAGCATTTTCCATTTTGAACTGGTAATGAATAAATATTTGAACTATATATGCATTCTACTATATTGGATTGATTGAGGCGAGCAATCCAAAGCAAATTATTTGATTAAATATGGGATCGGATCTCATGCATGTTCTCAATCAAGAATTTGAGTTATCATTTCAAATCAAATTTCATGTCTGACATGATCCATTTACAACCCTAGGCTGTTTATTCTACCATATTATTGGTCGTCTGTTTCCCTAATAAATATTGAAATTTCAAACTACACTAAGAGATTGACCACTATCGAAGAAATCGTTGATTGACCATATATAGGATCAGTCAATTACGTACTTCATTCATTTGATTGATGAGTCTAACAAAAATATATAATACATCAAAAAAACTGAACATAGTACACTCATAATACACTAATAAAAAACTTTAATTGAAATGAATGGTTTGGTCATATTGTTCATAAATTAATCTGAAATCATTATCAAATTATATCTTGAAATATATGATCTATAATGCTAGCATCCAAGACTTTAATGAGACATTAGCAACATTCAAAAACACACAATTTTCATATTTATCATAAAAAGTAATTTTTTTTATTGAAAAAAGAAAAGAAAAGTTCTGTTGTAATCATGTAATGGTATTATTATTTTTTGTAGATACCATAAAATTTTAAAAATATTATTACAAAAATGCCATTGTATAAAGAACAATAGAACCGTTTACATTTTACACTAAAAGGATTTAGAGATTACTTTCTAAGAGCAAAAATGAAAACACATGTTTTAAAAGGTTGCTAACATACCATTGAAGTTCTAGATTTTACAATAATCATTGATTTGGATATTTTGGATACACGTGTCAAAGTTTTTGGAGGAATCATTGATTTGAAAGTGCTCTTCTACGAGAGATTAGCGAAAATGACCAACTATGCAAACATTTTTGGCACAAGACCAAGACAATTACACAGACAACACAAGATTTACACGGTATCCACGGAGGATAGGGACAAAATCCACGATCAACAATAAAAATTACAAACTCGTAACTCACTCAGCCGCAACAATCATCACAAAGCAAAAAAGAAAAAAAAAACATCAAATTCCTAACCCCTCTAGCCAAGCCCACTCCACTTAATAATAGATCCCCTTTGATATTGTTTTGTCTCTTGAAGCTCAAGCCCAATAAGAATACAAGACATCTCACAATTATTATTATTAGAAAAACACACATTCCAAATTATTTATAAAAGCTAATGAGAAATTGGTTTTGATAAATAAGTTTTTTTTTTTTTTTTTTTTTTTTAAGAGAAGCATGATTAAAGGTTATGGGTGAAATACCAAGTTTTTCCCTATTTTAAATGACACTAGGGTACAAGTAATTAGAGATTTTACTGTATAAGCTCACCATTATAAACATTTAAATATTTATCACAACAAAAACCTAGGGACTATTCAGAAAAAAAGTCCGATTGCTACGTCACTTTAAGTAATTTTTTCAAAATAAAATGAATGGTGGGTAGGTAGGAAAATATTTTCTTTACTAACATAGTAAGATTTAAAACCGTATTAAGGGTTGTTTTGCTCAAATGGATTGCCACATTAATAATTCAACACCACAGACATCTAAATTTCATCGAATCATAATCTTCATCTGAGATCTTATCATATTCTTGACACGTACATATTTCAAAGATATTATAAATGTGAGATGAGGTTGAGGGATTATTAATAAAGAAAAACTTAGTAAATGAACTGTTAAGAGACTGTCCAAAACCTAGGGACTATTTAGAAAAAAGTCCATTTGCTACGTCACTTTAATTAATATTTTCAAAATAAATTGAATGGTGGGTAGATAGGAAAATATTTTCTTTACTAACATAGTCAGATTTAAAGCCGTACTAAGGGTTGTTTTGCTTAAATGGATTACCATGTTAATAATTTCACACCACTAACTACTAAATTTCATCAAATCATGATCTTCATCTAAGATTTTATCATATTCTTGACACCTACATATTTCAAAGATATTATAAATGTGAGATGAGGTTGAGGGATTATTAAGAAAGAAAAACTTAATAAATTGACTGTTAAGAGACTATTCAAAACCTAGGGACTATTTAGAAAAAAGTCTATTTGCTACGTCATTTTATGTAATTTTTTCAAAATAAAATGAATGGTGGGTAAGTAGGTAAATACTTTTTTTACTAACATATTAAGATTTAAAACCGTACTAAGGATTGTTTTGCTCAAATGGATTACGACATTAATAATTCAACACCACAGATATCTAAATATCATCGAGTCATGATCTTCATCTAAGATCTTAACATATTCTTGATACCTACATATTTCAAAGATATTATGAATGTGAGATTGGATTGAAGGATTATTAAGAAAGAAAAACATAGTAAATAAACTGTTAAGAGACTATCCAGAACTTAGGAAGTATTTGGAAAAAAGTATTTTTACTACGTTACGTTAAATAATTTTTTCCAAATAAAATGAAAGGTGGGTAGTAGGAAACTACTTTCCTCAGTAACATGGCAAGATTTAAAGCCGTACTAAGAGTAGTTTTGCTCAAATTGATTACCATAATAATAATTCTAACACCACGGACCTCGAAATTTCATGGAATCATATTTTTAGATGTCACGTTAACGAACCTTGTCAAGGGTGAAATCCTTAAACTTTACCTTTCTAATAAACACGTGGCACCTATATATTGATTTAACATCTTTTCATCCTACCTAACACGTCGATGACTATGACCATTGACCTGGTGCGACCCACTTTGATATATATGCTTCTTCGTTTCACTTACTAAAACACACACTTTACCAAAAACCATGTCTACCTCAAGCGGCGCACATATCCTTGTTTTCCCTTATCCTGCGCAGGGGCACATGATACCCCTTCTTGACCTCACTCACCAACTCGTCATCCGTGGCTTAACCATAACAATCCTCATCACACCCAAAAATCTCTCAATTCTAAACCCTCTTATCTCCAAACACCCCTCAATTCAAACCCTAATCTTACCTTTCCCAAATCAACCATCTATACCCCCTGGCGTAGAGAACGTCAAAGATCTCCCTCCCAATGGCTTCACTGCTATGATGCGCGCTATGAGTGAACTTTATTATCCTGTCCTCCACTGGTTTCAATCTCATCCTTCACCACCTGTCGCGATCTTGTCTGATTTGTTTCTTGGATGGTCCCAACATCTCGCTTGCCAGCTCAGCATCCCTCGTATTCTCTTTTCTCCTTCTGGTTCTATGGCCTTATCGATCATCAATTCTCTATGGCATGATCTACCCAAGAGAGATGATCCAAATGACCATAATGTCCTCATTTCTTTTCCTAAAATTCCGAATTCCCCAATTTACCCTTGGTGGCAACTTTCCACTGTTTATCGAAGTTACAGAGAAGGAGACCCAGATTCGGAATTTGTTAAAGATGGGATGGTTGCGAATTTAACGAGTTGGGGAATTATTGTTAACTCGTTCAGTGAGTTGGAATCGGTGTATTTGGATCACATGAGGAAGTTCTTTGGACATGATCGGGTTTGGGCTGTGGGACCCTGTCTTCCTCCCGATGGTGGGCCCACCGAGAGAGGTGGGTCCAGCTCGGTTGAATCCGATAATTTGATGTCATGGCTTGACACGTGTGATGATCATTCGGTCGTTTATGTTTGTTTTGGAAGTCAAGCTGTTTTGACAAATAGACAAATGGAGGAGTTGGGAGCTGGGTTAGAGAGAAGTGGGAGTAGGTTTATATGGTGCGTCAAGGAAGCGACGAGAGGACACGTCAAGGGAGAGTTTGGAGTGGTCCCCACTGGGTTTGAAGATAAAGTGGTAGGGAGAGGTCTAGTGATCAGAGGTTGGGTCCCACAGGTTTCGATACTGAGTCACCGTGCGGTGGGCGCGATGTTGACTCATTGCGGGTGGAACTCGGTGATTGAGGGAATCGTTGCTGGTGTACCGATGCTTACGTGGCCAATGGGGGCTGACCAGTTCTCAAATGCGACGCTGTTGGTTAAAGAACTTGGGATTGCAGTCAAAGTCTGTGAAGGTGCGGAGACGATTCCAAATGCAAATGAGTTGGCTAGAGTAGTGGCTGAATCGGTGAGTGAAAATTGGTCAAAAAGAATGCGAGTCAAGGAGCTGAGTCAGGTGGCGTTGAATGCAATCAAAGAGAATGGGAGTTCGTATAAGGATTTGGACAGTTTGGTCAAAGAATTGAATGAAAGGTTGTTAGTGGACAATTCAAAGAAAATATAATTCTTCGTTATTAGGTATAAGGGGGAGGGCAGCACCAACCGTCTGAGATAGTTGACTATTATGATGCAATCTTTCACATCGAATGATGCCATCTTTGAAATCAAATTTATTAGAAAAATGCTCAACTGAATTCATACAACACGCTGCTGATCTGATATGCTAGTGAAAAGCATCGTACCACCACATCAGCACAGTATCAATATTTAAGACAGTGGTGTATGTAGTCGGAAGCCGGCTTTATTTATTATTATAATTATATAGGCAAAATTATGTAACTAAACCTAATGGACATGTATCACTTTGGTGACATTCACACTAGTCTGAGGCATCGGTTCGGGTCGTTGGACCGTCGCAAAAAATGTTTAGTTAAAAAGGAATAGGTGACAGCTCAAGGGATTTTACTAGACTTGAGGGAGTAAGAGAGGTGTGTACCAATCAAAATCTTCAATCGGGCTTGCATTTCGCTTCTTGTTTTTTTTTTCGATTATCGTTTGTCTATTATTATTGGGATTTGATGTTTGAAGTCGTCACCACTTATTTGGTCCAAGTGGGAATGATCACCTTTTTAGAATTCAACTAAAATATGCAATTTATGCAAAAATTAACTATGATTTGGTTAATGTTCAGAGAAATTGGATAAGAGGATTGGTTGAGAGTCGGGGACGGTGTTAAGCACCCCGACTCACCTGTTTTCGCGATTACCTGAATTTTCCACAAACTAGATTAAGTATTAGTGTATCGGTCATGCATTTCGGATTAAATGAGAATTTGATGGTTCTTAAAGTGTCAAAGATGAATCAAGTGGGATTATCGAGATCAAACTATTTAAGACACAAATGATTCCTGCTCAAGCACCAACACTGTCTTTCATCCCCACGTACTTGAATGATCAAAGATCATGATTATATCATAAAAAATTATTTTATTTTATTGGAGTCCCACTTTCCTATTCCTCTCCCTTTATTCGATTGCTAGTGTGCATCGTATCTTATCAAGACTTAAATGAACGAATGACATTCAGCTCGCAAATAACCTGAGGATTTCCAACGTATGCACCAACACTACTTTCCATCACTCGGATGGTTGATAACGTTTAAACCATGGTTCCACTAAGTCACGTTTCAACAACCTACACAACTACAACGTTTACAAAAATTTGATGAAATCAAACTCTGTTGCAATTTCCAAAAATTTTAGGGGTGATCGATGGAATTTCAAAATTTTTGAAGGACCTGCTTTATGAATTGAAAATTTAGTTCCTCAAGTTATTTAAACTTTAGACACCCCAATTTGCATGAATCCACTCGGAAAAGCTCAAATTTTCAAAAATCTTAAGTTGATTTCAATTAAAAAACCTTAAAGTTCTTCAACAAGCTCACGGTCCATGATAATTGCTACTTGGCACCTTTTTCATGCATACATGCATTATTTCATATTATTTATCATATCTAAACCTTGTCCCTAACCCATCTCTCTAACCGTAGACATCTTATTTTTGTATTTGCCTAATTAATCAACTCGTCCATCTGATTGTGACGGTTCTTAATGATGGATGAATATTCTAATATTTTTTATTTGTTAATAGATATGTTTCAGAAATTCGGATGAGGTATCTCACCCAAACAAAACTTTAGAAACCACGCTACGCTAGAAACAAAAATATAGAAATCATCATTTTGAGACAAAAATAAGATTTACGAGAAAAATTACTAAAAATTAACCAAATTATCAAAATACCCCCGACATCAAAAGATCCTTAGAGCCTACATTACGCTTAGAAAAATAACAAATTAAAACCAAATAAATCGTTTCACCAATTTTCAGAAAATTTGACAAAATTATCAAAACACCCCCATAGAGTTCACAATCATTTCACGCAAAAAAAACTCATAAGTGATGCAAACCGATACTCCCGTTGAATTCCTTACAAAAAATTGATTTTAAAACATCCCAAAACATCGAAAACAACCTCTCAACTCAAAAATCCTCTTTAAGGACAAAACAATAATTTTTCTAACTCGAAAAATTAAAAATCTAAAACGAATAATTAAAATATTAATTAACGTAAAGTGAAAATATTAACAAATTGAATTAAAAATTTTAACAAATAAAATCAATTGATTAAGCCCACAGGCCAAATTTTAAGTGGTGATCCACTTACTTAAGTAGGGCCCGTATAATATTTTACTAAAAGACCCCTCCATCTAGGGGCCCAAAGAATTAAAGATATAATTATGGGGGTTTTCCAAAAATCTTAAAAATATTCATTGTACGTAAGAATTAAAATCCTAATTAACCTTATCTTAAATAGACTTAGTCAAATTGAAAGACTTCCAATTTTTTTTTAAAAAACTCTACAAATAGGAACCTCTACAACCTAATCTTATAGGTTAAGACAAACCCTAGGAAAGAGAGGCCAAAAACTCTCTCCTACCTTCCCAAAATCCTAAATTTAAAGCCCCAATTCCTACTTAACATCCAAACCCTATTTTTTACTCAAAAAACACCCAGAAATCCTAAAAAACACCTAAAAAAGCTAGAAAATATTTAGATTTAGGAGAAATACCTCATCTCAAATATTAGAAAAAGATCTAATGACGGAGACAAAAGTAGGAAGACTCATACGAAGAACGTTCTCTGCTAGATTCTGAGAGGATCAACCGTGACAATCATTCAGGTAATAAAGGTAATATTTTGTTTTGATTTTTAGGTCGTTATTTTGCAATGTATTTTTTTTGAAAAAGTAGATATCGACGTTCGTCGGGCGAGATTGGTGCCTAATACCTTTCGATCCCGTAATGTGATCCTCAGATCCTTTCTTTTCATAGATTGGTACCTTTTTCCGATTTAGAGTCATGATCCGGTTCTTAGACCGTAGAACTAAGTGGCGACTCCCAAACATTAAAAAAAAAACGAATCTGCAACCCGTGGATCGAGAGCAGTTTCAGTGGCGACTCCACTAGGGATAGTTTGAGGATCAAACTTGAAAACCTCAAAAATTGTCGCATTGCAAAATTGGCCTATTTTTTATTCTATTTATTTTTATTTATTTAATTAATTTTATTTTTTAGGGCATGTTAGTAAAATCTTTTGGTTGACTAGTTTTTTTTATTATTATTATTTTGGATTTTTTATTTTGTCGACTCCAATAACAATGAAAGTTTCAAAGTGACATATGAATTGAGGATGAAATATGGTGGTTAGGATGAGGAACCATTTAAAAAAGATTAAAAAATATATTTTTTTTCTTTCTCAGTGTTATTGTACATAGTGTGCTAATAAAGGATTTTTTTGTTTTATTTTGTACGTGATGAGAAAAGACTTCTTTTTAAAAAGAAATTCGCAAAAAAAAAGCCAACGCTAATATGCTTGGTGTGTTGTTAGTAAATTTTTTTATATTATCTTATCTTCTTCTCCATATGTGCAAAAAATGGACATCAAGAAAAGATAGACATTTCTCTATCCTTCCCCTCTCCCCCCCTCTCTCTCTCCTGAGTGTTTGATAGATCTCAACCATTGGGTGGGGTGGGTTGGGTAAAATCGTTTACCTATGTAATCTTAATCGACTGACTATTCTATTGAATCTCTCATTAAAACCCAGTTCGAGGTCTCTTCAAATTGGTTCTTTTATTTTCTTGAGTTACTTTGTGACGATGGACATCAATAGTAATTTGATCAAAGGGTCTGGATTCATTCATGAGATGTCTAGTATCTCAATATTTGAATCTCCAAAATTCTTACCTGGAAAACAAAGTGTTCTACAATCTATGAGTCAAGTTTGAAAACTGCTTGAAATTCGATCCCATTGAACTTATATCGATTAAGTTTAATGTTTCATGTTTAATTTATTAAATCTTTATTTCCTACTTGAATTTTTGAAAGTTTTTTAGCTCTAATAGGGCGTTAATGGCAGACGAGTTGGAATCGTCTTTTCCATATTTGGGTTTGTTTTGAAGATTATGAGAAACATGTTCAAGATTTGTTGGTTCCCTTCCTTCCGAGTTTCTTCCATGACTTTAGAATATTAAATAAACTCGACCCACCTTAAATATCAACAGGGCGTTAATTGTTTTCTCCTCTGTTTTGTTAAAGAGAATTTCGTTATGATAAAAAAAAAAGGACTTTCATGTCTCTGAACTGTAACACAATAAGTGCCAAATCGATTTGGAAGTATTACTTGAATGAGGAAAATGGAATTCGAAATCTTCTAATTAATTATTGGAGTTTTTATTTCTTTTGGGATCAAAACCAGTAAATCAAAATCCCTTCTTTTAGATCTATGCTTTCATAATTTGCAAAAAATCCAGATCGATTGATACTCGTAGAATCCCAATCAACGAAGGAAAATTTTGGTTTGATCTTCTTGGAGAAGAGTTGTTACTTTCTTGCCATTTTGATAACAATCGAAAAAAACATTAATGGGTTTTTGTTTGCTTAGGGGATGAAGTGATTCTCATGTATACGTAGAGAAAAAATAAAAAAAGGTAGGAAGCTTCATGATAAAAGTTTTAGAGAGATGTCATTAACACACCAATTTTTACTTGTAGCACACCAATCTATGTGTAAACAACTATTTATTTTCAAAAGGATTGGTGTGTTGTAAGTAAACAATGGATGTGTCAATAATATCTCTCAATTTTTATCTCAATTGTTGTAAGGGACTATTGACAACCCTCTTTGTGGCTAAGGAGAGAATTTTTTTTATTGTCAGACCAATCTTTATCTATAATACACCATCAGTGTTTGTTAATTTTTTTATTTGATTACAAACGAGTTGGTGTTGAAATAAGATCTTTTTCTTTATTTATTTTCTTTGGGTTGTTTTTCTAGTAATAGTTTTTTTTTAAATCGATTTTTTTTTATAAAAAAAAGGTTCATCGCTCCTTATCTCTACAACTATTAATCTATCCTCAATTCAATGTTCATTGAAATCTCAATTTGTTTTGGGTCGCCTCAAGCGATCCTTGATTGGACCAAAAAAAAAAAATTGTTTTAATTCATACTAAAAAAAAATGAATTTCTTGTGCTTATCTCAATAATTGGTTGATGATTGATTTTTGTGCTATATTGATTAATCACTTCCATATTATTTTGCACTATCCTGATTGATTGTCTATCTAACATGCCATGATCTGATTGATATATCTCTATGATGTGCATGCTTTGATCTCGAACTAAATGTTTGGGATGTTCTTGTATTTATTGATTAATATTTATTTGATATCCATATGTTGATGGTTTGATCTGGCCCACAGACTCATTTATTTGAAAAATGCCCCGGGCACACTACACCCTACTCAGCACATATCACTAGCACATTTATTTTGTTGCATTGCACGCTTGCATGTCCCTTCTAGCCAACGTGGCACTAGGGTATAGCCTGGTCTCCTCGTGAGATGAGACGTCATGTATGAAAACCACAACTCTAGTCGCGTACTTTTATGGTATATAAAACTAAGGCATTAATACCGTTCGATCAGGTGACACTGAAAGGTATATCGATGCACCCATGCTAAAGTGACCTGAGCCTTTGTCTTATTGTAAGTCGCAAAGTCATATGTCTCGATTGCTAATCCTAGGCAAAACTTATTTAAGTTACACTAATTACACTTCTTGGTCAAAATCAGTGCTTAAGCGAGATCCTGCCTTGTTGTACCTCGTGTACTAGGGGGATAGACAACGTCTATTCTAGACGAGAAGTGACTTAAGAGTGTTGTTACTTAGCATTATGCGCCACTTCTCAATTGGAGATTAAACTAACTATTTTTTACTTCAGAGATTTGGGTTGGAATCTCAGATTATCACTTTAAATATTTATACGGTATATCAAACCAAGTCACCACGTACTATCTGATTGAGTATGCTCGAGAGGTATATAAGTGCATTTTGGCGAGGGTAGTCATATTAATTTGAGTTTTATTTTTAGTTAGATTGAATTTTTAACTAGGTTTCGATTTTTATTACTTTCTCCTAAGGATTAGGATCTCTAAGTCGACTTTGGATGTTAAGGGGCATTTCGATCATTTTTATGATTTTTCATAAATTTCTTTGATTTCATCGGTTTGGCCCCCGTTAGACTCGAAATTCTATTTTGAGTGTAATGGAGGTACTTTTGAGACTTTCGGGAGTTCAAAATTTATGAGGGGTATTTTCGTCATTTTATCAAATTTTATCTATTTTGGTGAATTTTGACTTGAAGTTTCTTTGAGTCGCAACGTGATTATTTCTAAGTCTCGGGGTAATGTTTTTCTAGCATCGCGAGGTCTCTAAGTTATCAAAATGTGTAGTGAACCTAAGTGTACGTGCTTGCTAAATCGAATGTATGGTGTAGCGATCCTAAGCGTGCGTAATTCTATGTCGCGTGTCGAGGAGAAATAGTAGAATAAAATTAGAAGACAGAGGAAATTGAAATGAGACTTTTCACAAGCTTTTGAGTTTTTTTGCGCTCATCATTAGGAATCCAAAGGAACCGGATAACGGATCACCAAGTCAAGCGGATGCAAAAATGAGGTGTCTACAGATGCCCCTCTTTGGCAGAGGGTGAAAGCAAACTAGATGACAAATCGATTTTGGTAGATAGTACGACATCCGAATGCCAAAGTCAATGACATTTCATTTTTACAGCCTGATTTGGTAGTTCGTTGGGGTGTCCAGATCCTTGAAGGTAAGTTCTCCCTAGACTAAAATTGTCAAATCCTCGAGTTTTGAAAAATTCTCCTTGACTTATGCAAAAGTGCACGTGTGTGCAATGGTGTGATGCTCACCAAATAGTCTATCGGATCATTGAGGTTAAACCCTCCTCGATAACAAAAAATATTAGGTCCTAGAGATCTTCTCTCACTGACGA
Organism: Akebia trifoliata; assembly: GCF_017979445.1. Taxonomy (NCBI): domain Eukaryota; kingdom Viridiplantae; phylum Streptophyta; class Magnoliopsida; order Ranunculales; family Lardizabalaceae; genus Akebia; species Akebia trifoliata. Next base: position 23,968,411 of record NC_141376.1, read on the forward strand.
TGATGATTTAGATTGAAATGCACATATGCAATGAAAGTAGTCAAACAGTATTAAATTTGAGCACGAGAATAATTAGAATCAGGTGATATAGGAACTTCATTAAATCCTATTTGTAAATTCTTATTTTTTTTTTAGAATTCGAAAATGTTTGAGTCTCACTTATCGAACACGGGTTAAGGTTGATAAGAACTTAAAAAACCCTGTTAAAAAATGGAGTCTCGTTTCTCGGACTTGAACTGAGATTTATAAGAACTTAAACAATTGCGTTAATTCATTCTATGATTCAAACAAAGCTAGAGTCTCGTTTCTCGGATTATGGCTAAGGTTTACAGGAACTTTAACAATCCCGTTAATCATTCTATGATTCAAACAAAGTTGGAGTCTCGTTTCTCGGACTCTGGCAAAGGTTTACAGGAACTTAAACAATCCTGTTAAGGTTGGAGTCTCGTTTCTTGAACTCGAATTAAGGTTTGCAGGAATTTAAAAAATCCTACTCATTTTATGATTAAAAAAGATTGGAGTCTTGTTTCTCGGACTCAAACATGCTAGAGCCACGCTTCTCGGGCAAAGGTTTGCAGGAGCTTAAAAAACCCTATTCAGGTTGGAGTCTCATTTCTCGGATTCGAACTCAATGGAGCCATGCTTCTCGGGCTTGGGATTGTAGGAACTTAAAAAATCCTATCAAAATTGGAGTCTCATTTCTCGGACTCGCTGGTTGGACCACGTTTCTCGAGTTGGGATTTGTAGAAACTTAAAAAATCCTATTAATTCATTATATGATTTGAACAAAGTTAGAGTCTCGTTTCTCAGACTCTGGCTAAGGTTTATAGGAACTTAAATAATCCTGTTAATTCATTTTATGATTAAAAAAAGGTTGGAGTCTCGTTTCTCGGACTCAAACTTGTTGGAACCACGCTTCTCGGGCTTGGGTTCGCGGAAACTTAAACAATCCTGTTAACTCATTTTACAATTCAAAGAAGTTGAAGTCTCGTTTCTCAGACTTGATCTCAATGGAGCCATGCTTCTCGGGCTTGAATCAATTAAAAACTCGGTATTATCGAGTTCAAAGATTGAGAAATTGAGCCTTTATTGGCTTATCATGCATTTGGATTCATAATTATCATTGGCTTTGTCGGACTTTTAAGCTTTTAAATAAGATTTTTATTTTTGATCATGGGATTAAGAATGAAAACTTCGGAATCATAGTTATTCTAAAAAATGCCCCTAGTTCAAGGTTGGCTTATATCTGAAACTTGATTGTGAAACTGATGAATTGGATTACATTTGAAAAGTATGGAAAAGGAACTACGGACTCCAATAAATGACAGACAGAAGAATCGACTTCCTTTAAATTCAAAACTCTTAAGATTATCATATGTGTAATAAGGAAATGATCATTCTCTTTCGAATTTGTTTTTGAAAAATGCTTGAGCTTGACTTTGATAAATATTGGAATATAAGATCTTCCTCTTTAAAGTGGTCAATGATTCTACATATCTCATTGCAGACACTACTAAAGATCTTTCAATGTTCAAAAGAAGGGCTTCTGAGTTTCTTCGACTTCAACATTGTCATTGTCAAATGTGAGCTCTCAACTGAAAAAAGAATGTTCTGACTTGAACAATTTTTTACATTCTCCAGCTTTTGTGTAAGCTTTTTCTGAATTTTCCTTCTCGGTAGGATTTTTCCTTCCATTTGATGATGCCCTAATTTTTGCCTAGATCGCCTATTCAGGTTTTCAATTTAGCAGACTTTGTTTTTCCTTTTCTAAAGATGCCTTGATTTTTGCCTAAGTCGTCTTTTCAAGTTTTCAACCTAGCAGGCTTGCTTTTTTTTGTTATGCCCTAACTTTTACCTAAATCGCCCTTTCAAGTTTTCAACTTAGCGGGCTTCTTTCTTTTTAATGATTTCAAATACTCAACTTGACAACCTTTAGTTCTCTGGACTTTAACCAAATCAATTAACATTCAGGAGGATTTAGTAGGTAGACTTAGGATATGATCTAGAAAGAAAAGATATAAGGCTCAACTTTCCAAAATGCCCCTAGTATGACATTCTCCTTTTTGACAAATCTTTTGAGTCTCTCATTTTTTTAATGCCCCTAGTTAGGCATTTTTTGTCAATTGTTATTCTTCTTTTTTTCAATGCCCCTAGTTTGACATTATCCTTTCTTTTTTTCTTTATCTTTCAATAGGAGATTTTTTTTATACTTTCTTTGAGAAAATGTATATATATATATATATTTTTTGCATGACCGGGCCTGAAGTAACTTCTCAGGTTGCCTACGTACCCCAAATATTTCTTTTCTCTTTTGGGATCAGTTCAAAATGTAGTTCATACTAGATTTCCCTTCCAAAGTTAGTTAGTGTGGTTTAGAAAGAAAAGCTATTGAATTTATTTATTTTATTTTTTTAAGGCTGCGAGGGGCTAAAGAATGTTACATTTTTCTTGGTAAGATAAGAAAATAGTTCAGACAAAGAAGGCCTCATTTAGTTAAAGTTACTTGATCTGGTCAAGATTCTAGGAACCTGGTATCTTGATTGCTTTGTCGAACAAAATCTTCTTTTGAGAATGAACCGCCTTCAATCTTCTTTTGTAAAATTGAATATGATTGAATTTTTCGTATTCAACTATTCATTTTTTCTTGGACTTTGAGAAAATCTTTTATCCCTTATGATAGATCCCTTCTTGCAAATCTTGGTACCTTTGTTGATGGTTTCAACTACATCATTCTTAATGATCTTTGACTTTGAAGTTCACTCTCGACAATAAGTTCTGATCCATTTTGGTGCAATCTACTCTAATGAAAGGTAAAGTGATGTTCATATTCAACATATCAATATAAGACCATGCAAGAACACTAATGAATTTTTTAAGTAAGTTCATTGTTTTCTCATGTTCTTCTGAGGATAATGTAATACCAGTTTGGACTTTTCAAGTATACTCCTCAATTCCAATATTTATCAAGTTCGATTAGTGAGCTCTGAGTCATTCCTCGTGTTAGATTTTATGTTCACATTATTATTGCATGCATGATAATAAAAAACTTATTTACTTTATTGGAATAAAAAGACATAGACCTACCAACTTGACTAAAAGTTAAAAATTAATAAATGGAACTGGCCAACCGAATTTAAAGACTGACGCAACTGACAATTAAACAAAAATTCAAAATAGGGATATGATTCTGAGTGGAAGGGCACAACGCTGGGGTCTATGCCACTTTGGATATCTTCACAATAGATGACTCGGGCTCGTCCGCTCTTGCCACCTCTTCACGTCTTGATTCAAGCTTGTTTGATGTTGGATAACCCATTACTTCAATACTCTCTTTGCTTTTCAATTCTGTCACTGTCTCCGGGCATATGGGCCCATTCTGGCATGATAAGGATGTACTATCAAGACCAATCAAACGGATAAAGGAAACTGGGTCAATTGATTCGGGTTTAGATATGGATATTAGATTCAGAGTAGGAGGGGGTTGAATTTGAAAGGTAGGCAAAGGGTTGGTTTTGACATTAGGCGCCATAGGAGCGGGTATGGTAACTTTTCCTTATTCGATAAGGTCTTGGATAGCATGGCGGAGGGTAATGCACCTATTAAGAACATAGCCGGGCATTTGATGGAATTCATAGAATTGCTCATTGTCCAAATTTGGAGGGAGAGGATTAGGCAACGGCTTAGGTTGTAACGGTGTCAACAGTCCCCTTTTCATTAATTTTTGATAGGCAACACTAATGGACATCTCAAGATTTGAGAATTGTCTCCTAGGCTTGACTTGTGAGGATTGAGTGGCTTGAGGAGGTAGGGCGAAAGAGGTATTGGCCACTTGTAAGAAATTTACACTGGGTTTGAAGTGTTTGGATTTTGACTCAGACAAGTTGCCAAAGATTCCTGAAGAGTAGGCATCATCGACTTGGTTTCCAGCTTTAAGAAGAGATTGAAAGGTAGGCAAGTATTGATGCATCAAGTACTTGGCGTAATTGGGAGTAAGATTCCTGAGGATGATCTTAACTTGCTCTTTTTCTTGAGGTCGATCCCATAATTGAGCGGCTTTAGCTCTCCATTGAGCAATGAATTCTATGAAGGTTTCCCCGGGCTTTTGCTTAATCATTTCTAGATCTCTTCTTGTGAGTTCAATGTCCGTGTTAAAGGAATGTCGACCAATGAACTCTTTCATCAATTCGTGTCATGTTCTTACCCGAAACGAGTCCAGTGACATTAACCAGCGTAAGGCAGGACCTGTAAGGGTTCTCTGAAAAAGTTGGGCTATCTTTTCTTCACTTAGACCTTGAGACTGCATGATGCTGACATATATTTTCAAGTAAGTCCTAGGGTATCCAGTCCCATCAAATTTATCCATATCTGGCATTGTGAACTTTTCTAGCAGACGGACTGTAGGAAATAATGTTATTGTCCCTAATCCAAGGGCGAGGTCGTCAGGGTCTTTGATATTCTTCAATGCAGTTTCTACCTGAGTTATTCGATGAGCTAATACAGGGTCAAAGGGAACTTGATCATCTTCAAAATCTTCAATCAGGTCAAACACGACCTGGGGTTCAACAACTTTATCTTTTTTCTTTTCAGTCTTCAGGACCTCAATTTGTGTCTGGATAGAAGTAATAATCTGTGCTTGAAAGGAGTTCAAAATCTGACGGAGTGTTGCTTCATCCATTGTACTTGTTTCTTCTTGTGGAGAGTGTTGACTACTTGGGCTTGACAAAGGTACTCTAGTGAGACGACTTTTCTTACGGACCCAAAGTGGCACAAACGGTGGTTTAGAACGCCTAGGAGCAATTATTACCTAATTAGAAGTAAATCAGTATCAACTATTAACTTGGAAGGTTGGATTTTTAACTACATGATAAAAAGGAATTTGACATAAATTAGCTCAAGTCCCGTTGTAAACATTAAGTCCAAATACATTATAAGTCTATAAAGACCACAAGGGTGAAAGAAGTTAATTACGGGTCTACCCCTGATTGGGGTTGAACCTTGGGTCAGACTAGTTAGTTCGACCACCTAATTGCATCTCTTTGACAAGTATTAAGTCGAGGCTTTGAACAGAAAAAACCAATTGGTCCAACCGGTTTGATGTTATTCGGTTAGATCTATTTGCCAATTAGGCCAACTGGTTTAATTGGTTCAAATGGATTGGTGTATTTTACCAATTGGGTCAAACCGATATTGTGGGTTTAATTTGAACGGTGTGGATCGGTCCACCCACTTACCTTTTGGTTAAATTAAAAGGAGCAACCCAGGAATACTCATGGTCAATTTGAGTCGTGGCCTGATGGGACCACACTTAAGTTCAAGGTTCTAGGCTCATTATATGATTGAGGCTAGGTTAGGACAAAGCTCAGGTTACTTTAGCCTGAAACACCGATATACTATCCCAGTTTCACTTGGTCAAGTAGTACGTGGTGCTCCAGTTTGATATACCTCAAGGTACTGTACTGAAGTTGTAGCGTTCACTGTCATCGCCCGTGTCTCGAAGGACAGGGTTAGCTCGGATCCGACTACGGGGTTCAGAGGGACATGCTATGATGCAAATATGAGTATGCATGCTCATGAGTGTGTGCAAAGGGACAAAGTACGCCCGGGGAATTTTCACGAATGTCCAATCATACGAACCACATTCATCCCATCATCAAACCAATTATAATGAATACAATAATTGATTACATCCAATCACAACCCAATGAAAAAATGATAAAATCTAACCTAATCTAGAAGTCTCTTTGAGTCAACTGGGTTGACTCGAGCAAAAAGTCAACCTAAGGATAGTTTTGGATCGGGTCAAGTTTGATCCTAAAATTCCCAGTGGGGTTGCCACTGAAATCGCCTCGACCCATTTTCCAACAAATGGTGAACTAAGTCCAATTGGTAAATTAGGTATTTTAAAAAAATAAGGAGTCACCACTTAGTTTAGGTCTAGGAACCATAAATGACTACGAAATGGATCGGGTAGGTCCACGGATCAGAAAAATGGGTAAGGGGTCAGATTACGAGTTTCGGAAGGTGTTAGGTACTAAACCCGCCCAATCGAGATGATCGGTCTCTACTACGATCCAAACTATCCTACGGTCAACAGATAGAGACTAAAGTCAATATTATGGTCCAATCATCATCAAACTATATCAGATGTGCTAAACAGATCTTACGGTCAATATTGTCCCAAATATCACATGATTCTCGAATTCCGCACAAAAGTGAAAATATTTGAAAAAGTCTAAATTCTAGATCATGCTTCAAAGCTCATGTGGCAAGATATTCTGATTACAAATCCAAATGTACCAATATTTCCATAATTAATTAAAACAAGAATTTATGATTTTTCTAAATTAGAAAATCGTGAACATGAAATTTCTAATTTGGTAACTCATAGAATATCTAGATTAAAAATTTGAAATTTCCTAAATTGGGAATTTATGAAAATATGAGAATTTCCCAAATTAGAAATTTCCAAATAATGAGTTTCCAATTAGAAATTTATAAAAAGGTTTCCAAATTAGAGAAATTCAATACTAGATTTCCCAAATTAGCAAGCTATGATTTTTTCAAGAACCTATTTTTTCCACGTGAATTCCTCGAATTCTGCATAGTGAAATCCCACATTTGGTAATGGCACAAAAAAAAAATGAATTGATTCGGTTGCACTTTAAAGAAAAAAAAAAGTCCCTTTTAATTCCACGTGCACACAAATTAATGAGTCGACTCATCGGTAGCATTTTGAAACGGTAAAAATAATTTCTCCTCGCCCTATGTCCAGCGAAATTAGTGGGTTAACCCATATACCAATGTTATCAAAAAATCCGATTTTGACACTCCTATGCACACAAAAATCAATGAGTTGACTCACGTGTAAATTTTAACAAAAGATCGATTTTAAGATTCATATGCACACACAAACCAATGAGTTAACTCGGTGCCCATTTTATTAAAAAAAAAATCAATTTTGAAACTTGTAATGCATATGAAAACACCGAGTCGACTCATGTCAATTTTACTAAAAAAGATTTTGAAAACTTCTAATGCACATGAAAAAAAATAGCGAGTCGACTCATGTTAATTTAATTGAAAAAAATAATTTTGAAACTCCTAATGCACAAAAAAAAAAAAAAAAACAGCAAGTCGACTTGTATCAATTTAAAAACGATTTTGAAATTTCTATGTACATAAAATCAGTAAATCGACCCACATGCATATTATTAGAAAATCAATTTTAAACTTTGATTTCACGAATGTGAAACGTGCACCTAATCAAGGTCTCCAAAAATTCCAGCACCCAAAAAAACTTCTAATGATCTACACATAAAACGAATCATTTAAAAATAATGACAAAGAAATTTACCTAAAAAAATGTGGCTGTTGTACGTATTTCTTCAGAGTGTTTGAGTGAGAGAGAATTGTCCGATGAGAGAGAATCTAGTCGGGGACGTATCAATGTTATCATGGAAGTGACGAAATAGACGATGGTGATGCGGGCAATTGGTTGAGGCTGCTGTGAGGTTTGAGAAGAATGAAGAAGACGATAATGGAAAATGAGATAGGGGTTGCTATGTTGGGATGTTAAGAAGGGATCTATGAGACCAAATAATGAGATGGTGTGTTGATATAGTGGGCAACAGAAGTTGAGAGGAACGTGCTGAAATCGTGAGTAAGAGAAGGTGTTGCAGATGATGATAGTGGCTGAACCGAGAGATGAAAGGGAGGATGATAGAGGGCACTGCAGATGATGCAATGGCTGTACCGATAGATGAGTGTGCTGAGATGCAAGGAAAAGATGAAGACAGTGGAGGATCAAGTTTGAAAAGAGAGATGAGGTCTCTCACAACTGAACCGAGAGGTGAAGGTGGCTGCTTCGAGTTGTTGTAATAGAGGCGATGGCTAGCCTGTCAAGGGGAACAGAGGTGATATTGTGGCTGGAAAATCAAGGAGAGAAGGAGGCAGGGTAGCAAGGGAGAAGTAGCAGCATCAGGGTGCGTTGCAGGCGTGACTACAGTGGGTTATGTTGCAGGTCAAGCCAAAGAAAAAGAAGATGAAGGGGTTCAGATGTGAAGTGTAGGCAGAAAAAAATAAGTGCAGGGAGAGGGGTATGCCACAGGTTTAATGAAGAGGAAGAAAAGGTAAGTGGAGGAATGGAGATCCAATGGAGAAAAACCAGTCCGTGAGAAAGAATAAGAAGTTTCGTTAGAGAAAGAGACCCTTTTTTCCGTTTTTCCTCTTGCTCTTTTTTATCATTCAAGGATATCAGCCCCCCCTCAAGAATGTCAACCCTTTTGTTTCTTCCCAAATGTCAGCCCTCTTTTGATGGGTTCAAAATAATGTCCATATCCCTCAAGAGAACATGGGATTATCTTTTTATAGTGTTTACTTTCTATTTTCTCTTTTTCTAAAGTTGTCTACATTTGTTCCCTAAGTAGGGATTTAATTTTGGCTTGATCATAGGATCATCTCATCAATGGAGATGATCCTTGTAGATCCAAGCCTTGAGGTCCATTCATGCTCAACTCATTTAAAATAAAATGAAAGAGGGGTGATAGAAGAGGGAAGAAGATAGAGAGGCAAAAAGGGGGGAGGTGTTGATTGCTCCCACCTTGTACTCTTGGACTTCTTCTTCTTTCTTCTTCTTCTTTCTTCTTTGAATTCTCTTTAGTCCTTGGTGAGTTGAGAGTGAAGTTCTTAGAGTGTGTTATGAGAGAATAGTGAGGAGGAGTAGATAGAGTAGATTTTTTTCTTATGGAGACTAGGTGTCACCCTTTCTGGGGTGAGAGGGGAGGTATTTATAGGTGTTTGGAGGGGGTTTGGGGGTATAATGGGGTTAAAATGTGAGAGAAGGGGTAATGGTATAGGATTTAGGAGTAAGGGGTGTGAAATTTAAGGTGAAATGGAGGGTAAATGTGTAAAATGAATGAAAATGGGTGAGGTTTAGACCCAAATGGGTTGGATCCTACCCGAACCCATTTGGGTAGAGTGTTGGATGGTTTGACATGAGTGATGGTTGGTGGTGGAGTGGGGGTGTAAGAGAGTGGTTTAGAGAATGAGTGTTAGGTTGGTTGATGAGGTGAGGTGTGTAGATTTAGGGGAATGGGTTGTGTAAGAGGTTGTTAAGTTAGTTTTTGGGAGGAGAAAGGAGATAATGCCATGTGGCAATCATGATGAGAGGGTGAGGAATGAGATTGGTTGATTGGTTGATGGGGGTTGTTTGATTAGGAAGAGAGAAATGGGTTAGTTGATTGATGATGAAGGAAGTATGGGTTGAGTTGATTTTATTGGAGTGGTAGAGGTATGGGTGGTGATGTGGGTGGTTGATGATGTTAGAGGATGGGGATAGGTTAGGTTAGGGTAGGGTATGGGTTGAGGTGATTTTGGAGAGAGATGAGATGGGTTAGATGGGTTGTTTAGAGCATGGTGATGGGAGTGGGTGATTGGATGAGGGAGGTGAAGGGTGGTGATGACAAGTGTCATCTTTTGATGTTGAGGGGTTGATTGGTTGATGTGAGTAAGGGTTGATGGGTTGGGTTGTGGGTTGGATAGTGAATGGGATATGGATAGTGGTTAGAGGGCTTTTTTATGGATTGGGCTTAGGCTTATAGGAGATGTAGGTTGTTTTGGATTGGACAAGGCTCATTTTGGATTGAATTTTGATAAGGTAGGTTGGTTTTAAGGTTTAAATGATGTAGGATTGATTTTTAGCTTAGGGGTGAGGTGAATAAATTCTAAAAATGAGTTAATGGTTCGTGGGCCTTGAATGGGTTTAAGGTGTTTGTGGATTTGGAGATGGAACGATGAAGGTTGGATGAAGGGGTAGGCATCCCAAGTCTCGCATTTTATTTTTTGATTTTTTTTTATTTTTTGAAACTATTGATTTAATCAAAATGCCATGTGTTGGCGAATCGGGCTTTTGGGCCCGTTGGGGAATTTATCGATTCTTTGTACGTGAGCGTGAAGCGACGATGTTGAACAGGTGTGGGATGGGTCACTACCTTTTTTGCGGGTCCTTGAGACCACGGGGTGGTCTTAGGGGCATTGATTTAACCGTGGTTACTACTTTTGGTGTTTTGGGCCTTAGGGGCCCGTTGGCCCCTTTTGTTGGGAAATCGGTATTCTGCGTGGAGCGGGGTAGACGGGAGCGTGCCGAACCCTTTTGGTGGACCTACTAACCCATTGAAAGGTGTTAGTGGCTTGGGTTTCGGCGAAAATATCATTTTCCGATGATTCGGGCCATTGAGGCCCGTTAGTCGAACTTATTGAATTGTTTTTGGGCCCCTTCGAGTGAGGGCCCGTTCAAATCGAGGTGTCTACAGCTGCCCTTCTTTGTAGGAATTTCGTGCAAAGAACTGCAAAGAATAGACCAAACCCCTATTTGTACGGGCCCGACGAAATTTTGCAAAACACGACTTCGAATTATCGGTTGAATTGATGACTTTTGCATAAAAATGGTTACTCAAGCACGGGGTCTGACAGAGTTACCTTATTGATTCATTGGTCTCGATGGCGCGGAGCTCGTGTGAGACCTTGGATTTGATGAAGATTTGGTGATTTTAAAATTTGGGTATTTCTCGGTCGTGTTTTAACAAATCGAAATTGAGTACAACTCGAAAGGTTTTTTTGATTTTTGATTTTTGATTGATTTTTTTTTTTTTTTTGATTTTTTTTTTTGATTTTTGATTTTTGATTTTTGATTTTTGATTTGGTTATCGAATGGGGCTTCGATTTTGACTAATCCGTGCTCAAGGCACGGATAGTTTTTTTTTTGCCTTCATCCGTGTTTTGGGCACGGACCAGAATGATTTACTTAACCTTCCATCCTGCCCTAACATCTCACTTTCGCTTTTACTTCCCTTTTTCACTTTTGGCCGATTTTTACTCTTCTTCTTCCCTCAAAGCTTCTTCTCAAGCTCTATGGAGGTGTCATCCACTCTTCCCCATTTGAAAAGGTATGGCATTGTTGATTCTTTTTTGAGTAGTTGGATAGCTAGCATGGACAATGATGATAGAGCTCGATGGTGCTTGAACAAGTTGGGATTCACCCTCTCGTTGCCTAAGGTCCCATTGCAATGGGGTTTGATTGAGGCTATGTTGGGGTATTGGATTCCCGAGCTTAATCTTTTCTGGTTTGGGGTACATGAAATGACTCCCACTATCGAGGGATTTGAAGTATTGTTGGGGCTTGAGATATCGGGTCTCGTCGTGATTCCGCCTTTGCGTGATGGGTTCCGAAGTGAGGCTTCCGATTTTTTGGGTATAAATCGCAGATTTTTGAAGATTCCGGATGGCGGATCGGTTTTGAAGACAATGTCCAAGTCTTTTTTGGTGGACCGCCTCACGGATCCCTCGAAGCCTCTGATTCATTTTAATGCTCTTACTTTGATGGCGGTGAGTCAACTCTTGTTCCCGAGTGGCAGAGACATCATAGATCTTTCTCTTATTCACGTTGTGCAACAAGTCCGGGAGGGACGCCGGTTGGCCCCGATGCTTTTAAGTGGAATATTCCAATCTCTCACGACTTGTTCTTTGGGCCACGATCGAACTTTTCGAGGATTTGCTCCCCTCCTGCAGGTAAATTCCATTTTAGTTTGGATTAAAATTTTGAATTAGAATTTATTAGTTTCCCCAGTTTTAGAATACTCCTGTTATTGTAGCTCTGGTTCATGGATCATCTGGCTTCAACTGAAGTGGTTAATCGCCCCTTTTGCATGAATGCCGATCTCGTACTTATGATGTTGAAGCGAGTTGCTCCTTTTATCTCAGGCGGCAAAGAAGAATGGTATTCTTTTGTCGGCAACCTTGATGATGAGGAAGTGAGATGGGTTGGTGCCTTCCAACCTCGAGGGTCCCCCGTGATTGCTTTTGATGGGGCTCGTTTCCTTGTTTTGATTGGTCTTCACGAGGCAACTCATTACGTACCACTTCGGGTTCTTCGTCAATTTGGCTATGACCAAGGCGTGCTCCTCCCGGAAAATTTTAATGAGTTGGTTGGTCCGTTGTCGACTACACTTTTGAGACGACTCATGAAAGAATGGGGTCGGGTTGAGGTTCTGAGTCGACCCATCTTTGCAGCACACCAGTTCTCGGCATACTTGCATTGGATTCAAGAGCTTGTTTCTGGGAGACCATCGGTATCCATAATTCCTCGGACACGCCCTGGCACTTCATCTTTCTTTGATTACCGAGATCGAGTTAAAGAGTCTCAAGCTGATCATCGTCGAATTCAGGCTATCTGGCTCAAATCCGAAAAGAAGATGCAGAAAGAGATTGCTCGACTGACATCTGCCCTTGCCCAGTCCAGAAGTGGTGATAGTAATGAAGTAGCTAGGCTTTGAGCTGAGGTTGATGAGTTGAGGGATCAACTTGCCCAGTGTCCTCATTTTAAGGACTTTGCAGCATACTTGGTGAGTCGTGATGCTTCAGATGCCGAGAAAGTGATGGTGAGTCAGGCTGCCCGGATCCGTGCTTTGGAGGAACGCCTTGACTCCTTTTTCATTTCTCACCATGACATTTGATTGACTGCGTTGTATTCGCCCTTGTCTTTTTTTTTTTTTTTTTTTTGTATTTTCTTTTCCTTATGCGGATGTATGCAAAATGTCGAAGGACTAATGCAAAGAAAATAGGTTTTGTACTTACTTGGCCTCAGGTATATCTATTGTTCTTGAAAACTTGAGGTTTTGTTGAATACATTCTAGATTTGTCATCATTGGCCAAAATAGTAGTTTTGAAATACAATTTTGTGAAATGCCTTTATCAAATGAGTGCGATAAATTCAGAGTTTGTAAAATCTTTGGTTGTGACGATTTTGGTGTTTTTGCCCAACACGGGTGATGCAGATGTCAATTATACTTTTGGTTCCTTTAGAATCATTCCCAGTGCCCTGGTGTCGGAAGGTCGTTATCCGTTTGGGGTCTCGGAGTTTTTGGATGGATTTTGCCGTTCACAGTTTATACTCTTGCGGGCCAGGAGTTTTTTTTTTTTTTTTTTGCCCTTATTGCCCCTGGTGCCAGTTACGGTTTTCACCAGACCCAGTTTCCACATTTTTGCGCATCGACGTCCTTTTTGGGATTTTCATCGTGCCGGTGGCTTTGATCTTGCCATAGTCTGATTCTTTTACTCATAGCGTCCTTTCGGATTTTCACTATGCCCTTTCAGACTATGCTTGTATCTTTAGATTTTTACATTACAATTCTGTTCGGAGTCTCTGTGTCTCTGTGGCTTGGTGACTCAAGTTGAGCTGCGAGATCGGCGACTCTACTCTTGTAGTGGTACTCTTTCTCGAGTAATAGATCTGGATTCCCCTCTCGAGTTTTCCAACGACTAATAAGACTTCGGAGATCCGGACCAAGTCGCAAGATCATTGATGCTGTCATTGTCACTGGGTTGCCCTAGGACATTCCCTGATCAAAAAGGACTTTTGTTGGGACGAAACGTTGGCTTAGGCTAGTGGTGGTGAAAGGTTACAAAAAGGATTAAGGTCTAGATATATTAGAGCGGTTTAGACATGGGGCTTATCTATTTTTGTTTCGAAAAGGTGATCTGCATCTCCTCCCAGCGTCTCTCGAACTTGTTTAGGCTGGAGATTTGGGTCGAGCTCAGATCAAGTGTCCGAGTTCTTTTTTTTTTTTTTTTTTTGTATTTTGTATTTTGTATTTCTTTTTGTATATTTTTTTTGTATTTTTAGCCGTTCACAGTTTATCCTCATGCGGGCCAGGAGTAGCTGGATGCTTTTGTTTTGATGATGATCTCTTTTTTTTTTTTTTTTTTTTTTTTTTTTGACTTACCCCTGTCTTAGGTTAAGAAATGAACGTGATGGCTCAAAAAGGGTTGACTAGGGTTAGATTTGTTGGTTTAGAACAGCAAAGATGGCCTTTCGTCATTTCAGGGTCAATTCTTAGGCGTAGTATTTTTTGACAGTGTCAGCATTGATCGGTTGCGGGAAGACTTGTCCGTCCATCTCCGTGAGGATCAGAGCTCCTCCCGTCATCACCTTCTTCACGATGAATGGTCCCTCATAGTTCGGTCTGAATTTTCCTCTGGCGTCTTCTTGGATCGGCAAGATCTTCTTTAATACAAGGTCTCCAGGCGAGAAATCCCTAGGCTTGACTTTCTTATTGTAGGCACGAGCTATTCGCCTCTGATAAATTTGCCCATGGCAAATGGCTGCGAGCCGCTTTTCTTCGATTAGATTTAACTGGTCGATCCGAGCTTGGATCCATTTGATTTCATCTAATTTTGTTTCTTTTAAGATTCGGAGGGAGGGAATCTCCACCTCTACGGGTAAGACTGCTTCCATTCCGTAGACCAATGAATATGGAGTTGCCCCGATCGAGGTTCTAAACGAAGTTCGATAGGCATGGAGTGCAAAAGGCAACATGTCGTGCCAGTCTTTGTATGTAATTGCCATCTTCTCGATAATCTTCTTAATATTTTTGTTGGCTGCCTCAACTACTCCGTTCATTTTAGGTCTGTATGGTACGGAGTTGTTGTGAGTGATCTGGAAATCTTCGCACATCTTGACCATATCCCTGTTTTTGAAGTTCTTAGCGTTGTCAGTTACTAACCCGCTGGGAAGTCCATACATGCAGACGATGTTATTCTTGACAAATTTCAGGACGTTGCTTTTGGTGACGTTGGCATATGACGCAGCTTCTACCCATTTGGTGAAGTAATCGATAGCCACTAGGATGAAGCGATGTCCATTTGCAGCTTTTGGCGAGATTGGCCCGATGACATCCATTCCCCAGAGGGAGAAGGGCCAGGGGGTAGTCAGGTTATGCAACTCCGAAGGCGGGGCATTGATTTTGTTGGCGTAGATTTGGCATAGATGGCATTTGCGAACATGCTGGTAGCAGTCACTTTCCATTGTCGACCAATAATACCCCATCCGCATGATCTTCTTTGCTAGCATGTGGCCATTCATATGAGGTCCACAAACTCCACCATGTACAGTTTTGATCAATCGCTTTGCCTCGGCTTCTGCAACGCATCGGAGTAAGACCTCGTGGTGTGACTTTTTGTACAGGATGCCATTGCTGATAAAAAATTATCCTGCCAATCTCTGAATGGTTCTGCGATCGTTAGGCGTTGCATCTGAGGGAAGGGTTCGATCTTCGAGATATGTTTTGAGGTCTGAGTACCAAGTTTTTTCTTCAGGTTCTTCTACTTCGACGGGTAAACAATAGGCTGGCTCGTCCTGAATTCCAATCTCAATCGGGTCAATGACCAGACCTTCTGAGATACTAATCATGGAAGCAAGGGTAGCTAGTGCATCGGCGAACTGGTTCTTCGCTCTAGGCATGTAGGTGAATGAGATTCTGCAAAAGTGTGAGCTTAGTTCCTCTAGATACTCATGGTAAGGGACCAGTCTCTGTTCTCGAGTTTTCCATTCTCCGGTCGTCTGATAGACTACCAGGCTTGAATCTCCGAAAACATCAATCTCGTCTACTTCAAAATCTAATGCTGCTTTTAGCCCTGCTATGCATGCTTCGTATTCGGCTTCGTTGTTAGAGCATTGAAATTTCAATCTGATTGCGATCGGTACATGGGACCCGTCTGGTTTAATCAAGACTGCTCCTATTCCGTTTCCTTTCTGATTAGCTGCTTCGTCGAAGCACATTTTCCAACCAGGTTCTTCGTCATCATCATTTTCAATCTCGACAAACAGTATGGTTTCATCCGGGAAATTTGTTTTTAACGGCTCATAATCAGGCAACGGGTGCTTGGCGAGGTGGTCGGCGATGGCTTGCCCTTTGATGGCTTTTTGGGTGACATAGGTGATGTCGAATTCTGATAACAATAACTGCCATTTCGCCGTGCGGCCTGTTAGTGTTGGTTTTTCGAATAGGTACTTCAGGGGGTCCATCCTGGCGATAAGCATAGTCGAGTAGCTGAGCAAATAATGGCGTAGTCGTTGAGATGCCCAAACCAATGCACAGCAAGTCTTTTCGAGTGTCGAGTATTTTGCTTCGTAGTCGGTGAATTTCTTGCTGAGATAGTAGATGGCCTGTTCTTTCCGCCCTGATTCATCGTGTTGTCCTAGCACACACCCCATAGATGTCTCTTGCACCGAGATGTACATTAACAGAGGTCGTCCTGGCGTAGGAGGGACTAACACTGGTGGATTGAGCAGATATTGCTTGATTTTATCAAATGCTTCTTGACAGTCTTTGTTCCACTTCTTTGGCGTATCTTTCCTTAATAGCTTGAAGACTGGCTCACAGATAGGCGTGAGCTGAGCAATGAAACGGTTAATGTATTGTATCCTTCCCAGGAAGCCCCGGACGTCCTTTTCTGTAACGGGTGCCTTCATTTCTAGGATGTATTTAGTCTTTGTTGGATCTATTTCAATGCCCCTTCTGCTGACGACGAATCCCAGCAGCTTGCCTGATGTTGCCCCGAATACGCATTTCGCTGGATTTAGCCTTAAGCTGTACTTCCTCAGCCTGTCGAACAACTTCTTTAGATTGACCAAATGATTTTCCTCAATGCCAGACTTAGCAATCATGTCATCTACGTAGACCTCCATTTCTTTATGGATCATGTCATGGAATAACGCGGTCATCGCCCGTTGGTAAGTCGCCCCCGCGTTCTTTAACCCGAACGGCATGACTTTGTAGTGGAAAGTACCCCATGGTGTGATGAATGTTGTCTTTTCTTGGTCTTCTTCTGCCATCTTTATCTGGTTATAGCCTGAGAAGCCATCCATGAATGAGAACATGCCATGCCCTGCTGTACTATCAACTAAAGTGTCGATGTGTGGTAGTGGAAAATCATCCTTAGAGCTGGCTTTGTTCAAGTCTCGATAGTCGACACACATCCGTACTTTTCCGTCCTTCTTGGGTACTGGTACAATGTTAGCTAGCCACTCTGGGTACGTAGAGACTGCAAGAAATCCCGCTTCGAACTGCTTCATGACCTCATCTTTGACCTTGAGGGTCCATTCTGGTTTCAGTCTTCTCAACTTCTGTTTGATTGGCTTACTTCCGGAAGCAATGGGTAGCTTGTGTACAACGAGATTGGTATCTAACCCAGGCATATCTCTGTATGACCATGCGAAGACGTCCTGATAATTTCGTAGACATTCGACCATTTCCTCTTTTTGTTGTGATGTTAGTAAAGCCCCAATTTTGACAATTCGTGGGTCCTCTTCGGTACAGAGATTAATTGAGTCTGTATCCTCGATGTTTGGCTGAACACCTCTTTCGTGGCGTTCTACCAAGTCTTTGATTTCTTTGGGAGGGTATTCCATTTCGTCCTCAGACTCTTCTTCTATCCCCATGAGGTCGAAGTCGAGTTCAAGATTGAAATCATACTCGTCCTTTTCAAACTCTGTTTTATCTGAATACTCATTTGATGGAGACAGATCCCTTGAAAACTCTTTTTGAGAAATATCTATTTTTTTTTTATTTTGAAAGTTTTTTGATTTTTTTGATTTTTGAGAAATTTTTACCTTTTGAGAAATATTTATTTTTTTGTGATTTTCTGGATACCTGAAATAAGAAGAACAACCATGCAAATTTGTTAATAAAGGTAGGGAGCCCCCAAAACAATCTTCGCCCGAGGACGAGGGCTCATTATGATCCTCGGGCAAATTGAAGTCGCCTAATGGCGTTTTTTTTTTTTTTTTTTTTTTTTTTTTTTTTTTTTGGAGGCCTCGACCGCCTCAAGTGTCAATGGGAATTCCTCCCAGTTGTGCAATGTCTCCCCTTCTCTGAGGGGGCGGATGAGATGAGTAAATGATTCGTTGGATGATTTGGTTGGTGGTTCGGAGATCACCATGATCTCCGATTGAATGTTGTCAGGTTGGGGCATAATCCCTGATGAAAATGGTGAGTTGTTCTCTTGGTTGGTAGTAACCTCCACTTTAATAGGCTTTGGAGCAATCTCTGATGACTTTCATCAGAATCCCCATTGAATAGCACATCAATGCCTTTCGATTATCTTTAGTAGTGCTGTTATCTGCGGGTCGATACCTGATGCTTCGGTCACTGGAGGTTGTGCCGGTTCGGAAGAACTCATGGTGACGGCGGATGACCGGAGAAAATAGGGAGGCACTTCTGGCTGCTTGTATTTCTTTCGTTTGGCCACTATCTTATTCACAAAAAATGAGGATGCATGATGTTTTATTAGATTAGGTAAAGTTGTTTATTGTGTGTTTTGACGAAGTGGTAATTGCTCGCTGCGGAGCTGGTATCAACACGGAGTTGGTAAAATATTTTACAAAAGAATTACATCAGCGCAGGACTGGCATCGACACGGAGTCGGCATCAACACAGAGTTGGCATCAGCACGGAGCTGGTATCGACACAGAATCGGAAGAACATTTTGAAAGCAGAATTATCTCAACACGGAGCTGGCACCGACACGGAGTCGGGAAACTATTTTGAAAAAGAAATTTCATCAGCACGGAGCTGGCATCGACACGGAGTCGGGAAAATATTTTGAAAAAGTAATTTCATCAGCACGGAGCTGGCATCGACACGGAGTCGGGAAAATATTTTGAAAAAGTAATTTCATCAGCACGGAGCTGGCATCGACACGGAGTCGGGAAACTATTTTGAAAAAGTAATTTCATCAGCACAGAGCTGGCATCGACACGGAGTCGGGAAACTATTTTGAAAAAGTAATTTCATCAGCACGGAGCTGGCATCGACACGGAGTCGGGAAAATATTTTGAAAAAGTAATTTCATCAGCCGGAGCTGGTATCGACACAGAGTCGGGAAAATATTTTGAAAAAGTAATTTCATCAGCACGGGGCTGGCATCGACACGGAGTCGGGAAAAAATTTTGAAAAAGTAATTTCATCAGCACGGAGCTGGCATCGACACGGAGTCGGGAAACTATTTTGAAAAAGTAATTTCATCAGCACGGAGCTGGCATCGACACGGAGTCGGGAAAATATTTTGAAAAAGTAATTTCATCAACACGGAGCTGGCATCGACACGGAGTCGGGAAAATATTTTGAAAAAGTAATTTCATCAGCCGGAGCTGGCATCGACACAGAGTCGGGAAAATATTTTGAAAAAGTAATTTCATCAGCACGGGGCTGGCATCGACACGGAGTCGGGAAAATATTTTGAAAAATTAATTTCATCAGCACGGAGCTGGCATCGACACGGAGTCGGGAAACTATTTTGAAAAAGTAATTTCATCAGCACGGAGCTGGTATCGACACGGAGTCGGGAAAATATTTTGAAAAAGTAATTTCATCAACACGGAGCTGGCATCGACACGGAGTCGGGAAAATATTTTGAAAAAGTAATTTCATCAGCACGGAGTTGGCATCGACACGGAGTCGGGAAACTATTTTGAAAAGGTAATTTCATCAGCACGGAGCTGGCATCGACACGGAGTCGGGAAAATATTTTGAAAAAGTAATTTCATCAGCACGGAGCTGGCATCGACACGGAGTCGGGAAAATATTTTGAAAAAGTAATTTCATCAGCATGGAGCTGGCATCGACACGGAGTCGGGAAAATATTTTGAAAAAGTAATTTCATCAGCCGGAGCTGGCATCTACACGGAGTCGGGAAAATATTTTGAAAAAGTAATTTCATCAGCACGGGGCTGGCATCGACACGGAGTCGGGAAACTATTTTGAAAAAGTAATTTCATCAGCACGGAGCTGGCATCGACACGGAGTCGGGAAAATATTTTGAAAAAGTAATTTCATCAGCACGGAGCTGGCATCGACACGGAGTCGGGAAAATATTTTGAAAAAGTAATTTCATCAGCATGGAGCTGGCATCGACACGGAGTCGGGAAAATATTTTGAAAATGTAATTTGATCAGCACGGAGCTGGCATCGACATGGAGTCGGGAAAATATTTTGAAAAAGTAATTTCATCAGCACGGAGCTGGTATCGACACGGAGTCGGGAAAATATTTTGAAAAAGTAATTTCATCAGCACGGAGCTGGCATCGACATGGAGTCGGGAAAATATTTTGAAAAAGTAATTTCATCAGCACGGAGCTGGCATCGACACGGAGTCGGGAAACTATTTTGAAAAAGTAATTTCATCAGCACGGAGCTGGCATCGACACGGAGTCGGGAAACTATTTTGAAAAAGTAATTTCATCAGCACGGAACTGGCATCGACACGGAGTCGGGAAAATATTTTGAAAAAGTAATTTCATCAGCAGGGAGCTGGCATCGACACGGAGTCGGGAAACTATTTTGAAAAAGTAATTTTATCAGCACGGAGCTGGCATCGACACGGAGTCGGGAAACTATTTTGAAAAAGTAATTTCATCAGCACGGAGCTGGCATCGACACGGAGTCGGCATCGACACGGAGTCAGAAAAAATATTTTGAAAAGGTAATTTCATCAGCACGGAGTCGGGATCGACACGGAGTCGGAAAAAATATTTTGAAAAGGTAATTTCATCAGCACGGAGCTGGCATCGACACGGAGTCGGCATCGACACGGAGTCGGAAAAAATATTTTGAAAAGGTAATTTCATCAGCACGGAGTCGGGAAAAATATATATATATTTTTAAAAGTAATTTCTGAGGTAAATCGAGTTGGAATAACTCATATTTGGTAGCCTCCAATTCAGTTTTATGAAATCATCGTCGGCCAGGTGGATCTCCAAGGAAGAGGCGGCGCACAATGGCACTCTTAAATCACCTTGTTCCCTGAATAGACGTGGTCTATCCCCCTCGTATCAACAGGGTAAGATCTTTCTAGGCACCGACTTTGATCAAGGACTGCAATTAGTGCTTTCTGAAATCCTTTGTTTTTTGTTTTGTTTTGTTTTTTTTTTTTTTTGAATTCACTTGGATTTGATTGATTGGTTGTTATCTTTGCTAGATCGTGAACTTGGTTCGAAATCGGGTCTAGATCCGGGTCTTAGGCCTAGTCAAAACGGATCCAGGTTGTAGTCCCAATTGAAAAGGATTTGGATCTGGGTCGAAGACCATGTTTGAAATGGATCTGGGTTGTAAACCCAGTTTGAAAACGGATCTAGGTCGCAAACCCGGTTGAAAATGGGTCTGGGTCGTGGACCCAGTTTGAATGGATCTGGGTCGTGGACCCAGTTTGGACGGATCTGGGTTGTGAACCCAGTTTGAATGGATCTGGGTCGTGGACCCAGTTTGGAAATGGATCTGGGTCGTGGACCCAGTTGGGCGACTCTGGGTTGTGAACCCAGTTTGAAAATGGATCTGGGTCGTGGACCCAGTTGGGCGGATCTGGGTTGTGAACCCAGTTTGAATGGATTTGGGTCGTGGACCCAGTTTGAATGGATCTGAGTCGTGGACCCAGTTTGGAAATGGATCTGGGTCGTGGACCCAGTTGGGCGGATCTGGATTGTGAACCCAGTTTGAATGGATCTGGGTCGTGGACCCAGTTGGGCGGATCTGGGCTGTGAACCCAGTTTGAATGGATCTGGGTCGTGGACCCAGTTGAACGGATCTGGATTGTGAACCCAGTTTGAATGGATCTGGGTCGTGGACCCAGTTGGGTTGGATCTGGTTTAGATGGGTACAAGTAGGGACCCGACTCACAAAATTGTTTCGAGTTGGCAAACCCGCAAACTCCTCCGTTCCTTTTTTTTTATTTTATTTTATTTTATTTTATTTATTTTTTATTTATTTATTTTTATTTTTATTTATTTATTTATTTTTTATATTTCTATATTTCTTTTCTTGAACATGATGCAACAAGCATTCTCTCCCCTTTACCTAGGGGAGGTGAGAAAGAAACAAAGATAAATCCTACGGTCTACGTGTGCCTCTTTGGGCTTACAACTTGGGCTTCGAGGCCCGAATACATCAAACACTTACAACTTTGCCTTGGGGGTCGATGTAACATTACAATTTTGTGTCCTAACTCATCTAGCCGGGCAAATGCATGAGTTTAATAGGTGGCTTCACGGCTACCCGATCTTCAAACCTCGATGCATACCGAAATACACACGTCGTTGGTTGGTGATCAGGTTTGATGTGTTCATTCCCGACACTTGAAATAACAATCTCAAGCCGTGGAACTACTAAGCATCGGGGCTAAGTATGTTATGGGTGGGGTGGCTTGGAAGTGAGGCTATGCTCGCAAGTGCACGTGTGCATTTTCATATTCATTATTTTTTTTCATCGACCCCCTTACAAACGTCATAAACAAGAATGTAAGTAAATATTACAATTGTGGATACAAGAATGTCATCGAAAGAACAACAAAATACACACAACAACAAGAAACAACATTAGTAAACTAAAAATCTATTTTTTTTTTTTCAAATGATTGAGTTACTCGCGAGGGATGAGCCGAAAAGTCCCCAGTGGAGTCGCCAGCTGTAGCTACGTGGTTTTCGTCGTTATGACGGCCACAACTACAAAATATTGGAGTCGCCACCATTCAAGTTGGAAGTGGGTGTGAATGGTCACCCGGTGTGTACCTATCGAAAAATTGCCATTTTTTGGCGTTAGTGACTCGCAACGGATAGGGTTGATCAAACCTAGAGGTTCGGGCAAGCAGCTCGGTTGGAGAAAAGGGAAGGTGTTAGGCACCCCTTTCTCCCCGCCACGTGGCGGTAACCTCAAATAACTCGGTCATTTTGATTTTTAAAAGAAAGTGGAAAGTGTGCCACATGGGTACATTTGTTCCCTAAGTAGGGATTTAATTTTGGCTTGATCATGGGATCATCTCATCAATGGAGATGATCCTTGTAGATCCAAGCCTTGAGGTCCATTCATGCTCAACTCATTTAAAATAAAATGAAAGAGGGGGGTGATAGAAGAGGGTAGAGAAAGGCAAAAAGGGGGGAGGTGTTGATTGCTCCCACCTTGTACTCTTGGACTTCTTCTTCTTCTTTTTCTTCTTCTTCTTCTTCTTTGAATTCTCTTTAGTCCTTGGTGAGTTGAGAGTGAAGTTCTTAGAGTGTGTTATGAGAGAGTAGTGAGGAGGAGTAGATAGAGTAGATTTTTTTCTTATGGAGACTAGGTGTCACCCTTTTTGGGGTGAGAGGGGAGGTATTTATAGGTGTTTGGAGGGGGTTTGGGGGTATAATGGGGTTAAAATGTGAGAGAAGGGGTAATGGTATAGGATTTAGGAGTAAGGGGTGTGAAATTTAAGGTGAAATGGAGGGTAAATGTGTAATGAATGAAAATGGGTGAGGTTTAGACCCAAATGGGTTGGATCCTACCCGAACCCATTTGGGTAGAGTGTTGGATGGTTTGACATGAGTGATGGTTGGAGGTGGAGTGGGGGTGTAAAAGAGTGGTTTAGAGAATGAGTGTTAGGTTGGTTGATGAGGTGAGGTGTGTAGATTTAGGGGAATGGGTTGTGTAAGAGGTTGTTAAGTTAGTTTTTGGGAGGAGAAAGGAGATAATGCCATGTGGCAATCATGATGAGAGGGTGAGGAATGAGATTGGTTGATTGGTTGATGGGGGTTGTTTGATTAGGGAGAGAGAAATGGGTTAGTTGATTGATGATGAAGGAAGTATGGGTTGAGTTGATTTTATTGGAGTGGTAGAGGTATGGGTGGTGATGTGGGTGGTTGATGATGTTAGAGGATGGGGATAGGTTAGGTTAGGGTAGGGTATGGGTTGAGGTGATTTTGGAGAGAGATGAGATGGGTTGTTTAGAGCATGGTGATGGGAGTGGGTGATTGGATGAGGGAGGTGAAGGGTGGTGATGACAAGTGTCATCTTTTGATGTTGAGGGGTTGATTGGTTGATGTGAGTAAGGGTTGATGGGTTGGGTTGTGGGTTGGATAGTGAATGGGGTATGGATAGTGGTTAGAGGGCTTTTTTATGGATTGGGCTTAGGCTTATAGGAGATGTAGGTTGTTTTGGATTGGACAAGGCTCATTTTGGATTGAATTTTGATAAGGTAGGTTGGTTTTAAGGTTTAAATGATGTAGGATTGATTTTTAGCTTAGGGGTGAGGTGAAAAAATTCTAAAAATGAGTTAATGGTTCGTGGGCCTTGAATGGGTTTAAGGTGTTTGTGGATTTGGAGATGGAACGATGAAGGTTGGATGAAGGGGTAGGCATCCCAAGTCTCGCATTTTATTTTTTGATTTTTTTTTATTTTTTGAAACTATTGATTTAATCAAAATGCCATGTGTTGGCGAATCGAGCTTTTGGGCCCGTTGGGGAATTTATCGATTCTTTGTACGTGAGCGTGAAGTGACGATGTTGAACAGGTGTGGGATGGGTCACTACCTTTTTTGCGGGTCCTTGAGACCACGGGGTGGTCTTAGGGGCATTGATTTAACCGTGGTTACTACTTTTGGTGTTTTGGGCCTTAGGGGCCCGTTGGCCCCTTTTGTTGGGAAATCGGTATTTTGCGTGGAGCGGGGTAGACGGGAGCGTGCCGAACCCTTTTGGTGGACCTACTAACCCATTGAAAGGTGTTAGTGGCTTGGGTTTTGGCGAAAATATCATTTTCCGATGATTCGGGCCATTGAGGCCCGTTAGTCGAACTTATTGAATTGTTTTTGGGCCCCTTCGAGTGAGGGCCCGTTCAAATCGAGGTGTTTACAACTATGATCTCATACTTCGTAACACGTGGCACATTGGTGGATCATTATTTATTAAATTTTGATTTTTAATTTTGGTTGATGGTTTATGTTACAATTTTAATTTTGATTTGATTTTAATTTGATGGATTAATTATGTTTCATTTTTCGATCTTGATTGGTTGGTTAAATTAAGATTTTAATTCGATTGGTTGATTAAGTTTTAAATTCAATTTGATTAATCGATTGGGTTTTAATTTCAATGTTAATTAGTTGATCGAATTTTAATTTAAATATTGATGGGTTGATTAAATTTTAGATTGAATGTTGATTTAAATTTTAATTGTTTAATT
The DNA here is from genome assembly GCF_017979445.1 of Akebia trifoliata. Taxonomy (NCBI): domain Eukaryota; kingdom Viridiplantae; phylum Streptophyta; class Magnoliopsida; order Ranunculales; family Lardizabalaceae; genus Akebia; species Akebia trifoliata. The sequence continues at coordinate 23,993,223 of NC_141376.1, forward strand.
TTATTTGTTTGATTTTTAATTTGAGTTTTATTATTAATTGTTTGAATTTGAATTGTTTAATTTTTAATTTGAGTTTTATTTTTAATTTGTTTGAATTTGAATTGTTTAATTTTTAATTTGAGTTTTATTTTTACTTAGATTGAATTTTTAACTGGATTTTGATTTGTATTACTTTTTCCTAAGGTTTGGGATCTCTAAGTCGACTTTGGATGTTAAGGGGCATTTTAGTTATTTTTATGATTTTTCATAAATTTCTTCGATTTCATCGGTTTGGCCCCCGTTAGACTGGAAATTCTATTTTGAATGCAATGGAGGTACTTTTGAGACTTTCGGGGGTTCAAAATTTATGAGGGGTATTTTTGTCATTTTATTAAATTTTGTCCATTTTGGTGAATTTTGGCGTGAAGTTTCTTTGAGTCGCAACGTAATTATTTCTAAGTTTCGGGGTCATGTTTTTCTAGCGTAGCAAGGTCTCTAAGTTATCCAAATGTGTAGTGAACCTAAACGTACGTGCTTGCTAAATCGAGTGTATGGTGTAGCGATCCTAAGCGTGCGTAATTCTATGTCGCGTGTCGAGGAAAATAGTAGAATAAAATTAGAAAACAGAGGAAATTGAAAGGAAACTTCTCACAAGCTTTCGAGTTCTTTTGCACTCATCATTAGGAATCCAAAGCAACCGGGCAACGGATCACCAAGTTAGGCGGATGCAAAAATGGGGTGTCTACAGTTTGCCTATTAAAAGTCCAGATAAACCTTTTCTTTAATCAATTCATTTGAATTAGAATTTGCTAGTTTCTAATTTAAGTTGCCTGAAGCCCCATTTATTGCTTATTATCTTCAATGTCCTGATCCCCATGTGACAAGTTGCTTTCCTAAAACCTGATTTTGATCTTACAACAATAGAGACGATATTGATCAAGTAGTGGGTAGATCAAACGAAAGTGGAAAGCAGAGATCTTCAGAGATCATGACAATGGCTATGTCTGGTGGATAGGACTGAATAAGACCAATCCGTGCCTCGTTAATCAGATGTGATCCTTTCTTTTCTTTTTTGTTTTTTGTTTTTTTTTGTTTGTTTTAGATCTACAATTCAAAGTGGTCTTTTTCTTTGTTTGCCTGGCAGGAATGACTTCAACTTTCGTTCTTGGAGATGCCAACTTCTGGATTCTAGAAGTGTACAATGTACTTGTACATGGTATTGGAGACTTAAATTATATTATTGTCAACATTAGTACTTACTGTGATGATCATTGAGTATCCTCAAAACAAGTACTAGTTACTTATACACAATCTTCAATGAAAGTTATTTAGGCCGCAATCTAATTAACAAATTATGCCAAAGACACGTGTATCATTCCAAGGAAGGCATAGTGGAAATTATGTTTGTGAATACATCATTGGTAAGAGAGTTAGTAATGTTGAACACCAGTATTGTATTGATTAATCGAGGCAGCATGATGAGAGACATCAATACGCTGGTTGGCCAGTCTCCAAAGCAACTGTTTATCAATGGTGCTTAAGAGCGAACGACGCCAACTGGTTAGAAGAACCACGTGACAAGGGAGTTGTACATGCCAGTTGGCCAATCTCAGAGCAGTTGTTTACCAATGGTGCGCGAGGGCAAACAACATCAACTGGTTAGAAGAACCATGTGACGTAGGATTTGTACACTTCGATTGGCCAATCTCTAGAGAAGTTGTTTATTAATGGTGCTTAGGAACGGATAACGTCAACTGGTTAGAAGAACCACGTGCCGAAGGATTTGTCGCCAACAGATTAGGCTCGTGTCAAGGAGCATCGTCAACATTTTAAGCTTGTGTCGATGAGCGTTTATCAAACATTTTAGGTTGGAGCGTCGCCAACAGTTTAGACTAGTGTCGAGGAGCCTTGTCAAACAATTTAGGCTCGTGCCAAGGAGTATTGTCAAACAGTTTAGGCTCGTGCTAAAGAGCATTATCAAACAGTTTAAGCTCGTACTGGGGAGTATTGTCAAACAGTTTAGGCTCGTGCCGAGGAGCATTATTAAACAGTTTAGACTCGTGCCGAGGAGCATTATCAAATAGTTCAGGCTCGTGCCGATGATATCAAACATTTTAGGCTCGTGCTGAGGAGCATTATCAAATAGTTTAGGCTCGTATTGGGGAACATTGTCAAACAGTTTAGGCTCATGCCGAGGAGCATTGTCAAACACTTTAGGCTCATGCTAAGGAGTATTGTCAAACAGTTTAAGCTAGTGTTGGGGAGTATTGTCAAACAGTTTTGGCTCGTGCCGATGAGCATAATTCTTTTAGCATAGTATCGTTTGAGGAATTTGCCGTTGATTGGACCAAGACTTAATCATTTTGGTGTTACAAGAATGTACGCACCATTAGTGTATACATCTTTCACTGCATGAGGTCCATCCCATTTTAGATCAAACTTCTTTCCAGAACAGTGTGAGAGGATAATAAGTCGTTGTACGGCTAAGACTAGATCACCAACTTGAAAAATACGTGGTCGAACTTTTTTATTGAATGCATGTGATAGACGAGCTTGGTAACACTCTAGTCGTTGTTGTGCTTCCAATCTCTTTTCATCCAACGCTTCAAATTCAACCGGACGTAATTTGACATTCTCATTGTAGGTTAAACCTTCTTGGATCACAACCCTTAATGAAGGTATCTAGCATTCCAAAGGGAGAACCGCTTCAATTCCATAAATCAATGAGTAGGGTGTCTGTAGACACCCCATTTTTGCATTCGCCTGATTAATCAACTTGTCAACTCGATTACAACGGTTCCCAATTATGGATGTTTATTCCAATGCTTTATTTGTTACTAGATGTGTTTCAGAAATTCAGATGAGGTATCTCAAACTAACAAAACCTTATAAACCACGCTACGCTAGGAAAATATAACTTAAAAAACATAAAAATTATCATCTTACAGATAAAAAGAAGCTTCACGATAAAAATCACTAAAAAATAACCAAATTACCAAAATGCCCCTAACCTCAAAACATCCCTAGAGCCTACATTATGCTTAGAAAAATCATTTTAAACACATAAAATAACAAATCGAAATCAAATAAACCATTACGCCAATTTTCACAAAATTTAACAAAATTACGAAAATACCCCTTATAAAGTTCACGATCATTTCGCATAAAAAATTTCATAAATGACACAAATCGATAATCCCATCAAAATCCTTACAAAAAATTGATTCCAAAACATCCTGGAACATAAAAAATCGACTTAAAATGCAAAAAATCCTCTCCGAGGACAAAATGATAGTTTTATAATTTTAATAATTAAAAATTCTGAAATTAATAATTAAAATATTAATTAATGTAAAGTGAAATCCAAATTAAAATTAAAGTCAATCAAGTAAGACTAAATTCAAAATCTTAAAATCAATCAAGTAAGACTAAAGTCAAGATATTAAAGTCAATCAAGTAAGACTAAAGTTAAAATTTTAAAGTCAATTAAGTAAGACTAAAGTCAAAATCTTAAAGTCAATCAAGTGAGACTAAAAGTCAAAACCTAATAGAATTCTAATTAAATAATAATTTTATCTAAAATAATCATAATTAAATAATAACTCTATTTAAAACAATCCTAATTAAATAATAACTCTATTTAAAATAATTCTAATTAAAATATAACTCTACCTAAAATAATTATAATTAAACAATAACTCTTTCTAAAAGAATTATAATTAAACACGAACTCAATCAAAATAAGCACTTAAAAAAATCTATAAAAAGGGATCCCTCCAACTTATTTTTGTATGAAAAAATAAATCCTAGAAAAAGTAGGTCAAAAAGCTTCCCTAGCCTCCCATAAACCTTGATTTTGAAGCCCCGATTCCTTACCTAACATCTATACCCCAATTTTAGTTAAAAAAAACACCTAGAAACCCTTACAAAACACCCTAGAAATCCATAAAAAATTAGAAAAACTCATAAGGAGATACTTTATTTTGGAGATTCAAAACGAGTCCGGTGACAGAATGAAGCGAGGTGTGCTGTACGAAGAACTATTCTACCAGATCTGAGGGAACAAGACCGTTGTCTTTGTAAAGGTAAATGTTTAATTTTTTTTATTTATTAGGTCTTTTTAGCAATGTAGTTCTATTTGGGAATAAGTAGAGACCGACGTTTGCAAGGCAGGGTTGGTGCCTAACACCTTCCAACCCCGTAACGTAATCCTTGGACCCGTATTTTCTTTCGTAGATTAGTTGTCTTTATTTTTATAGTCAATGATCGGTTCCTAGACAGTAATAACTAGGTGGCGACACCCAAACCTCAAAGGTCAAAAGTGGATCTGCGCACCCTGTGGATCGAAGGCGCTTTCAATGACGACTCCACTGGGGACTTTTGAGGATCAAACTTGAAAAGCACCAAGTATGGGAACATTGCCATTTAGACCTAATTTTTTTATCTCATTTATTTTTTAGGTTTGTATTATATTCCCTCAACATTTTTTTAGCATATTATTTTGGTTCAATCAAGTATTATTTCTGTGGTTCAATTGAGGGTCGTTTAAGATGACCCAAAATAATGCGAGATTGCTTAGCCAACAACTACGCATTGGGATAAAAGTAGAAGTCCTTAAATTGAATCCCACTCAGGGTATTGATGCCCTTGATTCTCCTCATTTCTTCTTGGAGAGACTCAATTTGTTAGGCTACCTTTTCATCTATCATGCTCTTGGCCTTTATGACCCTATACTCACACTCGTCATCGATAATGACCATATGGGGTGATCGATTCTACGGAATATAAAGTGAGGCCTCCTGGTATCCCTAAACTATGGGTGCAGGGTAGTATGTGGTCCTTGTGGAGGTTGTTCCGGGAGATCCTGATTTGATCCCGATGCATAGTGTTGTGTTGTTAAAGCTTGTATGAAGCTGATTTTGGTTAGCATGACGCTTAACATTTTTTTTTGCCACTTAGTGATTTTCAATAGTGTTACAATCCTTACATCGATGTTTGATGTTTCGACAGCTACAGGCTGTGGTTAAAAATATAAGGAAATACAAAGATTCTTTTGGTTGTTTATACTTATTTTGTTTGGTCACCTATGGGTACAGAAGACAAAACGTTACTATCTTGTTTACAAAAAAAAAAAAATGCATGATATTTTATTAAGTCGGGTTAAGTTTTTATTTTTTATTTTTTTTAAAGTTCTTCGATGCGAAGTCGACATCAACACAGAGCTGGCATCAGCATGGAGCTGGATTGCACATTTTTGAAAATAATTATATCAACATAGGGCTAGCATCAACACGGAGTTAGTATTAGCATGGAGCTGGATTGCATATTTTGAGATGATTTCATTAACACGGAGATGGCATTAGCGCAAAGCTGGATTGCAATTTTTTTTTAAATAATTACATCAGCATAGAGTTAGCATCAACACGGAGTTGGCATCAACATGGAAATGGATTAATTTGAAAATAATGGATTACATCAACACATAGCTGCCATCAACGCGGAGTTGGTATAATTTGAAAATAATAGATTATATCAGCACGTGACTAGCATCAACACGGAGTTGGATTAATTTGAAAACAATGGATAACATCAATATGGGACTGACATCAATACGGAGTTGAAAAATATTTTGTAAAATCAGATTTTGCGAGTAAATCAAGTTGGATGAACACATTTTTTTTGTTAGCCTCCGATTCAGTTATCCAAAACCAAGATCGGCCAGTCAGATCCCCAAGAAAGAGGTGGCGCACAATACTTTCACAAGGGCATTCATAAATCACCTCGTTTTATTGAACAGACGTAATTTATTCCCCTCATATCACCAAGGCAAGATCGTTCTTAGGCACCAACTTTGATCAAGAAATGCAATTGGCGTTTTCAAATCATTTTTCTTTTTTCTTTATTTTGAATTTTTTTTTGAAAATATATTTTAATAGGAAGAATATTGAATTTATTTAAGTTAATCAGTCGATAGTCGACTTTATCGAATCATATATGAATCATGGACTCAGTTTGGGTTGAATTGGAAAATGGGCCCGATTTGGGTCAAATGTGGATTGTTGATCTGGTTTGGAATGGATACGGGTCGTGAAACTCGGTTCAAAATGGATATGGGTCCATTTGGATTGGATATGGGTGTGGACCCAATTTGTGATGGATATGGGTCCTTGACCCAATTTGGATTGGATATAGGTTGTTGATCCAGTTTGGATTGGATACGAGTCGCAGACCCGATTTGTGATGGATATGGGTCCTTGACTTGGTTTGGATTGGATAGGGGTCATAGACTCGATCCGGGGTTGACATAGGTGGTGGGCCCTACTCGGGTTGAACCACAAAATCGATTCGATTGGATAGTATCCCCTATATTTTTCCTTTTTATTTTTTCAAATGATCAATGGGAAACTTGAAGGTACGGTATCCTGTTTGTCTCTAGGTTTCAGGGTTTATTTGGTTGGTCGAGTAACCAATCATGGTTATATGTAGCGTAATAGGCCCGCTTGAGTCCCAAGGTCATAAAATGTTCTGATTCAGCTCATTGACGGACGATTTTTTTTTTTTTTTTTGAAATCATTGGTTAACAAAATCCATTTTGTTTAGTTTTCCAAAATTTGGGATTCTTCTAGAAGGTGCCATTAATATTCAAGCAAGGGTAGGGAAACCCCCTCAAAAAAAGTCTAGCCTGTGCTCATTTTGTTGTGCCACATTCATACTGATCTGTGTTTGGAGCATGGATAGAAGAAATAATATCTCATCTGTGCTTTAAGCATGGATAGGGCATATTTTGTTATATCCATGTTTCAAGCACGGATAAGGTACATCTCTTTGCTATATGTGTTACGAGTACGGACCAGAAAGAAATCCAATTTTTTGGAATTTATTGAAATTGGTTCCTTAGTTTCCCTTTTGAATATCCACCTCCTAGTTACTATTTTCTCTTACAATTCTCTATTTTTTGTTTTTTGTTTTTTTAGCATGATGCAACACACATTCCTCCCTTTTTACCTAAGGGAAGAGAAAAAAGGATATGGAAATAAACAACTTATGATCTATACAAGTATGCCTCCTTGGGCTAATAACTTGGACTTTGAGGCCCAATAAGAACTTAAGCAAATACAAATTTGTTTTAGGGGTCGATACATTCTTGAGAACTTGTGTCCTAAAGCATCTAGTCGGGTACATGCATGTAGTTAATAGGTAGATTTAAGGTTGCCCGATTTTTAAACATCAATGCATACCGAAGTACACACATATTTAGTTGGTAATCGGACATGATGTGTTCATCCCTGACATTTGAAATAACGATCTCAAGCCGTAGAACCACTAGGCAAGGTGGGGTGATTTGTGTAATGGGCTATGCTCGCAAGTGCTCGTGCATCTTTTTTTACACATTTTTTTATCATCGACTGAAAGCACCCTCAATCCGCGGGGTGAGCGGATCCGCTTTTGACCCTTGAGGTTTGAGAGTCGCCACCTAGTTATTACGATCTAGGAACCGAACATGACTCTAAAAGGTTAAAGAAACTAAGTCCGGGGATCACGTTACGGAGTTGGAAGGTGTTAGGCACCAACCCCGCCCGGCAAACACCGGTCTCTACTAATTCTCAAGTAGAACTACATTGCTAAAAAGACCTATTCAATTAAAAAAATAAAAATACTTACCTTTTTCGACCGCAACGATTTTCTTTTCCCTCAGATCTGATTGAATAACTTCTTGTACAGTATTCCTTGCTTCGTTCTCTCACCAGATTTGATTTCTGATCTCCAAGTTAAGGTATCTCTTTCTTAGATCTAAATACTTCGGATTTGTTTATGGGTTTTTAGGTGTTTTTGAAGGACTTCTAGGTGTTTTGTGAGCTAGAATCGAAGTATGGATGTTAAATAAGGAGTTGGGACTTCAAAATTAGGGTTTGTGGGAGCTTAGGGAGGCTTTTTGACCTACTTCTCTTAGGGTTTATGATTTTTTTACGAAAATATGGTGTGAGGACCACTATTTATAGATTTTTTTAAGGGTTGATTTAGATAGAATTAGTATTTAATTAGAATTCTTTTAGTTAGAATTGTATTTTAGTTAAAATTATTTTAGGTAGAGTTGTATTTTAATTAGAATTATTTTAGGTAGAGTTATATTTTAGTTAGAATTCTTTTAGGTAGAGTTATTATTTAATTAGAACTATATTAGGATTTTGACTTTTGGTCTTGTTTGATTGACTTTAATATTTTGACTTTAGTCTTAATTGATTGACTTTAATACCCTTACTTTAATCTTGCTTAATTGACTTTAATTTTGACTTTAGTCTTACTTAACTGACTTTTATTTTTTAGAGAACCCCCCTCTATTATATCTTTAATTCTTTGGACCCCCAAATGGAGGGATCTTTAAAAAAATATCTTACGAACCCTCAACAATTTTGCCTGAGAGTCCGATTGATCGATTTTTTTAGTTCTAATTTTTTAATTAATTTCATTAATGTTTCACTTTCATTATTTAATGTTTTATTTATTAATTTGAAAAATTTTAATTATAAAAATTGTGAAATTACCGTTTTACCCCCGAAAAGGACTTTTCGCTTTTTAAGTCAGTTTTTTATGTTCCAGGATGTTTTACAATCGATTTTTCGTAAGGAATTCAATGGAAATATTGGTTTATGTCATTTATGAAAATTTTTGTGTGAAATGATCGTGAAATTTATGAGGGGCATTTTTCGTAATTTTGTCAAATTCGTTGAAAATTGGCGAAATGATTTACTTGGTTTCGATTTGTTATTTTATGTGTTTGAGAGAGTTTTTCTAAGCGTAACGTAGGCTCTAGGGTCGTTTTGATGTTAGGGGTATTTTGGTAATTTGGTCATTTTTTAGTGATTTTTATCGTAAAGCTTCTTTTTGTCTGAAAAATGATGATTTCTAAGCTTTTGGGGTTATATTTTCCTAGCGTAGCGCGATTTCTACAGTTTTGTCAGTCCAAGATACCTCATCCGGATTTATAAAACATTTCTGGTAACAAAATAAAGTAATGGAATAAACATCTATCATTGGGAACCGTTGCGATCGGGTTGACGAGTTGATTAATCAGGCGAGTGCAAAAATGATGTGTCTACAGATGCCCCTCTTTGGCAAAGGGTTGAAGCAAACTAGATAGCAAATCTATTTTGGTAGATAGTTCGATATCCGAATGCCAAAGCTAGTGACAGTTCATTTTACAACCTGATTTAGCAATTCGTCAAGATGTTCGGATCCTTGAGCGTAAAACTCTCGCCGAACTAAAAAGTTGTCAGGTCCTTGAGCATGAGCTCTCACTAAAGTGTCAGATACTTGAATTTTAGAGAATTCTCCCTAACTAAAAAGTGTAAGTGTGAGTGTATGTATTGTGTGAAACTGAGTAAAAATTGAGAAAAACCTGAACATAATCTGAGTAAAATCTAACCATAAATTGAGTATAATATTAGCAAAAGTGAGTATAATCTGAGCAAAATTGAATGTCTTACCCTACTTACCCTAGGTGAAAGAGTAATAAGCTAATTTTTTGGAAGTACTATTCTACCTGCCTAGGGTGAAAGAGTAATGAACTAATTTTTTTTTGGGAAGTTCTACTCTACCTACTCGGAGTGAAAGAGTAATGAATTAAGCTTTTTGGGAGTCCTACTCTACCTGCTCAGGGTGAAAGAGTAATGAACAAATTTTTTTTTTTGGGAAGTTCTACTCTACCTACTCGGAGTAAAAGAGTAATGAACTAATTTTTTTGGGAGTCCTACTCTAACTGGCCAGGGTGAAAGAGTAATGAACTAATTATTTTAGGAAGTTCTACTCTACCTACTCGGAGTGAAAGAGTAATGAACTAATTTTTTTGGGAGTCCTACTCTACCTGCCCAGGGTGAAAGAGTAATGAACTAATTTTTTTGGAATCCTACTCTACCTGCCCAGGGTGAAAGAGTAATGAACTAATTTTTTTTTTTTTGGGAAAGTTCTACTCTACCTACTCGGAGTGAAAGGGTAATGAACTAATTTTTTTGGGAGTCCTACTCTACCTGCCTAGGGTGAAAGAGTAATGAACTAATTTTTTTTTGGAAGTTCTACTCTACCTACTCGCAGTGAAAGAGTAATGAATTAATTTTTTTGGGAGTCCTATTCTTCCTGTCCAGGGTGAAAGAGTAATGAACTAATTTTTTTTTGGAAAGTTCTACTCTACCTACTCGGAGTGAAAGAGTAATGAACTAATTTTTTTGGGAGTCCTACTCTACTTGCCCAGGGTGAAAGAGTAATGAACTAATTTTTTTTGGGAAGTTCTACTCTACCTACTCGGAGTGAAAGAGTAATGAACTGATTTTTTTGGGAGTCCTACTCTACCTGCCCAGGGTGAAAGAGTAATGAACTAATTTTTTGGGGATAAATGGGGGATTTACACCGCATTTGATTTTTTTTTAAAATAAAAAGTTGGATTTTATGAAGGTCTGGTAAACATTTTAACTCTCTTTGAATCTGAGGAGTTTTCAAAATTACTATCAAGAGGGTAACCTTTAATTCAAAGTTAACCTTATCCTTTGGGGTTGAAATTGACCAGGCATCCGAATAAAAATGCCCCAAGTTTGACAAGGAACATTGCACTGGGGATAATTGAACATAATTTGAAAATAAATGCCCTTACTGTAAAGGGGGAAGCTGTACTCTTTAAAAAAAGGAAGTGCCCTTGTTATGAAAGTTTAAAATCCTTGATTACCACAAGCGCAATAAAGGTTTAACTTTTATATTGAAGATTTTGAGTCAGGCTCAAAGAAATTGGAACAAAATATTTCTTTCTGAAATTCATCATAGAATTTGTTATTTCTCCCCGTCGGTTTGCTTAGGGACATGAAACTCTTCAGATCAATCATAGACGAGATACTTGTATCCACTGAGTCTATATTTGGTTCAAACTGGGTATTGAAACTTGATCATTCAGACTTCTGATATTTCGGCTCGGGCCACCTTTTCAGCTTCTCAACTCAACGGAGATTTTTTTTTATTTTTTGATAGCTTTAAGTTTTGCCTAGATTGTCTATTCAGGTTTTCAATCTAGCGAGCATGCTCTAGCTTTTGCCTAGATCACCTTTTTAGGTTTTCGATTTAGCGAGCTTACAATTTTTTCTTTTTTCCTTGCTTTGATTGTTGCCAAGGTCATCCTTTCAAATTTTTAACCTCGCGAGCTTGCCTTAATTTTTACCTAAGTTGCCCTTTTGGGTTTTCAACCTAGCAGGCTCTTTTTTTTTCCTATCTGAACTTCTGGAGTTGCTGTCTGATCATGCTTTGCTATCTTCCTTGACTTTTCGCACGGTAGTCAGGAGGACTTTCAAGGGTAAGCTTAGGACTGGGTATAAAAAGAAAGGAATCTTGAGGCTCAAAAACCCAAATGCCCTTTGTGTGGTATTTCCTTTTAAATTATTTTCTTTTTCCTTGAATTTTCTTCCCCACTTTGACAATTTTTTTTTCTTTTGAATATTTTTCTTTTTAAATTTTTTCTTTGTCGGGAAATCTATTTTTTTATTTTTTTTATTTTGATGTGGTCGGCCTGAAGTAATTTCTCAGGTTGCCTACGTACCCCAAAATTTTGGGATCAGACCAAAACGTAGTTCGAATTTTCCCTCCCCTAGGTTTGGTGATCGGGCTGAGAAAGAAAAATGCATCATTTTTTTTTTGAAAAGGCTGCAAAGGGTTTAGATAGAGATAATGAACTGGGTAGCAGGAAAATTGATTCGGCCAAAAATGACCTCCTTAAATATAATACCATTTGATCCGGTCAAGGTTGGTTGACTCGGGTAATTCGATTCCATCATGATCTTGAAGTCTAACAGTTTTTCCAGATAATATTTCCTTAATGATTGAATCTCTCCAATTGAATTCAAACTTTCTATGATCGAGGAAGAGTACTCCAAATTTTTTGGATAGTCTGATGCTTAGATCCTTAACTTATAAGTGATGAACTTTGACTTTCTTGTCAAACATGCGAGTGACTCCTCTCCATTGACAGACCCAATCTATTTCTAACAATTAACTTCCATTAAGACCTTGAGATACAGGATTTTCCCTTTTAACCGATAAGATTTCTTCTATATCATACTAGAGTGACTCTAGTAGAAGACTGTATTGAAGTGTAATATGTCCATAATGCGAATGGTAACTTCTCTGGCCAATCCCGGTGTGATGTGTGATTGACACATTTTCATGATGATTGTCTTGAGATTTGTACTGGCTGCTTCAACTATTCCATCGATTTTAAAATTCCAGCACTGATACATTTTATAATCCCTCCTCTGACTATGTCAGTCAATTCTTGTTTGTATATGTGGTGTTCTCACAGGATGGGTATATATTTCATGTTGAACAACACTCCAAATTTAATCGACATATCCTCATAGGACCATGTAAGCAAGCCTTTTGAATTTTCTGAATAAATTCATCATCTCTTTGTGCTCCTTTGGGGATAAGTTAGTTCCAATCTGAATTTCTTGTGAATTATTTTTGTTCCGAGGTCAATGACCTTTAGTTCCTCGAGCAAGACATTTATCTTCTCATTCAAGAGGAGGTTCCTTATTAGAGGAATTTCTCTTTGAAACCAGTTATTAGTTAATTTGTTAATGCGCTCAAGGTATTCAAAATTTTTCTTTATTCAATTAAATTTAGATAGGGCGACTGACACCATTGCAGACTCGACAAACTAACTTGACTAGAACAAAATAAGAAATAAAAAGACAGACTTAATTACTGAATTGATAAAAAGAACTGGATTAAAGACTCATAAACAACTAAAGACAATTACCCACAACGGGCTTGATTACAAACTGAGGACTCGAGAAACTATTTCCAAGCGATTGGACTGAGTCTTCTTCTTCAGATTCTTTGCATTCTTCAGACTTACTTCTTCTTTCTTGGTCAAGACTGCATTTGATGGTGAGAACCTCATTAGGGACCGTCACTCTGGTAAGAGGGGGGCTAGGAGGTTTATGATTGACTGATCGGATGAAAAAAGATTGGGTCAAATGAGAGTTGAGTATTGGATACCATGTTCAAAGTCTGAGGAGGTTGGTAAATGGGTAGAGGGTTGGTAGTAACATTTGGCTGCTTAGGGGCAGGGACAGTAACTTTTTTGGCATCAATGAGGTCTTGAACTGTATGACGAAGAGCGACACAACGATCAATAAGATGACCGAAATTTTGGTGAAACTCACAAAATAGGTTGGGATTGTGAGAAGTGGGGAGTGGATTTGATAAAGGTCGAGGTTGGAGAGGTGCAATGAGCCCTTTACTTAATAGTTTCTGAAAGACAATGCTCAAAGGCATACCAAGATTGGTGAATTTCTTACATGATCGAGGTTGATTAGGGTTAACTTGGTTACTAGGTAAGATAGTAGATTGGACGGGTGTAGTAGACGTATTGACTACATAGGCGTGAACAACGCTAGACTTGAAATTGGTGAAAGGCTTTTTGAACTTGTTGTCAGAAGGATTGGAAAGGATTCCGGAAGCGAAAGCATCTTCCAATTGACTACCAGCTTGCAATAGAGACTCGAATGTAGGAAGGTATTGGGAAACTAGATGTCAGGCATACCCTTGCGAGAGGTTTTTTAAGATAATAGCCACTTGTTCTTTCTCTGAAGGTCTATCCCACATTTGTGCAGTCTTGGCCCTCCAACGACCGATGAAGTCCGTAAATATTTCCCCATTCTTCTGTTTAGTTGACTCTAAGTCCCTTCTTGAAGTTTCAATTTCGGTACTGTATTTGTACTGATGCCAGAAAGCCTTTGACATATTCTCCCATGTACCTACTGTAGCTGGATCTTGAGACATTAGCCATCGTAGAGCAGATCCTGATAGAGTTCGTTGAAACAGTAATGTCATATGTTCGTTGCTAAGCCCCATAGTGCGCATGTTGGTAACATACACCTTAAGATGTATTTTCGCACACCCTGTCCCACTGAACTTATCCATTTCAGGCATCACAAACTTCTCTGGCAAATGGATTCTAGGGATGCGGTTCAGAGCTTCAATGCCTATTGCAATTTCATCAATACCCTTTATACTTTTCATAACTGACTCTAATTGAGACATTCTGTTGGCTAACACTGGATTCTCATCAGCATACTCTTCGTCTCCATCGAGTTCGAAGACTTCATGGGCACGTCTCGCTGTATTTTCTTCTACCATTTTTTCCTTTAGGATCATCAATGGAATTGCCAGTTGATTCTAAAATCTGTTCTAAGACTTCCACTTTGCCCTTTATACTGTTGATATCATTGGCAAAGGCTGCCAAAATCTTACGGAAAGGATTCTTGAAGTGAAAGCATCTTCCAATTGGCTACCAGCTTGCAATAGAAACTCGAATGTAGGAAGGTATTGGGAGACTAGATGTCGGGCATACCCTTGCGAGAGGTTTTTTAAGATAATAGCCACTTGTTCTTTCTCTGAAGCTCTATCCCACATTTGTACAGCCTTGGCCCTCCAACGACCGATGAAGTCAGTAAATGTTTCCCCATTCTTCTGTTTAGTTGACTCCAAGTCCCTTCTTAAAGTTTCAATTTCGGTACTGTATTTGTACTGATGCTAGAAAGCCTTTGACATATTCTCCCATGTACCTACTGTAGCTGGATCTTGAGACATTAGCCATCGTAGAACTAATCCTGACAGAGTTCGTTGAAACAGTAATGTCATATGTTCGTTGCTAAGCTCCATAGTGCACATGTTGGTAACATACACCTTAAGATGTGTTTTCCCACACCTGTCCCACTGAACTTGTCCATTTCAGGCATCACAAACTTCTTTGGCAAATGGATTCTAGGGATGCGGTTCAGAGCTTCAATGCCTACTGCAATTTCATGAACACCTTTTATACTTTTCATAGCTGACTCCAATTGTGACATTTTGTTGGCTAACACTGGATTCTTATTAGTATACTCTTCGTCTCCATCGAGTTCGAAGACTTCATGGGCACGTCTCGCTGTATTTTTTTCTACCCTTTTTCCTTTAGGATCATCAATGGAATTGCCAGTTGATTCTGAAATCTGTTCTAAGACTTCCACTTTGCCCTTTATACTGTTGATATCATTGGCAAAGGCTGTCAAAATCTTACGAATTTCTGTGAGCTTAGATTCTGAAGTCATTTCTGCCTATTGACTTGGTACCAACATTCGTTCTAACCGACTGGACTTACGACTCCAACTAGGAGGTGGACGTTTGAGTTTGGGTGTAATGATAACCTTGAAAACCCCATCAAAGGTGGATTACTAGTTATGGATCCTAGAGTAGACTTTTAATAAATAGAGGTTTCTCTTGATAGCATGGGTTAAGTTAACCCCTAGATTCAAAATCTCTAACCAATGAAATATTTCGATCAAGAAATATTACATGAATATGATTTATTGATGTTGTTAAGTATGAAATATTCAGTCCATTGAATTAAACTGGCTGATGCAAGGTGATTGGGACTATGTACCAATTTGAGTTTGGGCCGGTTCGACCCAATGGATCTGAATATTCCACTTGCATCTCTTCATCTAATATTTAAGCCAATTAGTTTAACCGGTTCATCTGTTGATCCATAAGATCCATTTACCAATGGGACTAATTGGTTTAACTTGATATCGACTAGTATGTCTCATCAATTAAGTTTATTAGGTTGGACCGATATTACTGGTTTGATTGGACCGGTGTGGATCGGTCCACCCACTTACCTTTTGGTTGGATTAAATAGAGCAACCCGGGAACACCCACGATATGTTCGAGTCGTGACCTACAAGGAAAGTTTCTAGACTCTAGGCTTACTACGT
This sequence comes from Akebia trifoliata, assembly GCF_017979445.1. Classification (NCBI taxonomy): domain Eukaryota; kingdom Viridiplantae; phylum Streptophyta; class Magnoliopsida; order Ranunculales; family Lardizabalaceae; genus Akebia; species Akebia trifoliata. The sequence continues at coordinate 24,008,996 of NC_141376.1, forward strand.
GCAATGCATTTTTATCTGGCTACCCTTGCCCAAGCACACCTATATACCTCTCGATACGTGGTGACTTGGTTTAATATACCGTATAGGTGATAATCTAATACCTCAACTCACTTCTCTGAAGTAAAAAACAATCAGTTTGATCTCTATATGAGAGGTGGCGCACAATGCTGAGCAAGGGCCTACTTAAATACCTCTCGTATAGAATAGACGTAGTCTATCCCCCTCGTACAATAGGGTACAGCGGGACAAGATCTTGCTTAGGCACCGATTTTGACCAATAAGTGCAATTGATATACTTAGATTATCTTTTATATACCTATAGATACGAGTCAAGAGTTGTAACTTTCATAAATGGTTTGGCATCCCACGAGGGGACCGACCACGTACTAGTACTATGTTGGCAATCGGGACATGTGACTGTGTGGCTCACAATAGGTCAAAGGCTCAGGTTGCTCCAGCCTGGGTGCATCAATATACCTCTCAGAATCACCTGATCAGACAGTATTGATACCCCAGTTTGATATACCTAAGGCACGTGACTGGAGTTGTGGTTTTCATGAATGACGTTGCATCTCCGAAGAGACCGGGCCACGCACTAGTACCACGTTGGCTAAATGGGATGTGCAAGCGTGCAAAACGATAAATGTGCATGTGGTGTGCCCGGGGCCTTTTCAAACAAATAGGCCTATGGGCCTGATCAGATCATCATACATTGATACCACATGAATATTAATCGAATCATTCAAAATTCATAATATAAATCAAGGTAAGCACACCAGAAATATCTATTAACTATGATTATGGCAAACCAATCAAATAATATGGCATTGAATAATTAATCAGATCCAATCATTGCTGCAAGCACAATTTTTAATCCAAGCCAAAAGATTATATATATATATATATATATATATATATATATATATATATATATATATATTTTTATGGTGGTCCAATCAAAGGTCCCTTTTGAGTGATAAAAAATAAATCGGGATTTCAACGATTATTGAATTGATAGTAGAACGATAGTGGTGGAGATAGGGAGTGATGAGTCTTTTTATTTATTTATTATTTATTTTTTTAAGGCGATAAAAAGTTACTACACAACCACATAAAACATATCTTATAGTTGATGACTTCTACAAAATACCTGATAATAATAAAAAAAATTAAAAAAAACATGAAACTGGCAAACAAACGATACTACCAACAAAGCTGGAAAATGTTCAAAAACTCTTAAATTACCAACCCACTTAGAGCTTAATGATGAGACAAAATTGTTTATTGTTTTCATCATCCCATTCAAAAAAATAGTGAAATACTTACTGATTTTGTTTTCGAGAGAGTTTTAAACTTGGATCAGATATGAACTATGAGTCATGAAAATCTACTACCCAACGTGGCATACTAAATCAACTACCTTGTGACGTGACAAATTGGCTATTCTCCTCGGGATACATGATCTCTCAAGATACAATTTTTCACAATTCACGAATTATATGTTGCGTTCTTATGGCAGCCATAACAGCAATTATTTTATTTTATTTTTTTTTAAATCTATTCAAGGAATAAAAAATAAAATTAAAAACGAATTTCTGTTTTGCGTTCTTATGGCAGCCATAAGAGCAAAAGAAACCAATATTTTTTTTAAAAGAAAAATCGATTCAAGGAACAAAAATAAAAATGAAATTCGTTGGGCACTCTTGTGGCAGCAATAACAGCAACTATTTTATTTTTTTTTTAAGTCAATTCAAGGGATAAAAAATAAAAATAAAAACGAATTTCTGTTTTGCGTTCTTATGGCAGCCATAACAACAAAAGAAACCAATTTTTTTAAAGAAAAATCGATTCAAGGAACAAAAATAAAAATGAATTTCGGTTGGGCATTCTTGTGACAGCAATAACAGCAGTTATTTTATTTATTTTTAAATCAATTCAAGGAATAAAAATTAAAAATAAAAACGAATTTCTGTTTTGCGTTCTTATGGCAGCCATAATAGCAAAAGAAACCAATTTTTTTTTTTTTTTTTTTTAAATTGATTCAAGGAACAAAAATAAAAATGAATTTCGGTTGGGCATTCTTGTGGCAGCAATAACAGCAAGAGAAATAAAAAAGAAAATACATATTGCAGCCAACACAACACTAAAAATCCTTTTATTTTTTTTATTATCTATGTTTCTACGCACAATCTCACAATCTCATTGAGAGAGAGAGAGAGAGAGAGACACGTTTCTCTCTTTTTCTCTGCTGTTTTTCGTTTTTCTCTATTGGAGAAGGAGATAAAAAACAGTAAAGACTGTTTTCTGCTAACGGCACACCACGTTAAAAAAAAAAATTTACAATTTTTTTTTCTGCTTTTTTTTCTTGGAATACTATTCTCATCATGAAAAATATTAAAAAAGGTATTTTTTTTGTTTCTTAACACATTACTCACAAATAATTTATTTTCACAACTCGCCGCATATGCGTAATAACGCAATAAAAAAAATTCATCCAAGAAAAAAAAAAAAAAAAAAAAATCATAACTCTCATCCCAACCACCATTATTCCATCCTCAATTTATATCAATTTGAATCTTTCATTATTTATGATCATCCCAAAACGACCCTAAATTGAATCATAAAAAAGGATACTAAAAAATGACCTATCCAAAATCAATCCAAATAATGCTAAGAAAAAATAATAAGACCAAAAAATATAAAGTAAACCAAATAATGAGGATGGTTCAACAACCATTTTTTCCACACTATTATCCTCTTGACATCTTGAATTATTTAACGTCATTCCGAATGATCATAGATTGAACCATGAAAATGTGCCAAAATAAAGTATTCGAAATCCAAATAAATGATCCATAATTAAGTCAGAAAGAATGATAAAAAAATAATAATAAATAAATAAATAAATAAACAAATAACTAAAAATCAAATAAAAAGGTCATACTGGCAATGCATCCCATACTTGGGATTTTTCAAGTCTGATCCTCAATGGTCCCCACGGAGTCGCCACTGAAAGTGCCCTCGATCCGCGGGGTACGCGGATCCGCTTTTGACCCTTGAGGTTTGGGAGTCGCCACTTAGTTATTACGGTCTAGAAATCGAACATTGAATCTAAAAGGTAAAAGAAACTAATCTACAAAAAATAAGAAACTAAGTCCGGGGATCACGTTACGGAGTTGGAAGGTGTTAGGCACTAACCCCGCCCGGCAAACACCGATCTCTACGAATTCTCAAATAGAACTACATTGCTAAAAAGACCTAATCAATAAAAAAATTAAAAATACTTACCTTTTTCGAACGCAACGATTTTTCTTTTCCCTTAGATCTGATTGAATAACTTCTTGTACAGTATTCCTCGCTTCGTTCTCTCACCGGATCTGATTTCTTATCTCCAAGTTAAGGTATCTCTTTCTTAGATCTGAATTCTTCGGATTTGTTTATGGGTTTCTGGTGTTTTTGAAGGACTTCTAGGTGTTTTTAAGCTAAAATCGAAGTATGGATGTTAGGTAAGGAGTTGGGACTTCAAAATTATGGTTTATGGGAGGCTAGGGAGGCTTTTTGACCTACTTCTCTTAGGGATTTATGATTTTTTTATGAAAATAGGGTGTGAGGACCACTATTTATAATTTTTTTAAGGGTTGATTTAAATAGAATTCGTGTTTAATTAGAATTCTTTTAGTTAGAATTGTATTTTAGTTAGAATTATTTTAGGTAGAGTTGTATTTTAATTAGAATTGTTTTAGGTAGAGTTATATTTTAGTTAGAATTTTTTTTGGTAGAGTTATTATTTAATTAGAACTCTATTAGGATTTTGACTTTTGGTCTTGGTTGATTGACTTTAATATTTTAACTTTAGTCTTAATTGATTGACTTTAATACCTTGACTTTAGTCTTGCTTAATTGACTTTAATTTTGACTTTAGTCTTACTTGACTGACTTTTATTTTTTGGAGAACCCCCCTCTATTATATCTTTAATTCTTTGGACCACCAAATGGAGGGGTCCTTAAAGAAATATCTTACGAACCCTCAACAATTTTACCTGAGAGCCTGATTGATCGATTTTTTAGTTTCAATTTTTAAATTAATTTCATTAATGTTTCACTTTAATTATTTAATATTTTATTTATTAATTTCGAAATTTTTAATTATAAAAATTATGAAATTTCCATTTTACCCCCGGAGAGGACTTTTCGCATTTTAAGTCCATTTTTTATGTTCCAAGATGTTTGAGAATCGATTTTTCGTAAGGAATTCAATGGAAATATTGGTTTGTGTCATTATGAAATTTTTTGTGTGAAATAATCGTGAACTTTATGAGGGGCGTTTTCGTAATTTTATCGAATTCTGTGAAAATTGGCAAAATGATTTATTTGGTTTCGATTTGTTATTCTATGTGTTTGAGAGAGTTTTTATAAGCGTAACATAGGCTCTAGGGTGGTTTTGATGTTAGGGGTATTTTGGTAATTTGGTCATTTTTTAGTGATTTTTATAGTAAAGCTTCTTTTTGTCTGAAAAATGATGATTTCTAAGTTTTTGGAATTATATTTTCCTAGCGTAGCGCGGTTTCTACAGTTTTGTTAGTTCAAGATACCTCATCCGGATTTCTGAAACATTTCTGGTAACAAAACAAAGCAATGGAAGAAACATCCATCACTGGGAACCATTGCGATCGGGTTGACGAGTTGATTAATCAGGCGAGTGCAAAAATGAGTTGTCTACATCGACACCCTTACAAATATGTAATGAAGTAAATAAATAAAGTAAATAAACATTACAACATGTTCTCTCGAATATAAAAGGAACACAATGAACAAACAACATCCAATGTTAGTACACAAATAAAATTTTCTTTTTCCCAAAATGATCGAGTTGACACGAGGTCAAACCCTCCATCCCCAGTGGAGTCGCCAACTATAAATGCATGATTTACAATTTTCAAATATCACTTCTACAAAGATTTGGAGTCACCACCATTTATTTTTTGTAAAAGGAATGGTTACCCGATATTCATTTTTAAAAAAAATGTCATTTTTGGTGTTTAACAATTCTAGTACGAATAAAATACTGATCAACCTAAGGTCGGGGTAATTGGCTCGATTAGAGAAAAGAAAAGGTGCTAGGCACCCCTTTCTTTCTACGAAGTGGTGGTAATCTCAAAATAACTCCGTTATTTTGGATGAAAACATAAATAAAAAAATGCTATGTGTTGACGACTTATACCCTAAATAGGGATTTGCTATCGACTTAACTTATAAGGATCATCTCATTGAAGGAGATGATCTTTATATAGACCAAGCCTTGGAAATAACATATGTTTTTTAAAAGTGTTGGCTAATGGTTATGGGTCCATTTCATGGGTTGAGAAAGATCTGAATACCGGTTGCCTCAAAATGATTTGAAGGATTAAAAAGATTTTATTTTGAAAGTGGTTATAACCCCTATACTTTAAATTGAACTGAAATCCAATCTGCTGAAGATAGAGGAGGGGGAGTATCACAACTTAAGTCTTTTGTAAAATAAAAATTAAAGAGGTGATAGGGATAGTAGAAAAGGATATGGAGAGGAGAGAGAGAGAGAGGGGTATGTGTTCCTTTGACCTACCTTGAAGCCTTACTATCTTCTTTTTTTTCTTATTTCTTCTTCTTTTTAGGTCCTTAATTGAATTTGTGAAATTATAAATTTGTTAAAATAGATGAAGTGAGAGGAAGAAAGAGTTGAGAGAATTATTATTTTTTTTAGATTTTTGACTTGGTCCTCATTTTGGAAGATGAGGGGGTATTTAGAGGTGTTGAGAACTACTTTTGATGATATAATGGGGTGAAAATATAGGAGAATAGATAATGGGATGGGTTTTGAGGGTGAGGGATATGAAATTTGGAGTTAGGATGGGGGTATTTGCGGACTTGGGGTAAATTGATAGTTTTTTTATCCACATGGTTTGGATCCTCCCCAACCCATTTGGGTGGAATGTTTGGTGAGGTGAAATGATGGGGTATTCGGTTGAAAAAATATGATTGAGTGTTAGTTGGGATGAGAATATGTGGTGTTTGATTAAAAGAATGGGTTGTTTAATGAGTTAGGTGTTTAGATATTTGAGAGGTGGAGGAGATTGTGACAAGTATAAAAATGGTATGAAGATGGAATGTTTAGGTGAGTTGATTGGTTGGAAAGGGTGTGGGGATGGCTTGTGAGAATGGGTTGATGGTGAATGATGAAGAGAGGTATAGGTTGTGATGTGGGTGAAAGCGTCCTCGATCCATGGGGTGCGCGGATCAGCTTTTGACCATTAAGGTTTGGGAGTCGCCACCTAGTTATTACGGTCTAGGAATCGAATATAGACTCGAAACGAATAAAAACAACTAATTTACTCCAAAATAACTGAGTTCGGGGATCAAATTACAGGGTTGGAAGGTGTTAGGCACCAACCTCGCCAGGCAAACGCCGATCTCTACTAATTCTCAAATAAACTACATTGCTAAAAGACCTAAGTAATAAAAAAATTAAGAAATTTATACCTCTCCGAAGACAACGTTTTCGTTCCCTCAGATCTGATAGAGTAACTCTTTGTACAGTACTCCTTGCTTCGTTCTGTCTCTTGATTTGATTTCTGATCTCTGAGGCAAGGTATCTCTTTCTCAGATCTGGATTCTTTGGATTTGTTTATGGATTTCTAGGTGTTTTTAAAGGGCTTCTAGGTGTTTTTTGAGCTAAAATCGAAGTATGGGTTTTAGGTAAGGAGTTGGGACTTCAAAATTAGGATTTATAGGAGGTTAGGGAAGTTTTTTTACCTACTTCTCTTAGGATTTATTTTTTTATACGAAAATAGGGTGTAGGGACCCCTATTTATAGATTTTTTAAGTGTTTGTTTAGATAGAATTAGTGTTAAATTATAATTCTTTTAGTTAGAGTTATATTTTAATTAGAATTTTTTTAGGTAGAGTTATATTTTAATTAGAATTCTATTAAATAAAGTTATTATTTAATTAGATTGTTAAATAGAATTTTATTTAATTAGAACTCTATTAGGATTTTGACTTTTGATCTAATTTGATTGACTTTAAGATTTTGGCTTTAGTCTTACTTGATTGACTTTAATATCTTGACTATAATTTTACTTGAGTGACTTTAATTTTGAATTTAGTCTTACTTAATTAACTTTAATATCTTGATTTTAATTTTACTTGATTGGATTTAATTTTTTTGAGAAACCCCCTCTATTATATCTTTAATTCTTTGGACCCCCTAATGGATGGTCCTTGAATAAATATCATGGCAACCCTCAACAATTTTGGCTGAGAGTCTGATTAATCGATTTTTTTGTTTAAAATTTTAAATTAATTTTATTAATATTTTAATTTACATTATTTAATGTTTTATTTATTAATTTCAGAATTTTTAATTATTAAAATTGTAAATTATCGTTTTACCCTCGGAGAGGACTTTTTACGTTTTAAGTCATTTTTCAATGTTCCAGGATGGTTTGGAATCAGTTTTTCATAAGGAATTCAATAGAAATATTGGTTTGTGTCATTTATGAAATTTTTTGGGTGAAATGATCGTGAACTTTATGAGGGGCATTTTCGTAATTTTATCAAATTTTGTGAACATTGGCGAAATGATTTATTTGATTTCGATTTCTTATTTTATGTATTTGAATGGATTTTCCTAAGCGTAACGTAAGCTCTAAGTATATATTTTAAGATTATGGGATATTTTGGTAATTTGGTCATTTTTAGTGATTTTTATTGTAAAGCTTCTTTTTGTCTGCAAGATGATGATTTCTATGTTTCTGGGGTCATATTTTCCTATTGTAGCGTGATTTCTACAGTTTTATTAATTTAAAATACCTAATCCAAATTTCTGAAATATATCTAGTAACAAAATAAAGCATTGGAATAATCATCCATAATTGGAAACCGTTGCAATCGGGTTGACGAGTTGATTAATCAGGCAAGTGCAAAAATGGGGTGTCTACAAATGCCCCTCTTTGGCAGAGGGTTGAAGTAAACTAGATAGCAAATCTATTTTGGTAAATAGTGCGATATCCGAATGCCAAAGCTAGTGACAGTTCATTTTGCAACCTGATTTAGGAATTCGTTAGGACATTCGGATCCTTGAGGGTAAAATTCTCCTCGAACTAAAAGGTTGTCAGGTCCTCGAGCTTAAACTCTTACTGACGATGTCAAATTCTCGAATTTTAGAAAATTCTCCCTGACTAATGCAAAAGTGCACGTGTGTGCAATGGTGTGATGCTTACTGAATAAAAATATACAAGGGCCTAGAAATCTTCTCTTCTTGACAATAATGATTTGAAATTGAAATGTGCTTATGTAACGAAAGCAATCATGGCAAGGTTGAACAATGAGGTAATTGGAGTCATAACATTGTAGGAACTTCATTAAATCATATTTGAAATTCTTTTTTAGAGTTCGAAAAAGTTTGAGTCTCGTTTATCGGACTCGAACCTATTGTAGCCACGCTTCTCGGGATAAAAAACTTAAACAATCTTGTTAATTCAATATGATTCAAACAAAGCTAGAGTTTCGTTTCTCAGACTCTGGCTAAGGTTTACAGGAACTTAAACAATCCTATTAAAATTGGAGTCTCATTTCTCGGACTCGAACCTAGGTTTGTAGGCACTTCAAAAAAACCTACTCATTATATGATTTAGATAGTTAGAGTCTCGCATCTCGGACTCAAACGTAGGTTTGTAGGCACTTCAAAAAACCTACTCATTCTATGATTCAAAAATTTGGAGTCTCGTTTCTCGGACTCGCACTTAGGTTTGTAGGCACTTCAAAAAGCCTATTCATTCTATGATTCAAAAATTTGGAGTCTCGTTTCTGGACTCGAACTTAGGTTTATAGGCACTTCAAAAAGCCTATTCACTCTATGATTAAAAAAGTTGGAGTCTTGTTTCTCGGACTCGAACTTAGGTTTATAGGAACTTAAAAAAGCCTACTCATTCTATGATTCAAAAAGTTGGAGTTTTTTTCTCGGACTCAAACTTAGGTTTGTAGGCACTTCTAAAAGCCTCTTCATTTTATGATTCAAAAAATTGGAGTCTCATTTCTTGGACTCGAACTTAGGTTTGTAGGCACTTCAAAAAGCCCACTCATTCTATGATTCAAAAAGTTGGAGTTTTATTTCTCGGAATCGAACTTAGGTTTGTAGGCACTTCTAAAAGCTTATTCATTCTATGATTCAAAAAGTTGAAGTCTCGTTTCTCAGACTCGAACTTAGGTTTGTAGGCACTTCAAAAGGCCTATTCATTCTATGATTCAAAATGTTGGAGTCTCGTTTCTCGGATTCGAACTTAGGTTTGTAGGCACTTCAAAAAGCCTACTCATTCTATGATTCAGAAAGTTGGAGTCTCGCTTCTCGGACTCGAACCTAGGTTTGTAAGCACTTCAAAAAACCTACTCATTCTATGATTCAAAATTTTGGAGTCACGTTTCTTGGACTCGGACTTAGGTTTGTAGGCACTTCAAAAATCCTATTCATTTATGATTCAAAAATTTGGAATTTCTTTTCTTGACTCGAACTTAGGTTTATAGGCACTTCAAAAAGCCTATTCACTCTATGATTAAAAAAGTTGGAGTCTTGTTTCTCGGACTCGAACTTAAGTTTATAGGCACTTCAAAAAACCCACTTATTCTATGATTCAAAAAGTTGGAGTTTCCTTTCTCGGACTCGAACTTAGGTTTGTAGGCACTTCTAAAAGCCTATTCATTCTATGATTCAAAAAGTTGGAGTCTGAAAGCGCCCTCGATCCGCGGGGTGCGCGGATCCGCTTTTGACCCTTGAGGTTTGGGAGTCGCCACCTAGTTATTACGGTCTAGGAACTGGTCAATGACTCTAAATAGATAAAGAACTAATCTAGAACAAAAAAAACTAAATTCGGGGATCATGTTACAGGCTTGGAAGGTATTAGGCACCAACCTCGCCCAGCCAAAGTCTGTCTCTACTAACTTCCCAAGTAAGTTACATTGCTAAAAAAACCTAGATAATAAAAATAAGAAATTATACCTCTCCGATAGCAAAGACCTTATTCTCTCAGATCCGACAAAAATTACTCCTTGTACCGTACTCCTTGTTTCGTTTGTCTCCGGATTTGATTTCTGATCTTCGATGCAAGGTATCTCTTTTTTTTTATCTGGACTCTTCGAGTTTGTTATGGATTTTGGGGTGTTTTTGGAGGGTTTTTAGGTATTTTTTAGGCTAAAATTGAAAGAGGGATATTAGGTAAGGAGTTGGGACTCCAAAACTAGGGTTTATGGGAGGCTAGGGGTGATTTTTATAGAGTTAGTGTTTAATTAGAGTTCTTTTAATTAGAGTTATGTTTTAGTTAGACTTGTTTTAGGTAGAGTTGTGTTTTAATTAAAATTATTTTAGGTGGAGTTGTGTTTTAGTTAGAACTCTATTAGATTGAGTTATTATTTAATTAGAACTCTATTATGACTTTTGGTCTTATTTGATTGACTTTTAATATTTTGACTTTAGTTTTAATTGATTGACTTTTAATATCTTGACTTCAGTCATGCTTGATTGACTTTAATTTTGACTTTAGTCTTACTTGATTGACTTTAGTCTTGCTTGATTAGCTCTAAATTTTTGGAGAACCCCCCTCTATTATATCTTTAATTTTTTGGACCCCCAAATGGAGGGTCCTTAAAGAAATATCTCACGAACCCTCAACAATTTTGCCTGAGATCCCGATTGATCGATTTCTTGGGTTCAAAATTTTAAATTAATTTCATTAATGTTTCACTTTAATTATTTAATGTTTTATTTATTAATTTTGAATTTTTTAATTATGAAAATTGTGAAATTATCGTTTTACCCCCAGAGAGGACTTTTCATGTTTTAAGTCGATTTTTAATGTTCTAGGATGTTTTAGAATCGATTTTTCGTAAGGAATTCAATGGAAATATTAGTTTGTGTCATTTATGAAAGTTTTTGTGTGAAATGGTCATGAACTTAATGAGGGGCATTTTCGTAATTTTGTCAAATTCTGTTAAAATTGACGAAATGATTTATTTGATTTCGATTTGTTGTTTTATGTGTTCGAAAGGGTTTTTCTAATCGTAACGTAGGCTCTAAGGTTGTTTTGATGTTAGGGGTATTTTGGTAATTTGATCAATTTTTAGTTATTTTTATCGTGAAACTTACTTTTTGGGTCTGCAAGATGATTATTTCTATGTTTCTGGGGTCGTATTTTCCTAGCATAGCGTGGTTTCTAAGGTTTTGTCAGTTTGAGATACCTCATCCGGATTTCTGAAACACATCTGGTAACAAAATAAAACAATGGAAATAACATCCATCATTGGGAATCATTGCAATCGAGTTGACGAGTTGATTAATCAGGCGAGTGCAAAAATGAGGTTCTACAAATGCTCCTCTTTGGCAGAGGGTTGAAGCAAACTAGATAACAAATCTATTTTGGTAGATAGTGCGATATATGAATGCCAAAGCTAGTGACAGTTCATTTTGCAGCCTGATTTAGCAATTCGTCGGGGTGTTCGGATCCTTGAGGGTAAAACTATCCCCGAACTAAAAAATGTCAGGTCCTTGAGCACGAGCTCTCACCGACAGTGTCAAATCCTTGAATTTTAGAAAATTCTCCTTGACTGATGTAACAGCTGTGCAAGTGTGTGATTTAAAATCTGTGATAAATTTAAAAGAGTTTAAGTTGGAACTGAGTAAAATCTGAGCGTAATTTGAGCATTATCTGAGCATAGACTGAGCATAAACTGAGCACAAACTGAGCATAATTCCGAGCATAACTGAGCATAATCCAAGATGACCCTTAGCGGCAACTGAGCAAAATCCAAGATAACCCTTGGCGGCAACTGAGCAAAATCCAAGATAACCCTTGGCGGCAACTGTGCAAAATCCAAGATAACCCTTGGCGGCATCTGAGCAAAATCCAAGATAACCCTTGGCGGCAACTGAGCAAAATCCAAGATAACCCTTGGGGGCAACTGAGCAAAATCCAAAATAACCCTTGGCGGCATCTGAGCAAAATCCAAGATTACCCTTGGCGGAAACTGAGCAAAATCCAAAATAACCTTGGCGGTAACAGAGCAAAATCCAAGATAACCATTGGCGGCATCTGAGCAAAATCCAAGATAACCCTTGGCGGCAACTGAGCAAAATCCAAGATAACCCTTGGCAAAATCCAAGATAAACCTTGGCGGAAACTGAGCAAAACTGACAGAGAAATGAAGGAATTTTGGGAAATAATGAATGAATCTGGAGAAGACTGATTGGAATGAATCAGAGAATAAATAAATATGAAAGATAATGAATCTGGATGAGAAATGATCGAATCTAAGAATGATTGGATCTAGAAAAGAATCTGGAGACCGAAAGAATGCAATATCTCCTATGTGAGATCCAATATGCTTTTGTTTGAACCTCAAAAAGTTTTATGAATTTAAAACCTGAGTTTTTATTTCTTTTGAACCTCAAGGATTTTTCAAAAAACTGTTATCAAGAGGGTAACCTTAAATTTGGGCTTCTCATTATCTTTTAGGATTAACATTGCTCAAAAACAAAATGCCCCTAGTTTGACAATATACGTGGTATTGAAGATAATTGAACACATCATGCAAAAAAATAAAAAAATGCCCCTAGTATAAGGGGGAAAAGTTACATTAAAGAAGAAAATACCCCTTGTATGAAGGTTTGAAATATTTGATTACCACAAGCGCAATAAATACTCAACATTTAATTTTGATTAATTTTATTGAAGGTTTTGAGTCAGGCTCAAGAGAACAAAATTATTTCCTTTCGAGACTCATCATAGAATTCACCCTTATCTTCCTTGGTTAACTCGGGGAAGTAATAATTTTCAGATCGATCGTAGACAAGATACTTGTGTCTTCTGAGTCTATGCCTAGTTTAAGAGAAGTATTGAACTTGATTATTTGGACTTCTGATATTTCAGCTCGTATCGCTCTCAGCTTGAGATTTTCTTCTGTTTTTCTTTTTTGCTCTAACTTTTGCCTAGATCGCCTTTTCAGGTTTTTGATCTAGTGAGCTTTTCTTATTTTTTCTTGGCTCTAATTGTTGTCAAAGTTGTCCTTTCAGATTTTCAACCTTGCGAGTTTGCCTTAATTTTGCCTAAGTCGCCTCTTTTCGGGTTTTCAACTTAACAGGCATCATCATTTTTTTATCTTTTTCTTCTCCTCTAAACTTCTAGAGTTACTGTCTGATCATGCTTTGCTATCCTCCTTGACTTTTCGTACGGTATAAAAAGAAAGGAATTTTGAGGCTCAAAAATCCAAATGCCCCTTGTGTGGCATTTCCTTTTAAATTATTTTCTTTTTCCTTGAATGTTCTTCCCCACTCTAACAATATTTCTTTTTCTTTTAGATTTTTTTCTTTGTGTGGGGAAATATATTTTTTTATTTTGATGTGGTCGGGCCTAAAGTAACTTCTCAGGTTGCCTACGTACCCCAGAATTTTGGGATCAGATCAAAACGTAGTTCGAATTTTTCCCTCCCCTAGATTAGGTGAACGGGCTCAGAAAGAAAAAGGCATCATTTTTTCTTGACAATGATGCAAAGGGCTGAGAAAGGAGATATTGAACTGGGTAGCAGGAAAATTGATTCGGCCAAAGATGGCCTCCTTAAATGTAGTACCGTTTGATCTGGTCAAGATTGGTTGACTCTGGTAGTTCGATTCCATCATGATCTTGAAGTCTGACAGCTTTTCCTGGTAATATTTTCTTGATGATGAACGGACCTCTCCAATTTGGTTTGAACTTCCCTTTAGGGTCAAAGATAGGTGTCCGATTTTCTTTAAGTATTAAATCCTCGACTTGCAAATGACGGGCCTTGATCTTTTTGTCGAACGCACGAGCGATTCTTCTTTGATAAGCTTGCAAGTGGTACAAAGCACTTAGTCATTTTTCTCCGACCAAGTTTAATTTTTTATACCATTGACTAACTCAATCAGTTTCTAACAATTGACTTTCCTTGAAGGCCTTGAGATACGGGATTTCCATTTCAACTGGTAAGATTGTTTCCATATCATACACTAGAAAGTAGGGAATAACTCCAGTAGAAGACTGTATTGAAGTATGATGTGCCCCTAGTGTGAATGGTAACTTCTCTAACTAATCCTGGTGTGATTGACACATTTTTTTGATGATTGTTTTGAGATATTTTATTGGCTGCTTCAACCTTTCCATTAATCTGAGGACAATAGAGAGATAATGTGATGTCGAATCTCGAACTTTGAACACAGAGTAATGATTTATGCTTTGAAGTACGATCCATTATCAGAGATCAGTTCAAAAAGTATCCCCATATCGACTGATAATATGCGATTTGCAACTCAAGATGTAGTGAGGATAGCAGTGATACATTTTATAACATCTTCTTTGATTCCATTGATATATACGAGTATCTATTCCATGTTGAACAACACCCAAGCTTGTACCTAACATACCCTCATATGATTACACGAACAAGTCTTTTGAAATTTCTGAGTAAATTCATTATCCCCTCGTGTTCCTCTAGGGATAAGATGGTTTCTATTTGAATCTCTTTAGGAATTATTTTTTGTTTCGAGGTCAAAGACCTTTTCTTTCTCGATTAAAGGTAGAGCCCGACTCTTATCTTTTTGTTCAGAAAAGAAATCTATCAAATTATTAGTTAATTCGTTAATGCGCTCGAGGTATTCAAAAATTTCCTTTATCCGATCAATTTCAGATGGGGCAACAGACACCTCTATAGACTCGATGAACTAACTTGATTCAATAGGAAAGAGTAGACTCAATCTAAGGAAGACATGACCTTGTTGGAAAAAAGGACTCGAGCTAACCCAAATGACTCATGAAAACTCAAGACAATTACCCACACGAGTTTGATTAGGACTGAGGACTGAGATATTGCTTATAACCGGTAGGATTGAAGCATTATGATCTTCATAGAACAATTGGACGATGTTGAGAAATTTTGAGGTTATTTCTGAATGTTGACTTGATATTGACGTTTACTCTAACTGATCGGACTTACAACCCTAACTAGACGATGGACGATTGAGCTTAGATACAATGATAACCCTTTAAACCTCTTTAAAGGTGAATTTAACCAATTTCAGTGTCACCCCCTTGATAACATTTTAAATGAACCCTGAGATTTTATTGAATTTTGTGCACCAATTCATCCATTCAGAAAGAAAATAATTTTACTGCACTCTTGAAAAATATTGACAAATAATGTTTTCATTGAATAACAACTTCCAACAAAAATATTTCAATAATTTTTCATGCAAAATAGATCTTTTGTAAATCATTTTTTTTAAATATTTTTCTTCCTCTTCTTTTTTAGAAAACATTTTCTTTTAGAAAATTTTTTTTTTGGAAAGCGTTTCCTTTTGGAAAATCTTATTCTTCTGGAAAACCTTTTCTAGAAATACTTTTTCTTGGAAAATATTTTTACTTTGTAAACCATTTTTCTTCTTTAAAAATTTGATTTCTATTTCAATTTAAATGGCCAGGCCCACCATGATTGTTGGATCGGGATGGACTGGGTCATTATTATAAAAAAAAATGGATTCTTTATTGGGTCGGTGCACCTATTTTAATTTCAAATCAGGTTAAACAAAAAAAAATTTATCCTTGAGGACAAACCCGTACATTCCTGATCTCATCATTCATATACATTCATCTCATCATTCACATGCATTCTGATATTATAATTCACATGCTTTCTGATCTCATCATTCACAAAGTTCCAGTCAATAAACAACCCGGGAACACCCGCGATAAGTTCGAGTCGTAATCTACAAGAAGGTTTCTAGACTCTAAGCTTACTACATGCAAAGCATTTTATCTGGCCACACTTGCTCAAGCACACCTATATACCTCTCGATACGTGGTGACTTGGTTTGATATACCGTATAGGTGATAATCTAAAACCTCAATTCACTTCTCTGAAGTCAAAAACAGCCAGTTTGATCTCCAGTTGAGAGGTGGCACACAATGCTAAGCAAGGGCCCACTTAAATACCTCTCGTCTAGAATAGACGTAGTCTATCCCCCTCGTACAGTAGGGTACAGTGGGGCAAGATCTCGCTTAGGCACCGGTTTTGACCAAGAAGTGCAATTGATATACTTAGATTATCTTTTATATACCTATAGGTACGAGTCAAGAGTTGTAGCTTTCATAAATGGTTTGGCATCTCACGAGAGGACCGACCACGTACTTGTACTACGTTGGCAATCGGGAGATGTGACTGTGTGGCTCACAACAGGTTAAAGGCTCAGGTCGCTCCAGCCTGGGTGCATCAATATACCTCTCAGAATCACCTGATCAGACGCTATTGATGCCCCTAGTTTGATATACCCTAAGGTACATGACTGGAGTTGTGGTTTTCATGAATGATGTCGCATCTCCGAAGAGACCGGGCCACGCACTAGTGCCACATTGGTTATATAAGACGTGTAAGTGTGAAAAATAATAAACGTGCATGTGGTGTGTGCAAAACAGGGTGGGGTGTGCCCGGGGCCTTTTTTAAACAAATGGGCGCATAGGCCAAATCAGATCATTAATGGGCCACAATCATAGTGAATACAATCATCAAAGATTATCAAAATCAAAGTCATGGCATGCAAATCAGGAGGAATTAAAATCAACCAATCAGTCAAAACCAATCAATTAATTATAACCAATCAATCAATATGTTAGAATTAAAGTTCCATGAATCAAGATATCAAAAGGGTATCATCATATCAATCGGGTATCGAAAGGGAAATCATGCACCCTAATCTAGCACATAACCTATTCAAACATGGACTCATCGAGTTAACTCATCTCATAGCATTCAATTCTCATATAACATGAAAATAATATCATCATAACATATCAAGGGAATGTATAAGAACAAGTAACAAATTGCATGAAACCAAGAAATTCAAATGAATTGACTCAACTTATTACATTCAAAATTTGGTATCATAGCAACACATTAGGGTGAAATCACTCAAAGAGAATTAGAATAAGTAGCATACAATTAATACTTCAAGTGATGTAAAACGAGTTCAACTGAGTTGACTCACTTAAGAAAATTCACCCCTATGATTGATTTTTGAAATCCATTTTATTTTTTATTTTTACAAAAAAAACTTTTTATTTTTTTATTTTTTTTTATGGTCCAATTGAACATCACTTTGGGTGACCCAATATGATTCGAAAATTTCAAAGAATATTGAATTGGGGATTGACCGATAGTTATAGAGATAAGGAGCGATGAACTTTTTATTTTTGAAAGACATGCATGGCAAATTTTTTTGAGAACATAGGCTAACTTGAATGACTCATAAGGTTTCAAGTTTTACTAAGGGTCATCAAGCCAACGTGATCGATAATCCGATGTCACGGCCTTCTAGATCTGATAGAAAATTTTGGATACAAAAGCCAAATTACATTTTTACTTTGATCCAATGCTTTGTGAATGGGCGACTATGAAATCAAACCAAAATTCGAAATGAAATTTAACTTTTTTTTTTTTTTTTAAATTAATAAAATTCTTAGAATTTCATCCGCCATACACACGTGGCATTGGATCATTTTTCGGGTGTCATGTGGCGAGGTCAATGACCTTTAGCAAGATTTGAAAATCTTACTAAATTAGTGAGGGTAGCCTTACCTTTACGTCATTATTAACAATCAAACCATCCATCCGCCAGCTGTCAAGATGTGATTGTTCCAATCGAGTGACCCACTCGTGATCGATGTCCTCCTCGCAATGTTCTTAGTTGTCAATTGGCTGTTGAGTACCGTAGCTGAACCTCAGAATTGTTCAAGCCGACAGCAATGTGATGGCCATCAGGAGCCCAACTCACACTCAATAGTGGGTGGCTTGTTCTTGAAAGCTAAGATATGGGTTCTTTCCTTGCCTCGGTTAACATGTATTGCGAGTGGTCAAAATCCATTGCAGATCGGTTCGGGATGAATCTGTCAAAATTTTCTCTGGAAGTTTTTCTGTGGTGGATCTATTCTTGAAGAGGGTATCGAGATTGGGTCTTGTTTGAAGAAGTGAATGATCCTCCTGTGTCCATAATGTTAACAAAGAAAAAGAAAACAAACAAACAACCAACCAACCAGCAAAGAAAAGAAGAAGAAGAAGAAAACCTGCAAAATAGATAAATAGATCAAACAAAAAGAGAAATAAAACTAAAGCAAAACCAGAAATAATTATAGAATAAAGAGAAAGAAATAGAGATGATTGATGGTGCCTGAGAGCTTTGAGCGTTGCTGAGAGAGCGTTACAGAGAGAGAGAGAGAGAGAGATGTCTCTCTATTGCTAATTTTCGTCTTCTTCTTTGTGGAGAAGAAGATAAAAACAGTCAAGACTATTTTCTACTAACGGCACACCACGTAAAAATATTTTTTTTTGTAAAATTTTTTTCTGATTTTTTTTCTTGGAATCCTCTCTTCATCACGAACAACATTAAAAAAGCCAATTTTTTTGTTTCTTAGTGCATCACTCAAAAATAAATTTTTTTCACAACTCGCCGCATATGCCTAGTAACGCACCAAAAAAATCATCCAAAATTATTTTTTTTTCTTTTTAAAAAAAAATAACTCTCATCCCAACCACCATAATTCCATCATCAATTTATGTTAATTTGAATATTTCATTATTTAGGAATCATCAAAAGGGAACCCTTAATTGAACCATAAAAAAAGTGCCAAAAGTATCTAAAATTGAACAAAAAATACTAATGAAGGATAATACAGACCCAGAAATAATTCAAATAAAAAAATGGGTCATTCCCTATGTCATTAACCTTTGATATCCTACATTATTTAGGGTAATTCTAAATGACCCCAAATTGAACCATAACAAAGATGTGCCAAACAAAAATAATCAACATCCCAATCAATGATCACCAATAGAACCAAACGAATGATAAAAATCAAAAATAAAAAAATTATAACTAAAAATAGAATTAAAAAACTAGGTCCTACTGGCAATGCTCCCATACTTTGGGTTTTTCAAGTCTGATCCTCAATAATCCCCAGTGGAGTCGCCACTGAAAGCGCCCTCGATCCGCGGGGTGCGCGGATCCACTTTTGACCCTTAAGGTTTGGGAGTCGCCACCTAGTTATTACGGTCTAGGAACCGATCAATGACTCTAAATAGATAAAGAACTAATCTAGAACAGAAAAAACTGAATTCGGGGATCATGTTACAGGATTGGAAGGTATTAGACACCAATCCCGCCCGGCCAAAGCCGGTCTCTACTAACTTCCCAAGTAAGTTACATTGCTAAAAAAGCCTAAATAATAAAAATAAGAAATTATACATTTCCGATAGCAAAGACCTTATTCCCTCAGATCCGACAAAAATTGCTTCTTGTACCGTACTCCTTGTTTCGTTCTATCTCCGGTGCAAGGTATCTTTTTTTTTTATTTAGACTCTTAGAGTTTGTTATGGATTTTGGAGTATTTTTAGAGGGTTTTTAGGTGTTTTTTAGGCTAAAATTGAAGGAGGGATGTTAGGTAAGGAGTTGGGACTCCAAAACTAAGGTTTATGAGAGGTTAGGGGGGCTTTTAGACCTACTTCTCTTAGGGTTTATGACTTGATACGAAAATAGGGGGTGAGCACCCCTATTTATAGATTTTTTTAGGGGTTGATTTTGATAGAATTAGTGTTTACTAAGACTTGTGTTTTAGTTAGACTTGTTTTAGGTAGAGTTGTGTTTTAATTAAAATTATTTTAGGTGGAGTTGTGTTTTAGTTAGAACTCTATTAGATTGAGTTATTATTTAATTAGAACTCTATTATGACTTTTGGTCTTATTTGATTGACTTTTAATATTTTGACTTTAGTCTTAATTGATTGACTTTTAATATCTTGACTTCAATCTTGCTTGATTGACTTTACTTTTGACTTTACTCTCACTTGATTGACTTTAATACCTTGACTTTAGTCTTGCTTGATTAACTCTAAATTTTTGGAGAACCCCCCTCTATTATATCTTTAATTCTTTGGACCCCCAAATGGAGGGGTCCTTAAAGAAATATCTCACGAACACTCAATAATTTTACTTGAGAACCCGATTGATCGATTTCTTGGGTTCAAAATTTTAAATTAATTTCATTAATGTTTCACTTTAATTATTTAATGTTTTATTTATTAATTTCAAATTTTTTAATTATGAAAATTGTGAAATTATCGTTTTGCCCTCGGAGAGGACTTTTCATGTTTTAAGTCAGTTTTTAATCTTCTAAGATGTTTTAGAATCGATTTTTTGTAAGTAATTCAATGGAAATATTAGTTTGTGTCATTTATGAAATTTTGTGTGTGAAATGATCATGAACTTAATGAGGGGCATTTTCGTAATTTTTTCAAATTCTGTTAAAATTGGCGAAATGATTTATTTGTATCGATTTGTTGTTTTATGTGTTCGAAAGGATTTTCCTAATCGTAACGTAGGCTCTAGGGTTGTTTTGATGTTAGGGGTATTTTGATAATTTGATCAATTTTTAGTGATTTTTATCGTGAAACTTCTTTTCGGTCTGCAAGATGATGATTTATATGTTTCTAGGGTCGTATTTTCCTAGCGTAGCGTGGTTTCTAAGGTTTTGTCAGTTCGAAATACCTCATCCGAATTTCTGAAACACATCTGGTAACAAAATAAAGCAATGGAAATAACATCCATCATTGGGAATCATTACAATCGGGTTGACGAGTTGATTAATCAGGTAAATGCAAAAATGAGGTGTCTACAGAGTCTTGTTTCTCGGACTCGAACTTAGGTTTCTAGGCACTTCAAAAAGCCCACTCATTCTATGATTCAAAAAGTTGGAGTTTCATTTCTCGAACTCGAACTTAGGTTTGTAGGCACTTCTAAAAGCCTATTCATTCTATGATTCAAAAAGTTGGAGTCTCGTTTCTCGGACTTGAACTTAGGTTTGTAGGCACTTCAAAAGTCCTATTCATTCTATGATTCAAAAAATTGGAGTCTCGTTTCTCGGACTTGAACTTAGGTTTGTAGGCATTTTAAAAAGCTTACTCATTCTTGATTCAGAAAGTTGGAGTCTCGCTTCTCGGACTCGAACCTAGGTTTGTAGGCACTTCAAAAAACCTACTCATTCTATGATTCAAAAATTTGGAGTCTCGTTTCTCGGACTCGCAATTAGGTTTGTAGGCACTTCAAAAAACCTATTCATTCTGTGATTCAAAATTTTGGATTCTCGTTTCTGGACTCGAACTTAGGTTTATAGGCACTTCAAAAAGCCTATTCACTCTATGATTAAAAAAGTTGGAGTCTTCTTTCTCGAACTCGAACTTAGGTTTATAGGCACTTCAAAAAGCCCACTCATTCTATGATTCAAAAAGTTGGAATTTCGTTTCTCGGACTTGAACTTAGGTTTGTAGGCACTTCCAAAGTCAATTCATTCTATGATTCAAAAAGTTGGAGTCTCGTTTCTCGAACTCGAACTTAGGTATGTAGGCACTTCAAAAAGCCTATTCATTCTATGATTCAAAAAGTTGGAGTCTCGTTTCTCAGACTCGAACTTAGGTTTGTAGGCACTTCAAAAAGCTATTCATTCTATGATTCAAAAAGTTGGAGTCTCGTTTCTTACATTCGAACTTAGGTTTGTAGGCACTTCAAAAAGCCTATTCATTCTATGATTCAAAAAGTTGGACTCTCGTTTCTCGGGCTTAGATTTATAAGAATTTAAATAAGCCTATTAATAGAGTTCAAAGTTTGAAAGATCGGGCCTTTATTTGCTTATCATGCATCTGGATTCATAATTGTGATTGGACTTCATTAGACTTTTAAATAAGATTTTTCTTTTTATCATGTGATTAAGAATAAAATTTTGGAATTAAATGACTTTCAAAAAAATGCCCCTAGTTTCAAGATTGGCTCTAACTGAAACTTGACTACGAGATTAATAGAATGGATTACGCTTGAAAAATATGGACTTTGATGTATGACAGATAGAAGAACTGACATTTAAGACTCTTAAGGTTATCATATGTGCAATAAGGAATTGATCATTTTCTTTCGAATTTCTTTCGAAAAATGCTTGAGCTGGACTTAAAAATTTGTTATAAATATTATAATAGAAGATTTTTCTCTTCAAAATGGTTGATGATTCTACATCTTTCATTAGTAAACACTTAAACAAGTAAACATACTTTTGAAGATCCTACAATGTTCAAGATGACTTCTAATTTTTTTGACAACAACATTGTTCTCGTTGGATGTGAGCTCTTGGCTGAAAAACGAATATTATGGCTTGAATGGTTCTGCATTTTCTAATTTATGTACAAGCTTCCTTCTGAATTTTTCTTCTTGATGGGACCTTTCCTCCCATTTGATAATGCCCTAATTTTTGCCTAGATCGCCTCTTCAGGTTTTCAATCTAACGGACTTTATTTTTTTTTTCTGATGATGCATTGATTTTTGCCTAGTCGCCTTTTCAGGTTTTCAACCTAACAGACTTTCTTTTTTATGGTTATGCCCTAAATTTTGCCTAAGTCGCATTTTCGGATTTTTGACTTAGCGGGCTTCTCTTTTTTTCTTGATGATCATGAATAACCAACTTGACAACTTCTTGGTTCCCTACACCTTAACCGAGTCAATTATCATTCAGGAGTACTTAATAGGTGGGCTTAGGATATGGTTTAGAAAGAAAATATATAAGGCTGAACTTCCCAAAATACCCCTAATTTGATATTATCTCTTTTCTGTAAATTATTTTGATTTTTTCTAAATGCCCCTAGTTTGGCATTCTTTTCTTTTTATCAATTCTTTTGATTTTTTTTTCTAATGTTCTTAGTTTGGCATTCTTTCTTTTGAACCTTTCAATAGAGGATTTTCCTTTTAGATGACACTTTTTTAAAGAGAATACACTTATTCTTTGCGTAACCAGGCCTTAAGTAACTTCTCAGGTTTCCTACGGACACCTAATATTTCTTTTTCTTTTGGAATCAGGTCAAAACGTAGTTCATACTAAGATTACCCCCCAAGATTGGTCGGTGTGATTTATAAAGGAAAAACTATTTATTTTTTTTAAAAGGCTACGAGGGGCTAAAGAAAGTTTTTTTTTTTTAGTAAGACAGGGAAATGGTTCGACCAAAAGAGGCCTCCTTTGATGAATGCTGCTCGACTTGGTCAAAGTTTCAGGAATTCGATATCTGGATAGCTTTGTCGAGTAAAGTTTTTTTTTAGAATGAATATTCTTCAGTCTTCTTTTGGTGAAATCGAGTATGATCGAGTTTTCTTACTATTCAACTCTTCTAAAATTTCGAGAAAATCTTTTGTTCTCTTATGAATGAAAACTCTCATCTTTTGAGTGAAAAATATGGTAGATCCACTTGTAAGTTTTAGCGTCTTTGTCGATGTTTTCAGCTATATCATTTTCGATCAATATTTTTTTACTTTGAAATCACTCTTGACTTTGAAATCACTCTTGATTTTATGTCTTAATCTATGTTTTTGTGCAATCCATCCATATATCCTTATGAGACCATATAAGAATACTATTGAATTTCTCAAGTAAGTTTACTATTCTCTGATGTTCTCCGGAGGATAATGTATTACCAATTTGCACTTCTTGAATATACTCTTTAATTCCAATATTTATCAAAGTTGATTAATGAGTTTTAAGTCATTTCTCATGTTAGATTTTATGTTCAAATCGTTATTACACGAGTGATAATCAGAAGCTTCTTTATTCTATTGGAATTAAAAAAACATACACTGACAAACTTGACTAAAACTTGAAAGTTGAAGAAAGACTAATGTAACTGAAACAACTAAATGGATTTAAAGACTGACGAAAACTGGATTGAAACTCAAAGAAAACTCAGGGATAATTATGTACAAAGCTGGTAGATGGGTCTAATATTATGGTGTAAGGGTAGACTACCTGGATTTGACATCGGCACTTTGCCTAGACCACTTTTTTGACAGAATCAAAATAATACAGATAGTGATTTAGAATGTTTGGGAACACCTAAGATTAACCATTTATTTTAACGGTTTGACTCTTAACCACATGATTAAAAATTTGATATAAATGAGCCCTAGTCCGGTAGAAAATATCGAATCCAAAAACACTATAAGTTTATAGTGACCAGGAAGGTTAAATAGATTAATCACGAGTCTACCCCTGATTGGGAGTAGAACTTTTGATCACACGAAAAAAAATTTGACCCTAAGATAGCATATATTTGGTATAAAGTGGTCTGGATCTTTAAAAGTGAAACCAATTAGTCCAACTGATTTGGTATTGATCAGTTTTATCCATTTGTCAATTGGGCCAACTAGTTTAATTGGTTCAAATTGATCGGTACATTTCACCGATTGGGTCGGGCCAATATAGTGGGTTTAGTTTGAACGGTTTGGATCAGTCCACCCACTTACCTATTAGTTGGATTAAATAGAGCAACCTAGGAACACCCATAGTCAGTTCAGGTCATGACCTATAGGAAGGTTTCTAGACTCTAGGTTTACTACGTACAATGCAATTTATTTAGCCACCCTTGCCCAAGTACACCTATATACCTCTCGATATATGATGACTTGGTTTGAAATACCGTATAGGTGATAATCTAAGACTCCAACCCACATCTCTGAAGTTAAAAACAACCAGTTTAATCCCCAATTGAGAGGTGGCGCACGATGCTCAGCAAAGCCCTCTTAAATACCTCTCGTCTAGAATAGACGTAGTATATCCCCCTCGTACAGTAGGGTACAACAGGGCAGGATCTCGCTTAGGCACTGATTTTGACCAAGAAGTGCAATTGGTAAACTTAGATTATCTTGATACATCGTATAAGTACGAATCTAGGGTTGTAGCTTTCATAAATGGTTTAGCATCTCACAAGGGGACCGACCACGTACTAGTACTACGTTGGCAAATGGTACATGTGACTGTGCGACTTACAATAAGTCAAAGGCTCAGGTCGCTCCAGCCTGGGTGCATCGATATACCTTTCAGAGTCACCTGATCAGACGGTACTGATGTCTCAGTTTAATATACCCTAAGGTACATGACTGGAGTTGTGGTTTTCATGAATGACGTCGTATCTCCGAAGAGACTAGGCCACTCACTAGTACCACGTTGGCTATATTGGGACATGCAAGCGTGCAAAACAGTAAACATGCATGTGGTGTGTGCAAAACAGGATGGGGTGTGCCCGGGGCCTTTTCAAACAAATAGGCCCATGGGCCTAATCATACCATCACACATTGATACCATATGAATATTAGTTAAAATAAATACCAGTCCAATAAAATTATTAAGATCATCAATAAGCACATCAACTATATATCTGATCAAGATCAATGGCAAATCAATTAATGAGCATGGAATATAATAATTGATCAAACAAAAATTGCAATAGGCATGATTTTTATAATTTTTAAAATAAATCAAGATTCCAATAGATGTTACATTGATGATAGGATGATAATTGTTGAGATGAGCTCGCTCTCAGGAACATTAACTATGCTAACACTAGATAATTTCAGATTTTCTGTGAATTAGGAAAATATAATCTAAACTTGCATCGATGATATCTAAGGCTCCCGATAACGAAATCGAGTGTATTCAGGTCCTAAATTAATCTACTCGATGGGATCTACGTTTTATTAATAGGTGTCCAGACCTAATTCTAACTAGAATATTCTGTAAAAACGTTTTAACATTGCTATCCCAACCTTCATTCAGTAATAATTCCAGATTTAAATATTGAACTTGTATTGATGATATCTAAGGCTTTCGATAATGAAATTGAGTGAACTTAGATTCTAAATTAATCTACTTGATGAGATTTACATTTTATTAATAGGTGCCCAAACTTAATTCTCAATAGAATGTTCTGTAAAAACGTTTTAACATTGTTGTCCCAACCTTCATTTAGCAACAATTCCAGATTTACAGATTGAACTTGCATCGATGATATCAAAGGCTCCCGATAACGAAATTGAATGAACTCAGGTTCTAAATTAATCTAATTGATGAGATCTATGTTTTATTAATAGGTGCCCAGACTTAATTCTTACTAGAATATTCTGTAAAAATATTTTAATATTACTGTCCCAACCTTCATTCAGCAGCAATTCCAGATTTACAGATTGAACTTGCATCAATGATATCCAAGGCTCATGATAACGAAATTGAGTGATCTCAAATTCTAAATTAATCTACTCGATGAGATCTACTTTTATTTAATAGGTATTCAACCTTAATTCTCACTAAAATATTCTGTGAAAACATTTTAACATTGCTGTCCCAACCTTCATTCAGCAACAATTCCAGATTTATAGATTGAACTTGCATCGATGATATATAAGGCTTCTGTTAACGAAATTTAGTGAACTCAGGTTCTAAATTAATCTACTCGATGAGATCTACATTTTATTAAGACGTTTCTAAACTTAATTCTCATTAGAATATTATGTAAAAGTATTTTAAACATTGCTGTCCCAACCTTTATCATTCCATCATATTCATATGTCAATTTGAATCTTTCATTATTTAGGGGTCATCAAAAAGTGATCTTTAACTGGACAAAAATACAATACCCAAAATCATCCACAATCAAGCCACAAAAATAAATAAATAAAATAAATCAAAGTAAATAATAATAAAATACTAGGTCATCCTGGCAATGCTCCCATACACTGAGTTTTTCAAGTCTGATCCTCAATAGTCCCCAGCGGAGTCGCCACTAAAAGGATCCTTGATCCGCGGGGTGCGCGGATTCGCCTGGTGAGCGGACCACTTTTGACCTTTGAGGTTTGGGAATCGCCACCTAGTTATTATGATCTAGGAACCGAATATAAACTCAAAATGGGACCAAAATAACTGAGTTCGGGGATCAAGTTACGGGATTGGAAGGTGTTAGGCACCAATCTCGTCCGACAAACGCCGGTCTCTACTAATTCTCAAATAAACTACATTGCTAACAAGACCTAAGTAATAAAAAAAATTAAGAATTTATACTTCTCCGAAAACAACGTTATCGTTCCTCGGATTTGACAGAGTAACTCCTTATACAGTACTCCTTGCTTGATTCTGTCTCCGGATTTGATTTCTGATCTTCGAGGTAAGGTATCTCTTTCTTAGATGTAGATTCTTCAAATTTTTTATGGATTTCTAGGTGTTTTTGAAGGGCTTCTAGGTGTTTTTGAGCTAAAATCGAAGTATGGGTGTTAGATAAGGAGTTCAAACTTCAAAATTAGGATTTATGAGAAGCTAAAGAAACTTTTTGACCTACTTCTCTTAAGATTTATTTTTTGATACGAAAATAAGGTGTAGGGACCCCTATTTATAATTTTTTAAGTGTTTTTTTAGATAGAATTAGTGTTTAATTATAATTCTTTTAGTTAGAGTTATATTTTAATTAGAATTATTTTAGGTAGAGTTATATTTTAGTTAGAATTCTATTAAATAGAGTTATTATTTAATTCAGATTGTTAAATAGAATTTTAATTAATTAGAACTCTCTTAGGATTTTGACTTTTGGTCTTATTTGATTGACTTTAAGATTTTGACTTTAGTCTTACTTGATTGACTTTAATATCTTGACTTTAGTCTTACTTAATTGGCTTTAATTTTTTTGAGAACCCCCCTCTATTATATCTTTAATTCTTTGGACCCCCAAATAGAGGGGTCCTTGAATAAATATGATGGCAATCCTAAACAATTTTGGCTGAGAGCCTAATTAATCAAATTTTTTTATTTAAAATTTAAAATTAATTTTATTAATGTTTCAATTTACATTATTTAATATTTTATTTATTAATTTCAGAATTTTTAATTATTAAAATTATAAAATTATCGTTTTACCCTCGGAGAGGACTTTTTATGTTTTAAGTCATTTTTCAATGTTTTAGGATGTTTTGGAATCGATTTTTCGTAAGGAATTCAATAGAAATATTGGTTTGTGTCATTTATGAAATTTTTTATGTGAAATGTTCGTGAACTTTATGAGGGGCATTTTCGTAATTTTGTCAAATTTTGTGAACATTGGCGAAATGATTTATTTGGTTTCGATTTGTTATTTTATGTATTTGAATGGGTTTTCCTAAGCGTAACGTAGGCTCTAAGGATGTTTTAAGGTTAGGGATATTTTGGTAATTTGTTATTTTTTAGTGATTTTTATCGTAAAACTTCTTTTTGTCTACAAGATGATGATTTCTATATTTCTGGGGTCATATTTTCCTATCGTAGCGTGATTTCTACAGTTTTGTTAATTTGTGATACCTCATCCAGATTTCTAAAACATATCTAGTAATAAAATAAAACATTGGAATAATCATCCATCATTGGGAAACATTACAATCGGGTTGATGAGTTGATTAATCAGGCGAGTGCAAAAAAGGGTGTCTACAATGGGTTGGTGGTTGTGTTAGAGAAAATTGATGGATTAGATTTATGACATGGAGTGTGGGGGGTATGGGTTGTGATGTGGGTTGGTGGTTGTTTTAGAGAAAGGTGATGGGTTAGGTTTGATAAAATGATTTTTTGGGAGGTGAGATGTGATGTGGACATATGTCCATTTGATGATCAAAATTTGATTGGTTGTTGTAGATAATGGTTTGCAGATTATGGATGTGAATTTGAATTGGTTTGGGCTTTGGTGTGTTGGGTTTGGATTTTGGAAATGTTTTAGGTATTTGGGGGTAGGGTTTATTTTATGATAGAATTTTATGGGTAGGTGAGTTTTAGGATTTAGGTGATATGAGATTAAGTCTAGGTTAGGTTGGATAATGTTAGAGATGATTTTTTGGGAGTTGAGGGTTTGTGGTCCTAAATGGGCTTGGGATATTTTAGATTTCGAGGGTAGAGCGGTGAAAGGTGGTGAAGGTGGAGGTATGCTAAGTTTTTATTGTGGGTCCCTAAGACCTTTAGGGATCTTGGAAGCCTTTAGATCGATCAAAATGCCACATTTCGACAAATTGGGACTTTTTAGGCCGTTGGTGAACTTTATTGAAAAAATATATATTCTTGGGTTCTTTCTTGTGGGAACCCGTTCAAATTGAGGTGTATACATGGCTATTTTGTGAATTGTTAAAGAGCTTATGAATACTGAAAGGATAATTTGTTATATCATCCGGAGTGATATATATCGTAGGATGTATAGTAAGGACAACCAAGCTCATACATGGTATGGGATGCATATGAAAGTGGATTCACAACTGAATCGGGTTTATTCCTTTCTATCTTTACTAGTGAACTTGTAATGTAAAGGTGGTCGTATACGAATGGAGATGTATAATGGGAATCACATGCACGTTTGATCGGCATAGATGAAGATGATTGGTCAGTGATCACTAACAATCTAGAATAGTCGAACGTTTTGACATATCGAAAAGAGACCCATTGCTTACAATCACATCAAACGACCAGTCTGAGATGGATAAATAATCCCCCAAGTGTGGTAGTGCATCAAATAACCTCAAAATTAGGAATTAATACTTTATTATTGGAACATCATGTACCAACTGGGAGCGATCCAATCATAAAATCTCAACTCTCTAATTCCACTACTCCACCATTGTTTATTATGTATCTGTTACCTTACTTTGGATTATAAAATGAAAAGCTTGTTTATTATTTCAATTTTATCAATTAGATTCATGTAAAAAAAATATATGGTGAGTACTGATGATTGATGTAATGTGAATTTTTAACTATTTAGTTACTCATTCTTGATTATATGTATTAGTTAATCATAGTTCATTTTGTAAAACATTGCATGTATTGATTACTTACTCGTTCATTTTAGGATGGGATTATTGGCAAGAATTGTTTGCTTCTCCACTAGTAACCATTATTGCTAATCCTTTCTTTTTCGTTTTTTTAGTTTCAAGTTCTGTACTTTACGAAGTCGGTGTAGAGCAGTGTTAGCAAGGATTCTCTGTTAGGTCAAATAGACGACCAAAATCATTTTTCTAGTGAGCACTATGCTATACCTATTAGCGACGTCAGTAGTCCAAGTTATAGTATAAAATTTGTTTGAGCATTAGAATTTTTATTAGAAAAAAGAGTTTCAATATAATCTTGTATATTAATTACTTTTCCCGCACTCTGATCTACCTTACATTTTTAAATGTACATAGACTTCTGCTATTATTTTATTATATATATATATATATATACATACATATATTATGTATATTGTTTATCAGGTGAAATAGTTATTTGAGTGCCTTGGAATGTTAACATAAACTGAAGAAACTATGTCAAAATTTCTAGGTACCACCTAGTACCTCAAAATTTGACATGGGACTTTGTATTAGTGTTTCAAGGGTGGCATAGGACAAATTTCTCAATCCAATAATCACCTTAAATAATGATTCATCTTTTATCCTAAAAAGAATTAAAAGCTCCTTAAATCTGAATTTCTTCTTCTATTTATAGAATTATAAAGGGTAGAAAATTATAAAATAACCACAACATGAATTGATCGTAGACCGTACTAGGCTTCTAATCTCTATATTCGGTATAACGATCCAAAGTCGTTATCTACTCTAGTGGCTATTTGGATAGCGACCCAAAATCACTATAAACACATAATCGCTATCATGCGATTTTTCTTCTTTTAACTTTTGAGTCTCATCACTTTTAACAGTCGTTTTACTTTTCAATTCTCTTTATTCTTGACTCTACCATTTTCAAATCTATCAAAAATTTGCACTCTTAAACTCTTAAAGCTCTAATCAACCGCATTAATGTCTGATTCTCCATCAGAATACTTGTATCAAAGCTTGAACTATGAGTGGATGCATCATATTGTATAACTGTAACCATCATACAATACCCCCTTGACAGATAGCCATATTATGCTGATGCAACCTGCAAATTCCTTTCAAAACACCATCCCAACCTTTCACCATCCTGTAGACAACTCATTTTTGCACTCACTTGATTAATCAACTTGTCAACCCGATCGCGACGATTTACAATGATGGATGAATATTCCAATGTTTTATTTATTACTAGATATGTTTCAGAAATTCAGAAAAGGTATCTCAAACTAACAAAACTGTAGAAACCACGCTACGCTAGAAAAATATAATCCCAAAAATATAGAAATCATCATTTTACAGACAAAAGAGATGTTTTATGATAAAAATCACTAAAAATGATCAAATTACTAAAATACCCCTAACATCAAAACATCCTTAGAGCCCTCCTTATGCTTAGGAAAGCCCTTTCAAACACATAAAATAACAAAGTGAAACCAAATAAATCATGTCGTCAATTTTCACCAAAGTCGACAAAATTATGAAAATGACCTTCATAGGGTTCACAATCATTTCATGTAAAAAATTCATAAATCGCACAAACTCACAATGCCATTGAATTCCTTACGAAAAATCAATTCCAAAACATCTCAGAACATCGAAAAATGACTTGAAACGCAAAAGTTCTCTTCAAGGGTAAAACGATAATTTTTTGTTTTAAAAAATTTTAAATTTTGAAAGTAATCTAATTCAAACTCATACTCCAACTAATCCATTATTTGTATAACCCTAAGATAATAATTAATTTACCTTATATCACTTCCCCACCAATGTCTATCAACAACAATCCTTTCACATCTTCTCTATTCTTTATCTTTATTTCTCTTATCAATTATACAATCTATTATATTTTACTCATACTTGTTATGAATATTACTCCTTAATGCATAGTCTTACCGCAAACACACCACTATCTTTATATTCAATTCAATATTACATTTTCTTTTTATTGTGATATTTCCTCACAACCTCTGTCATAACCTTTATAATTTAAAATCTTACTCGATGGAATAAATCCTACATCTATTTTCTCACAATTCCATCAAGTTACCATTAATGCAACATTGTCACAAGATTATTCTTTCTCACATTTTACATCGACCCACCTCCTAACTTATACTGTACTAAATCTCTTTTCTTTTACATACCACATGCTCTTCGAAAATTGTACGATACCTTTTTCAAATTTCACTAGTTCCTCAACTCAATCGTATATTACCCATACTTTCACTTGCTATATAGTCACATTACTAGTTTTATAAATCGTACTCGTCTTCTCACACTTTACAACCATCCTTACACCTAAAACATACCTATCAATTATCAAAACGCAGTCTAGTTGGTTCACGGTTAGCTTTCTATTTTTTTATTTTTTTTATAAGCTTGTACCTTTCCATTTTAGTACCAAATTAGTTTCATTCCTTCACCCCTTTACTATTAGTTGAGTATTTTCTACTCCACCTACTTCCATAGGCTTCGTAGTTCCAAATTATAATAAATATCAAATTGCTAGAAAAAAGGTAAGGTTAAAGATGAGAATGGGATGATAACATAGAAAATGGAAAGTGGTAGGAGAAAGGCTGGTTGTTTAGTCCGCTCCAAATATTATGCTAGAATAATGAATAGTGGGAAGAACAGCTTTCGCAAGTATGCAAACTTTCAGCATAATTATATGATCTAGAAGAACCAGTATTGAATAAAACTTCAATTTCTAACATTATAATTAGAAATCGTACTTTCCAAAACTTCGTCGGAGATAGGTACTTTCTCCTGGGTCATAACCCTTACTTACGCCTGTGATAGAGGACATTCTTTCTTGATATGTCCCACCTGATCACACGTGTAACATGTCAACGATCTTGTCTTCGTAGATATCTCTAGAGTAGGCAGTTGGTAGACTGCGATCTGTAGGCTTTGAACCTGCCTTGTTGATTCCTTTGTCCCTGTTGCCATCATGGAGCTCCAACTGCTCTCTAACTCAGTGATGAAAAACTCTACAACTCAGTAGTAGAGGAGTTCTATATTATGGATACATTGATCCAGAGGAGATTGGCCTCAAATACATCGGTCTCTTGTCCGGATCTAATCTAGGAGGAAAAGAAGTCTAAGGTCAACTAATTTGCCCTTCAAGAGGTCTGTAACTCCATCTCTCATCGTTCTACCCTCTAAGCTCGATTCATCGTATCTCTATAATTGGTAGTCTCAATCATTGACCTCCTAGCCCTTAGGTAGGGTTATAGTCCTCTAAAGAATCTACAGCCTTTTACAGATCTGTTAGGATAAGCTAAGGCGCATATCATGACAACATAGTGAACATCATATCTTAGTCTCTATAATTGATAGATTACCCTGCACTAATCTCAAAAACTCCTAATGCTTGATTTCTTGATTAATCTTGAATATAAATCTATCGAGAAATATCCTCTCGAAGTCTACCCACTCAAACGATCCATCTCCCAATACATTCATCTCAAAATGTTACTAATGATTGGCATCATCGTCTAACTGGAATGTAATCACTATCACTCACTGATCTCTTGGGCACTACATGGCACTAAAAATCTTTCAGGTTTTCAAAACTCACTCATTGATCTCAATCGGATTGGAAAAGTCTCAAAATCTCGGTAGATGTACTCATTGGAAATTTTACAACTACATCATTGCATTTACCTGTCCTTTGAATTGGAGAACTCTCTCATTCTTCAAAGGCACGACCTGTGGAAGTGATCTCAAAGGTGGAATAGTATTTTCTTTTTGTGAAAAAGTCCAGCGCTCCATCTTTTCTTTGATTTAGTAGTGCACCTTGTAATTATGGTAAGTCTTGTACCATTTCTCGCTTTCGATTGCTAGTCTTGTCCATTTGGTATGGCACGAGTACGTTATCAACTTTATTAAAATCTGGTGGTCTTATTGTTCCCTGAATTGGTTTGTCTAACATTTTTCTGAGCCACACATCCTTAATCGGTTGACATCGACCCGAACATTGCTCTCCTTTATGTCTCGATTTACCACATTGATGACATACCACAACTCTTTCTTTCGACTAATTTAGTAGTATATGTTGTTGTTTCTTATAAAATTCATCCATCTATTGAGAAGGTATGTCTATAATCTCACTCCTCATGTATGGTATTTTTTCGATGAATCTGCTAGATTTGTAATTGTTTGTCTCTTATTAGATACTAATTACCTTTCTTCCATTTGACTTCGAAGTGATGGTGGTTGTATTATTCATATTTTCTCTTTGAACTTGACATGAAACTCAACCATCTATCCCATAAATGTCATTAGCTGTACTATCGAATTAGTGGTCTGATCCAAAATTTGTCTCGTCTCTGCTGCGTTTTGACATCTACCTCATCCACTCCTCTCGCTTGTGTTTATCCATAACAATGCACTTATCAGAATAAGGCCAAAACCACTTTTACGTAATTATGAATTATTACTATAGTCTGGAACTTAGTAATGGACTCAATTTCCATTATTGATAGAACATACCTAGAATCATATCCTAGGCTTACTAGGCTCTATAGACTTCTAAACACGGAAGAACTCGAAATTCCAATATGGAACTACTAATGAGGTCGGATACAGAATTCCTAATGACACTCTGTGATTATCGCTATAATATCTGTGGTATCAGTCAACTCTTCAAAATATAACAAATTTGTATCCCATACGGATCTAATACTATGCTCTGATACCATCTGTGTCGTCCCGCCAAACGCTAACACAAAGTCCCATGTCAGATCTCGAAGTACTAGGTGGTACCTCGAAATTTTGGCATGGTCTCTTCTGTTTATGTTAACATTTCAAGGCGTTTAACCTGCACCTGATAAACGACATACAATCTTGCATATATACATATAAAATATAATAATAACGGAAGCCTATATACATCTAATAACGTACGAAAATCAGAGTGTGGAAGAAAAAATTTATATATACGATTATACAGAAATTTCTTACTCTGACAAATTCCTAACGCTCAAAACTAAAATCTATATTACTCTTGAACGAATCGACAACACTAGGGGTAATAACCCCAGTACTCACCAGGTAATAGACTCTGATCGTCTATCTGACTCACCAGATGGTCCCCACTCGCTGGTTCTATGCCCATCTCGCCAACTGCAGGCTCTAAAACTAAAAAAAATAGGAAGGAACGGGTGAGTAACAATGGTTACCTAGTAAGGAAACAAATAATTTCTACTAATAACCCCTTCTAACATGAACGAATAAATATACTGAATCATTTTAAAATATACAAAATTTTACAGAAGAAACTAAGATTAACTGATACATATAACCAGGGATGAGTAACTAAACATTTTAAAACTGACATTACATCAATCAACAGTACTCACTATAACATTTTCTTTATATACAAATATAATTAACCAAATAGAAACATTAAACATGCATTTCATTTTATATATCAAAGTAAGGCAACAAATACATAATACATTATGGTGGAATATTGGAATTAGAGAGTTGGGATTCACGATTGGATTTCTCCCAGTCTGGACATGATGTTACAATTCTTCTTTAACTTTTAGTTCATAATTTTGTGGTCGGTCACTGCACTTACCACGCTTGGTTGACCATTTATCCGGGTCAAGCTGGTCATTTGACGTTATCATAAGCAATGGGTCTCTTTTCGATGTGTCAAAACGTTCGACTACTATAGATTGTTAGTGATCACCCACTAACCATCTTCGTCTATGGCTATCAGGCGTGCATGTGATTCCCAAATATACAAACCATTCATATACGACCACCTTTAAATTACAATTTCACTGATAAAGATAAGAGAAATAATCCGGATTCCAATTGTGACTCCAGTCTCATACGCGTCCCATACCACGTATGAGCTTGGTGGTCCCTACCGTACATCCCAGGATAGTACACCACTCCGGATGATATGACACACTATCCTTTCAAGCATTCACAGACTCTTTAACAACTCACAAAATAGCTACATATATATATTATTTTCATTTGAAATAAAAGAGAAATTAACAATACAAGATTAAGAATGGATATCAAGTTTCCTACCATGCAAGTGTGGCCACCTGGCCTAAAATAAATAACGTAACGGAAACATAAATAATGCCTCACGCTAACAGAAAGTAAATAAATATGCAACCAGTAATATTATCCCTGGATATCAATTTACCAACCTACACACAACACAACAATGTAAAAGGCAAACATCACCTTTTGGGTGTGACTCTGACATTTTACCATTTTATGCCATTTTTCCCTTTTTTCGATTTTTACAATTTTCAATCTCTCACACAAAATATCCATTTTCTGATATTCATCAACTCAATATGAGTTCATTGAATATTAAATCATTTTTACAACTACAAAATTTATTTTTTTATCAATAACATTGAAAAAATTTAAAACTTAGATCAAAACGGGGTCCAAGCAGTGCACAGGACCCAACTGACGGAAATAACCTGGTAAAATATCCTACCCACGTATAATTTGTTATAAAATATAATTAAACATATCAAATATGCAAATTCTGGCGTGAATTTGAAATAATCAATTGAGTTTTATATTTTTAAAAACTCACCACAAATTTTAAATAAAATCTAAAATGAAAATTTTACAATCTACGATTATTAATAGAAATTGAGAGTTCCTTACTATCTCTGTGCGAGATGATCGAAGTGTGCGCAGAAATCGAGATGAACGGTATGAAAATCGAGATAGACGAAACTTCGAGACGGTTGATTTTTTTTATCTGGCCGGGTGATTTTGAAGATCTCAACGTCGTCGTCCTTTTTTCCTTCTACGAAGGAAGACGGTTTGATCCTGAAACAGACGAATTCCGATGTTAAAGTTTCGAAATCCCCGTATATAAATACGGCTAATTTTTGACAATACAAGATGAAAAATAAAGTGAAATGGAAAGAGGTTGGGTGGATTTTGTAGAGAACATGGCTGCGGACATTTTTCCCTTCTGTGTCGGTAGACGATGGCTAGCCGTTTGTCGTGAATCTGAGGTTGAAGTTAAAAAAAAAAAATTCATTGACTGTTTTGGACGGGTTAGAGAAGACGAAGAATAAAAAAAATTTTAAATTTTATTTATATAAATTTTGCGATGAAATCGGTATTTCGCCTATTGTTTCATTTGATGATAAATTAACCGTCTAGACTCCAAAAATAACGAATGAATACTCTATTTCGTTTAATTTTTCGTTCTAGATTTAATGGTGTGGTAAATTTATATAAATTCTATCTCTAAAAAAAATTTACATTTTTGGCCTGAGGTGATCCACTAAAATTGACGTCTTTTCGTTTTCGACGATAATTCGACTTTCTGATCTCCAAAAATTATAAATAAAGAGTTCATGTTCAATAATTTTTCGTTACAAATCCAATGGTATAATTAAATCATAATAATTCTTACTCTAACAAAAAGTCACTATTTTAGTCTAGTTCGACTCGGTAATCGAGGATTTTACAATTTTTATATTCGAACTCGCATTTGAGCGCGCTTACAAGCTAAAGTATATTTTTCAATCATTTTGAATCCAATGGTAAGGTCAGATTCCATTAAAAATGATCAGAAACATCCTAAAATTTTACTCTTAAGTCCCACTTTCAAGATTTTCTCAAAATTTCATTATTTATTTTCCTCGATATACGAATTAAAAACTCTGGATTTTACAAAATCCTTGGTAGTTTGATTAACTAAGTTTTGATTTGTTTGAAGAGAAGATAATGAAATAAAAATAACTTAAGTTTATTTTACATAAAGACTTGAGGAGCAAAATTGGTATTTTCTTATTTATTTTTATTTTGACGGTAATTCGACTATCCAAACTTGAAAATTAACGAATGAGTGCATCATTCTTTATAATTATTTATTATGAACCTAATGGTACAATCATATTTTATTAATTCTTGTTCTAATGAAAATTCACCTTTTTAGGTCCCATCAAATACTAAAATTAGGATTCGATAACTTTTTTCATCGACTTCTGATTAGGATGTGCTTAGAGGATAAAGTATATTTTTCAAGCATTTTGAATCCAATGTTGAAGTCAAATTTCGTTAAAAATGAAGAGAACAAAACTCGAGTGTTGTACCTTAAATTATTCTTTCAAAATTTTACTATTTGATTTCCTCGAGATACAAATTAAAAACACGGGGTATTGCATCCTCTCTTCCCTTAATAAAAATTTCATTATCAAAATTTATGAATGTATTTTATTTTTCAAATAGTCCTTACATTTGATATCCGAATCGAATTTCAATATTTCTACCTCTCGTTCCATATTCTACTTATCACAATATTTTTTCAAAACTTATATCATACACATTATGAATTTAACCCTTACTGAAGAATACAAATCCTGTACCACACATTTTTTTCTAGTCAATTTAAATCAAAGATAAATATATCCCTTATTCTACAAGTACATCCTTAAATTAAAATTATTGGTTTATATAAACAACCATTTTACTCTAACATTGTATATCTCCCAATTTTCACAAGTTCATCAATACGATTTCAACAATTTTGATTCTTCCCAATTAGATTGTTCAAATCGATATTAATATTTAGTTTAATCAAAATGTCTCATCAATTTTTTTAATAAATTAATTACGATATGAGAACATGGAAAATTCAGAATCATAATATTGATTTCTATTTGAATCATTAAGCTTAAACTCTCAAATTCACTTCCTTCACTAAGTTCATAGATTTCTTTGATAGATCGAAGATCCTCAATCGAAATATGAGCAAGCATAGTTTTCTCTTTTACAAATCAAATTTCACAAAAATAGATAATCCTCAAAAAAAAAAATTATGAAATTTCAAAATATTGATGCCAATGAGGTGGTAATTTAAGTTGATAAAAATGTCTACTTTAAAGGTTCTGTGCTCCCTTAATTTCATATTCCTTAACAAATTAAAATTTGAATGAATAATCATACAATTTTTTTTTCCTATCCTACCTTAACAACAATCATTTACAACCTCTTGTTTCAATTCTCCAAAGCATCAATCATCTCTTCTAATAGCTCCAAAGAATTTGCCTAAGGGAATGATGTAAGATTTCTACTTCTTTTATCACCCATCTAGAATTTGTGTGATTTTTTCCTCATATAATATATCTTCAAAATTAATAACTAGACATATTTGACATATAACTCTTTTCTGATACCATGGTGTTTCCTAAAAAATTTATCCCATTAGTACAACATGCTCTAATCCTTATTTATCAATACGTATATTTCATCAAATTCTAAATCAATGAACTATGTTATTCATGCAATACACTTGAATTGACTATAAAGTCATCCGGCCTCAATGATAATTTCACTTTCAGTTTGCACACCTATGATCTGTAGGTTCCTAAATAATCATTTAAGAACGTCGTTCTTTCTTCACCAAAATTTCTAAAGCGATAAAATCTTTTACTCAAATTTTCTTAACCGAAATGTCTAGGCTATGTTCTCAAGGTGAAAATTTTAATACTTCAACCTTAAATTCATGAATCATTTCATCCAATACCGTAATTTTCTTCCTCGATTTATGAAAAAAAAATTTCTTATATAAACCAACTATCTTATTGATAAGAGTGATAAGGTACTCCAAGGAGAAATATTATGACATATTATACTCTCTTCGTTAAATTTAATTCTCATCTAAATAAGAAATCTTCAAGGAAAAAAAATTTAATAAATTCTCAAATTACTTACACCAATAAAATAGCAAACCTAAGATGTTCATGATGATATCTTCAATAGAATTTTCAACTCTTAAAAATATATTTTGTTTATTTTATTTTTATAAACCTAATAAAACACAATAAGAAAAGAGATTAAATAAAATCTTCACCATTATACTCGTAATTGTCATCAAATTTGATTTTTATAATAACTTTATCATCTATTCCATAGTTAGTTTAAATATTAATCAATACTCTTGAATTTATATTCACAAATTAATTTATCCAAGTAAATATTTAACCTTAATATCATCCTCGATTTACCCTTGATTAACTCATTAACTATTCATCTTCCACCAAATAATTATATTGGTCTCAAGATTATTGTCGTAATACATCCATTCATTTTCTTTTGAATCAAATAGTTAACTATTCAATCAACTAATCAATAATAAAATCTTCAAAAATAAGTTGATCCCAAAATTAAGTGTATTTTAAATTGAGGATCATAACTTTTCACAAACTTTAAGATTCAAAATAGTTAATATTATTCTAATGAGGTATCAATTATCCCGAATGGTAAAATTTTGTATTCTATTGACTTTATCAATCAAGTTAGTCTATCTACGTCTATGATAGATATTTTAATTTTGCCTATAATACTAGATGCAATAACTGATTAAATATACATAAAGTCTGTCATGGTATGCTAAACAATAAAAATTATAACTGTACCTCCTGTAATATTCTGGGAAGTTGTAGGTTTGGTTTGCGTCATAGCATCCGTCTTAGCCCACATTATAACTTTGGTCATTTGTAGTGCCTTAAAACAGTATTTCCTGATATGCCTCAGCTCATTACATCCATAGCATCTGAGGTGCTCTTTATTTATTTGATTTATTGGTGTTTTTTGCAATTGTATTGACTCTTGCACAATTTTTCACTTTCGATCACTAGTCTTGTCTTTTTAGGGTAGTATGAGTATGTTATCAGCTTTACTAAAATCTTGTACCCCCTTGTTCCCTTAATTAGCTTGTCTAACATCTTACTACGCCATGCATCTTTAATTGATTGAAGTTGGTTAGAACATTGGTATTTTTTATATCTCAACTCGTCACACTCATGACATGCAACAACTCATTCTTTTAACTAATTTTGTAGTATACTTTATTATTTCTTGAAAACTCTTCAATCTCTTAAGTTGGTATTACTGTAGTCTTGCTTCATATGTAGGGTTGTTTTTCCCATAAATTTTTTTAATTTTGTGTCTTATTAGATCTTGATTACTTTCCTTCTTTTTGAAAATACCCTCGATTCATGAGTATGGATCCGTTTTTATTTCTTTGGGAGTCGTCACCTAGTTTTAAGATGTAGGAACTAAAACATGACTCTAAAGGAATATGAAATACTAAACTATGAAAAAATTGTAGGTACAAGTATCAAATTACGGGATTGGAAGGTGTTAGGCACCAATCCTGCTTGACAAACGTTGGTATCTATTTTTTTTTAATTTACATTACAAAATAGCCTAGATTTATAATAAATAAAAGATTATCCTTATTTTTTTTTACTTCAGTGATTGCAATGGTCGATTCCCTCAGAAATTGACGGAGAGTGTTTCTCGTGTGAATCTTCTCGCTTTATCTTTATTAGTAGATCTACTTTTGACTTTCAAGATAAGACTTTCTTCCCTTAGATCTAGATATTTTACTGATTTTTTTTGGGTACTTTTAAGAATTTCTAAGTGTTTTTAGATTGAAAACTAAGGCTTGGAGGTTAGGTATGGACTTGGGACTTCAGATTTAGGATTTTGGGAAGTATTGGGAAAATTTTTGACCTCTCTTTTCTAGGATTTTTCTTGACCTCTGAAATTAAGTGATGAAAACTCATTTTAAATAGTTTATGGTAATATTATTAGGGTTTGGATTAGATCTTTTAGAGATAAGGTCTATCTCTAACTAATCTGTTAAGTGATTTACATAATATTTTAGATAAGTTTTATTTGAATTTTAAAGTTTTTTTTTATTTACGTAGAAATGAATTTTTTTTTAAATTTTGGAGAACCCTCCTAATGGAGGGTTCTTTATTAAATTATTCTGAATTTTTTAAGAGTCCCGGTGGAGAGTTCCTTATTAAATATCAGGTAGGCCTTACTTAAGTAAATGGGTCATCGCTTAAAATTTGACCTATGGACTTAATTAATTGAATTTATTTATTTAAAAATTTTAATTTAATTTATTAAGGTTTCACTTTACATTAATTAATGTTTTAATTTTTAATTTTTAATTTCAAATTTTTAAATTTTAGAGTTGAAAAATTATCGTTTTGCCTTGAAAGGTTGTTTTTGATGTTTTAGAATGTTTTGAAATCAACTTTTTGTAAGGAATTCAATGTGGGTATTGGTTTGTATCACTTATGCATTTTTTACGTGAAATGATCATGGACCCTATGAGGGGTTTTTTCATAATTTTGTAGAAATTGATTAAACAATTTATTTGATTTTAATTGTTTTATATGTGTAGCGCCCCGCCAAACGCTAACACAAATCCCAATACTGCCTCGAGGCACTAGGTGGCGCCTCGAAATTTCGGCATGGTCTCCTCTGTTTATGTTAGCGTTTCACGGAACTCAAACCGGATAAACAATACCAAACAATCCCGTATAAAGCAACGAATCCACAATGACTAATGAACGAAAGACAATAGATTTTATGAACAACAAAATAAGCAAGATCAGAGTTGCGCAAAAAGGTATAAAGTTATACAAGATTACAAAGTCTATCCTCACTCTAACATAGACCTAGCACTCGGTCCCAAAATACTATGTACACTTCCTAGGATGAACAGACTCCTAGTAGAAGTAGTCGTGTTGCTCACCGGGCAACGGACTCTGGTCGTCGATCTGACCGACCAGGTGTTCTTCGACTAATAGCTCAGCACCCGCTGCGCCAACTGAAGGCTCTGCAACAAAAAAAAATGGAAGGAAAGGGTGAGTAACAATGGTTACCCATTAAGTCCACAAACAATTCCTACTAATAACCTCCCCTAACGTAATTGAATAATCATACTGCGTTATTTCAAAACATGCAGGTTTTACAATAGAAACTACGATTTAACTGGTACATATAGCCAGGGATGAGCAACTAAACAATTTAAGAGTAACACATAGCATCTATCATCCATACTCATTATACAAATTCCATTTTATGCAAATACAGTTGGCAACATTAAAATAATAAACATGCTTTTCAGTTTATAGTTCGAAATATAACAGCAGATACATAGTACAAGTGGTGGAGTAATGGAATTTGAGCGTTGGGATTCACGACTGGATCGCTCCCAGTCAGGACATGATGTTACAACATAAATCTGGTTTTTAGTTCCTGATTTTTGTGGCCGGTTGCTGCACTTACCACACGGGTGACCATTTATCCTGCTCAGGCTGGCCGTTTGACGTGACCGTAAGCAATGGGTCTCTTTTCGATGTGTCAGAACGTTCGACTACTACTAGATTGTTAGTGATCACTGACCAATCATCTTCGTCTATGCCTATCAGGCGTGCATGTGATTCCCAAATGACACTCCACTCGTATACGACCACCTTTACAATACACGTTCACTGGTAAAGATAAGTAAGGAATGAACCCGGATTCCAGTTGTGACTCCACTCTCATACGCGTCCCATACCACGTATGAGTTTGGTGGTCCCTACCGTACATCCCAGGATAGTGCACCCCTCCGGATGATGTGACACACTATCCCTTCAGGCATTCACAAACCCTTTAACAGCTCACAAAATAGTTACGCATATATATAGTTTTTCATTTAAAACAAAAGAGAAATTAACATAACAGGGTTGAGAACGGATATCCAGTTCCTACCATGCAACCGTGGCCACCCGGCCTAAAATAAATAACAGTACTCAGCGCACGCGCTAACATAATCGGAAACAAACATGCAACCCTTTCATTAATAACCTGGATATCCTTTCATCAACCTACACACAACATACAATGTAAAAGGCAGACATCACCCCTTGGGTGTGATTCTGACAATTTACCGTTTCATCCCTTTCCCATTCTTTCAACATTCTCATTTTTCATCTTTTCAAATCAACCATCCATTTCCAATCTTTCAAGGTCATTATTTCGGTCTTTCCATTGAAAACCTTCAAAGTTTATTCACAAACAAGGTCCCGATGATGCACGGGGCAAAAGCTGTTAAAAATAATGAAAGCTGGTGAAAATTTGGTTAAGTGTCGGAAACTCAATTTTTCAAAGTTTTCGAAATTGAAAACGGGTTTTTCGAAATGAAAGTCTCGATCATGAGATTCGACACCATATAGTTTTTGTAATATAATTCAAAGAAACGCGAAAGTTATTTCATTTTGAAAACTTGCCGAAAATGTCGAAAATTACGTTTTGTTCTTTAAACCAAAATTCGGATTTTGATCTTTTGAGATTTGGATCTTAAAACCATTCCCATTATTCTGAAATGGGGGGTAAAACCTTAATTTCATTAAAGAACTTAAAGTAAATGAAAAGTAAAAATTAAAGAGGACATTTACTTTAATGTTTTTAATGAAATAAGGGGTGAGAAATAGTGTATAAGGTGTGAGGAGGTCAAGCCAAGAGTCAGAACACTGTTCTGGTCAAAACTGTGTCTGTCGGTGGCTGTCGATGGCAGAATCAATATGTTGTCGGTGGAACCGACAGAATACACATTGGCAGGTGTCGGTGGGACCGACAGTCCTGCCGACAGAACAAAGTTTTCGGCGGCTTCTTGATTTCGTCGGAGGCAGAAGCAACATTCTGTCGGTGGGACCGACAGAATGCCTTCGGTAGGTGCCGGTGGCACCGACCTTTCCCACCTATAGCCTGAACCTTACTCGAACCTTCGAGTTTTCGATCCATGTTTCGGATTCTTCTACCGTTATTCGAATCATTCAACCCACCCACGATTTTGTTATCAAAATTCGATAAAACATAAATAAAACACCTACTTCTACCATGAATTTGGAATCAAACACCAATTTCTACGATTTAAATGCAAACAATAAGTTTCGTTTCAAAACCCTA
Organism: Akebia trifoliata; assembly: GCF_017979445.1. Classification (NCBI taxonomy): domain Eukaryota; kingdom Viridiplantae; phylum Streptophyta; class Magnoliopsida; order Ranunculales; family Lardizabalaceae; genus Akebia; species Akebia trifoliata. Next base: position 24,053,576 of record NC_141376.1, read on the forward strand.
AATGCACATTGAGAAATCTAAAGTTACCAATAGGAATTGAAAGTCCCCTACTTGTTTGTGGACTCCGAAAGCAATGAACTCGTATAAGGATCAAAGTTGGTGGTGAAGGAGTTGGTGTTGAGTTGAGTTTGATGCAAGGTGAGCTAGGGTTTGCAATCCCCTTTGACGACGGCACTCCTTTGCTTCTACAAAGAATGGTGGGCCTAACTCTCACTCGATGGAACCCTCGATGAAGATGTGTTAGGCTTCACTCGAACCACACAGCTGGGTTTTGATGGAGGATGGGGAAAAAAAATGAGAATGGGTTAACAAGGAGGGTGAGGTTGTAGCTATCGTTGTAGCCGACAACTTTGTCTTCTTCGTCGAAGTTCAACGGTCATTCATTCTTAACGGATCTTGAGGAGAAGAGAGGAGAACCTTAGGTTTTTGGGAAAATCTGAGCTTTGGATGCTTTGGATGCTTTGGAGAAGAAAGAAAGTGATTTAAAAGAAAATAAATTTTCTTTTATAACAAGGGCGAGGGCATACTTGTAATTTCCTTATTATTTCTAGTTTCGATCGTAAAATGACAAACGAGTATTCCATTTTGAATAATTTTTCGCTACAAATCTAATGAAAATGTCGAATTTTCCTGATTCTCCCTCTAACGAAAATTTTCTGTATGGGTCCCACTCGACGCGAAATTCGAGGATTTGTTAACTTTTTCACCCGAACTTCATTTCAAACTTGCTTATAGGCTAAGGTATATATTTCGATCGTTTTGAAACTAATGGCGAAGTCGATCTTCAATAAAAATGAACATAGCATAATCCGGGTACTTGACTCTAAGTTTTCTTTTTAAAATATTCTTCAAATAAATACTATTTGATTTCCTCGAGATACGAGTTAAAAATACGGGGTGTTACAATATGTCCGAAAATATTTTTCTAAGTGTAATGTAGGTTGTAAGGATGCTTTGATATCAAGAGTATTTTTGTAATTTAATCTTTTTTTAGTTATTTTTCTCGTAAAATTTTTTTATCTCAAAATGGTGATTTCTATGTTTGGGTTATATTTTCTAGCGTAGCGTGGTTTCTAAAGTTTATTTGTATGAAATATCTCATCCGAACTTCGAAAACACATCTAGTAACAACTAAAAATATTAGAATATTCATCCATCATTGGGAACCATCACAATCGAGTTGACAAGTTGATTAATCAAGCAAATGCAAAAATGAGGTGTCTACAAATTTAAACCTTGATACGGTGGTCGTACTATTTCCATTTCCTCTCATAATCTTCCATGTAGTGGAATATTAACTTCTTGACCATTTTGTGATTTATCATCATCATTTAGGCTTCAAACATTTCTGATTGTTTCTTTTCTATATGAACTTGATTCTAGGATATTTTGGAAATTGCTTTCGTCAAAAGTTCTATCTCTATAAGTTTCTTTGACTTAGGTATATCTTTCCCATAAGTTTGACTCATTGTCACAAGTCTTGATGAATTTCTATTTCCTTTTATTTCACTTAATCTGCAAATTCAATAATCCTTATAAGCTAGTCAATCCTAAAATATTCCAACAATTTTTTTAAAATTATGCCCAATTTGATAATTTCCTAGTAGGGTCAACAATGAAAATGTTTTATCTGTGTTTGCCATCTGATAAGATCTGTAATTTAAACAATCTTTGTAAGTTCTCCAAATCCAAAAGATATCACATTAAAAATCTAGCCAGAGCACTAATTATACATCAAATATTTATGTATTCAAACATATTTCATTTAATTCTGCTCAGTCCGTTAACTCGTACTTAATACTCTTGATGAATTTCCTACTATTCTTGATCCTATCACCTCATTTAATTCTGTTGAGTCCGTTAACTCCTCATATAACTATTGTCTCATACTTAATACTCTTGATCAATTTCCTATTATTCCTAATCATATCTCCAGTCTAGACTCTAATAGACTTCTAGACACAAAAGAGCTCTCATCCCATTCAAAACTAATATTGAGGTCTTATACCCAGTTGTCATGCCCTGAAATTTCAACACGAATTTCAAGAATTCATCAATCAGAATCTTGAGGTGTGAGATAAACACACACACAACTTGATAGAATAAACACAAACCTTAATACTTATAAAAGGAAAATATACGTAGCAAAAATGAATATCTAATAAATTAAAAATTAAAGCAAAGTGAAAACTAATCATCATCAATCAACTACATCAAATCCAAAATCCATAAACAAACCATGCGATAGCAATCTCCCATATACAACTCCTCAAAATACATCAAGTCCCACAATATGACTTAAAACACAACCCTTAAACTACTAAGATAATTCTCAAGTTGACGGAGACTGCAAATCCTCAACATAACCTTCAAAGGGGGCCTCCTTAAGTGATTCCTCACGTGTAGGCTTCTCAACAAGTGAATAATCTAAAATGTAGAATATGATGAGTAGTAGGAGAATGTTATTCAACAAGATGAACGTCGTTTTAACAGCGAGTCATACATGCATGAGTAATCAATTAAATAGTTAAATAATACATATTTATATGTAACATATGATAAATGTTTAAGCATAATCAATAAACAATTAATATAAATTTCAATCCATCATTTCTGTCATTTAAAATAATTCATACTACCTTTAAATTGTAAATCATCTATTAACACCACAAAAAAGAAAAAATACATAATACAAACGCTACGATGTAGTCGATAATAGAGTAAAGGAACACACTGATATAATCGTCTTAGTTATGACAATTCGATATTTCAGACTTCAAATTTGACGTGGAATCACATCATTATAATCTGATTTTGTGATCGGTCTAGCATATCAAAGTTAGGTGATCATTTTTTTGGCTTAGACTAACTATTGACCAAGAATCAAATATTGAGTTCAACTAATGGTGAGGTCGACTGTTGGATAACAATAGACTACTAGTGATTCCTAACTAGTTCAGGTCAAAACCTATCAAAAGGTAATACATGTGAACCCTAACTACTTCTACACTATAAAGAAATTGCCTTTACGCACAAAATTTCTCAAAAAAGAAATAAGAGAAATTCTCATAACTTAAAATCTGTAATATGCTCTAAGGTATCCCATACTACCAAAGAGCACATGGCATCAAGTGCTTTCTTAGATTGACCCGTCGCTTCCGGATATATAGCAATACTTCACTCTTTGTATGTTTTCTAAGACCTTTTTTTCTAGTAAACAAAATAGTTTTTATTTTGTAATATATACTAGTTATTGAAAATACAAGCAAGGTTCGGTAATGTTCTCTAGTGATATCTATCTGTTACTCTATCCATTCATCTATCATATCTCACGTGATCATGGGAATGTGAGATATGCATCTATCTATCTATCTATCATGTCTTACGTGGCATGGCCACTGCATAAGACTATAGTCATTGTCCCATCAATTAGTCGAGTATATACATTCTCTCTATCCATCCATCAATCAATTGACCAATTCATTATCTAACTTCTTACATATTTATCAAAGTATTTTCACTTTTAAAGTCATTCGAGATCTATAGAGTATTAACCAATTCCATTTGATGATTTTGGTTGAGTAGAAAGATTCGAAAAAAATACGATAAAGTCCTAAGATGTAAAAGTTGAAAAAGTAGTGAAAATTTGGCTAAGTGTTGGAAAAAGTGATTTTTCAAAGTTGTTTAAATTGAAAATGATTTTTTTAAATGGAAGCCCTCAATAACATGAAAAATGTCATGTAATTTTTATAAATTCATTCAAAGGAACGATAAAGACATCAGGTTTTGAAAATCGAGTAAAAATACCAAAATTTACATTTTGTTCTTGAAACCAAAAATCAAATTTTGATATAATGAGATTTGTATTTTAAAACCATTCTTAAAGTTTCAAATAGGGGGTAAAATCTGTAATAAGCCTTAATTTCATTAAAAAACTTAAAGTAAATGAAAATTTACTTAAATGTTTTTAATGAAATATAAAACTAAAAAAATAGTTGGGATACACAGTGAGCAAATAGTACTGGTGGTGGTAAAAAGTTATTTCTGAAGGTGTCATCTCAGAATAGCTGTCAACAAGTGGCATTACCACCTTCGGTATGTTTGGTGGTGCCACTACCAGTATAAAATTTGACGGTGGCAAAAATTGATTTCTAGCAGTACCAAAAATGGTACCACCGTCAGATAGGAACCAGAACTCGATTTCTTCAACATTCATCCGAATGTTTTTCTTAAATTCAAACAAAATCTCCACAAATACAATTTAGATCATAGATATATAAAAAACATCAAAAAATCGATGTAATCAAATCATAAATTTGAAAAATACATCATATGGAACAAATAACAATTTCGTTTCGATTATCCAAAATGTATCAAATTAACGAAGTAATCGAAAATTGGAAAAACAACAACAATGTAAGATTTCAATGGATTTTCTATGAAAATTTTGTATAACTAGATGCTAAAAGGGAATGCATTCTACCTCGAGTTATTTTCGACAGCTGATCGAAGGTGAAGAAAGGGCACATAAGTCGAGGTTGGGTGGTCTTGGGTGCAAAATGATCAGTGACTGCGAAGACCTTGATGACGACACTCTTTTTCCCTTTTACTATAGAAGACAAATCTTCTTCTAGGTAGATGAAACCTTTAGTAGAATGTGTCGAAACTCACTCACTAGTTTTTTATGGAGAAGGAGACAGAAGAAAGGGAAACGAGGATCAGTGACCATGGAAATGTATAACTTGTCAAAGTGGACAACTTTTTCTTCTTTGTCGAGGCTTAACGACGTCTCGTTCATGATGTATCTTGAGGCGAAGAGGGTTGAAACCCTTGGTGGTTTAGCTGGGTTTTGGTTCGTTAGGAGAGAAGATAATGAAATAAAAGAATTTTAAGTTTCTTTTACATAAAGATTTGAGGGACAAAATTGGTGGTTTCTCATTTGTTTTTATTTTGACGGTAACTTGACTTTTTGGACTCAAAAATCAATGAATAAGTATTCCATAGTTATAATTTTTTCTTACAGACGTAATGGTGTAATCGAATATTACTAATTATCATTATAACGAAAATTCACTTTTTTAAGTCCTATCCAACACAAAAATTGAGGATTCGACAACTTTTTCGATCGACTTCTAATTAAGACGTGTTTACAGGCTGAAGTATATTTTTTTTCATTTTGAATCTAATGAAAAAGTCAAATTTTGTTAAAAATGAATAGAACAAAATTCAAGTATTTTGCCCTAAGTTTCTCTTTCAAAATTTTCTCAAAATTTCACTATTTTATTTCCTCAGGATACAAATTAAAAACTTGGGGTAGTACAAAAATAACCATTAAAAATTAAGTCAAATTAATTTTTTTATATTATCAATTACCCAATAGGTATCGGATATTTATTGGGTGAGAACTTTTGTCTTTTAAGTCATTTTTCAATGTTCCAAGATGTTTTGGAATCGATTTTTCATAAGAAATTCAATGGAAATATTGATTTTTATCATTTATAAAAAAATTTTGTGCGAAATGGTCGTGACCTTTATGAGGGACATCTTCATAATTTTGTCAAATTTTATGAAAATTGACGAAATGGTTTATTTTATTTCGATTTGTTGTTTTATGTGTTTAAAAGGGTTTTTCTAAACGTAATGTAGGCTCTAGGGATGTTTTGAGGTTAAGGGTATTTTGGTTATTTGATTATTTTTTAGTAATTTTTATTGTAAAGCTTATTTTTGTCTACAAGATGATGATTTCTATATTTTTGAAGTTATATTTTCCTAGCATAGCGTGATTTCTACAGTTTTATTAGTTCGATATACCTTATCCGAATTTTTGAAACATATTTAGTAAAAAAATAAAGTATTGAAATAAACATCCATCATTGGGAACCGTTGCGATCAGGTTGACGAGTTGATTAATCAGGCGAGTGCAAAAATGGGGTGTCTACAGATGCCCCGCTTTGGCAGAGGGTTGATGCAAATCTATTTTGGTAGATAGTGCGATATCAAAATGCCAAAGCTAGTGACAGTTCATTTAGCAGCCTGATTTAACAATTCGTCAGGAGGTTCGGATCCTTAAGGGTAAAACTCTCCCCGAACAAAAAAATTGTCAGATCCTTGAATCTTGAAAAATTCTCTTTGACTAAAAAAATAAATGTGCAAGTGTGTGCACTGTGTGAAACTGAGTAAAACAAAATTTGAGAAAATTTGAATGAGATTTGAGACAAATCTGAACAAAAGTTGGAAAAAAGTTGAATGTCCTACTTTACCTACTCTGGGTAAAAGAGTAATGAATTTTTTTTGGGAAGTTCTACTCTACCTACTCAGAGTGAAAGAGTAATGCACTAATTTTTTTTGAAAATTCTACTCTACCTACTCGGAGTGAAAGAGTAATGAACTAAGCTTTTTGGGTGTCCTACTCTACCTGCCCAGGGTGAAAGAGTAATGAACTAATTTTGTTAGGAAGTTCTACTCTACCTACTCGGAGTTAAAGAGTAATAAACTAATTTTTTGGGAGTTCTACTCTACCTGCCTAGGGTGAAAGAGTAATGAACTAATTTTTTTTGGAAGTTCTACTCTACCTACTCGGAGTGAAAGAATAATGAACTAAGCTTTTTGGGAGTCCTACTCTAGTTGTCTAGGGTGAAAGAGTATTGAACTAATTTTCTAGGAGTCCTACTCTACCTACTCAGGGTGAAAGAGTAATGAACTAGCAAAATCCGAGAAAACCCTCGACAGTAACTGGCTGAGCATAATTCGAGAAAACCCTCGACGACAACTGGTTGAGCATAATCTGAGCAAACCCTTGGTGGTAACTGGCTGAGCCTAATCCGAGAAAACCCTCGGTGGCAACTGGCTAAGCATAATCCGAGCAAACCCTCGGTGGCATCTGGCTGAGCATAATCCAAGATAACCCTTGACAGCATCTGATTAAGGAATGAATGAATGAATCTGGAGAAGAATTATTAAAATGAATCTAGATGAGATTGAAAATGAATCTGAAAATAACGATTGAATCGGGGAACGAATGATTAAAAATAAATCTGGAAGAGAATGATCGAATCTAAGAATGAATAGATCTGAAAAAGGATTAATGAATCTGGGAAGAATACCCTATCTCTTGCTCTAGGTAAATGAGTTATTCTCTAGGCAAAAATCAAAATATGATATCAGAAACGTTTTTGTTTGAACCTCAAGGTTTTTTTAAAAATTTTATGAATTTAAAATCTGAATTTTAACTTCCTTTGAACCTCAGGGATTCTCCAAAAATTTGCTATCAAGAGGGTAACCTTGAAGTTGGGGTTCCCATTATCCTTTAAGATTATCATTGATCAACCTTGGAAATAAAATGCCCCTAGTTTAATAGGAAACATTGCACTAGAGATAATTGAACACAACTCGAAAAATAAATGCCCCTAGTGTAAAGGGGAAAGCTACATGCTATAAAAAAAATGCCCCTAGTTTAAAATATTTGATTATCACAAGTGCAATAAAGATTCAACTTTTAATTTTGATTTTTTTATATTGAAGATTTTGAGTCAGACTCATGAGAATAAAATATTTCCTTTTGAGACTCATCATAAAATTCACCATTCTCCCCTTTGGTTCACTTGGGGAAGTAAAAGTTTTTAGATCAATCGTAGACTCGATACTTGTTGCTTCTGAGTCTGTGCCTAGTTTAAACTAAGTATTGAACTTAATTATTTGAACTTCAAATGTCTCGGCTCGAACTTCCTGAGATTTTTTTTTGTTTTTCTTTATTGCTCTAACTTTTGTCTAGATCGTCTTTTCAAGTTTTCGATCTAGCGAGCTTGCTCTAATTTTTTCCTAGATCACCTTTTTAGATTTTCGATTTAGCGAGCTTTTTATTTTTTTTTTTACTCTGATTGTTGTCAAAGTTGTCCTTCCAGATTTTCAACCTTGCGAGCTTGCCTTAATTTTTGCCTAAGTCGCCCTTTCAGGTTTTCAACTTAGCAGACTTTTTTCTTTTTTTTTCTTTTTTTCCCCTCTGAACTTCTGGAATCACTGTCTAATCATGCTGTCCTACCTTCCTTGACTTTTCCACACGGTACTTAAGATGACTTTTATAGGTAGTCTTAGGACTAAACATGAAAAGAAATGAATTTTGATGCTCAAAAACCCAAATGCCCCTTGTGTGGCACTTTCTCTTAAATTTTTTCTTTTCCTTTTTTTGAATTTTCTTCCCCATTTTGAAGATATTTCTTTTTTTCCTTTTAAAATTTTTTTGTTTTTAGATTTTTTGTGTGGGGAAATATTTTTTTTTATTTTAATGTGGTCGGTCCTGAAGTAACTTCTAATGTTGCCTACGTACCCCAGAATTTTGGGATCAGACCAAAACGTAGTTTGAATTTTTCCTTCCCCTGGGTTAGGTGATCGGGCTGAGAAAGAAAAAAGTATATATATTTTTTTTTAAAAGATTGCAAAGAGCTAAGAAATGAGATATTGAACTAGGTAGTAGGAAAATTGATTCGACCAAAGATGCCCTCCTTAAATGTAGTACCACTTGATTTGGTCAAGGTTGGTTGGTTCTAATAGTTTAATTCCATCGTGATCTTGAAATCTGATGGCTTTTCCAATAATATTTTCTTCAATGATGAACGGACCTCCCCAATTAGGTTTAAACTTCCCTCTAGAGTCAAAGATAGGTGATCGATTCTCTTTGAGTACCAAATCCCCGACTTGTAAGTGACGAGTTGTAACCTTCTTATCAAACATGAGAGTGACTCTTCTTTAATAAGTTTGCATGTGGCACAGAACTCTAAGTTGTTTTCTTCAATCAAATTTAGTTATTCGTATTCATGACGGACCCAATCTACCTCTGGCAACTGATTTTCTAACAAGACCTTGAAAAACAGGATTTCCATTGTAACTGGCAAGACTGCTTCCATGTCATATAGTAAAGAGTAGGGAATATCTCCAATAGAGGATTGCATTGAAGTATGATGTGCCCCTAGTATGAATGGTAACTTCTCTAACTAATCCTGATTTGATTAACACATTTTCTTGATGATTGTTTTGAGACTCTTACTAATTGCTTTAACCGTTCCATTAATCTGAGGATGGTAGGAGGATGATTTGTGATGCCGGATCTTCTACTTTGAACACAGAGTAATGACTTAAGCTTTGAAAGACGATCCACTTGCAGAAATCAGTTCAAAAGGTACCCTATATTGACTTATGATAGATTCAGTGAGGACAACATTGATACGCTTTATGACATCTTCATCACTATTTTCATCTCATCGAGCGAGTATCTATTCCGTGTTGAAAAACACCTAAGCTTGTACTTAACATATCTTCATCAGACCATGTAAACAAGTCTTTTGAAATTCCTGAGTAAATTCATTATCCCCTCGTGTTCCTCTAGGGATAGGATGGTTTCAATTTGAATTTCTTGGGAATTATTTTTTATTTCGAGGTTTCGATTAAAGGTTGAGCCCGACTTTTATTTTTTTATCCTCGGAGCTAGATTATTAGCTAATTCGTTAATGCGCTCGAGGTATTCAAAAATTTTCTTTATCCGATCAATTTCAGATGGGGTAACAGACACCTCTATAGACTCGATAATTTAACTCAACTCAACAGGAAAAGAGTAGACTTGATCTAAAGAAAGCATGACATTGATGGATTGATAAAAAAAAAATTGAATTCAGACTAACCCAAATGACTCATGAAAACTCAAGACAAGTACCCACAATGAGCTTGATTACTGACTACAGACTCGAGATATTGTTTACAACCGGTAGGACTGAGATACTATGATCTTTAGGGAACAACTAGGCAATGTTGAGAAATTTTGAGGTCATTTCTGACTGTTGATTTGATATTGATGTTTGTTATAACTGACCGGATTTACAACCCTAGTTAGACAATGGACGATTGAACTTAGGTACAATGATAACCTTGAAATATAATCAAGAATCAATTTCAGTGTTACCCCTATGATAACATTTTAATGAATCCTAATATTTTTATTGAATTATGTGCACCAATCCATTAAACAATACATTCATGCAAGGAAAATTAATTTTATTGAATTATTGAAAATCATTGACAAATAATATTTTTCATTAAATAACAATTTTCAACAAATCTAGTTTAAACCTTTGTTTTTTTTTTTTTTTTTTTTGCAATATATTTCTGTAAAATGTTTTTTTGTAAAAATCTTTTTTTTTTCTTTAGGAAAAACATAGTTCAGTGATTCTCCAAATTCCATGCAAAAAAATATATTTTTTGTAAATCATTTTTCATAAAAGAATAAATCATTTTTCCTCACTTTCTTTTGGAAAATATTTTCCTTTGAAAAATATTTTTCTTCTTTTAAATCGGTTGGGACTCGAATTAGAAAAAAGTTTGAATACCATTTTGATTTGAATTGTTCGGCCCATCTTAATTGTTGGATCGAGATAAACTAGGTCATTGCTAAAAATGGATTCTTTATTTGGTCGGTGCAGCCATTTTAATTTCAAGTCAAGTTAAATAAAAATTTTGATTCTTGAGGACAACCATACATTCTGATCTCATCATTCACATACATTTATCATTCACAAGGTCCTATTCAATAAACAACCCGGGAATACCCACAATAAGTTCGAGTCGTGACCTACAGGGGCAGTTTTTAGACTCTAAGCTTACTACGTGCAATGCAATCTTTTTTGGCCACCCTTACCCAAGTACACCTATATACATCTTGAGCTTACTCAATCAGACAGTACGTGGTGACTTGGTTTGATGTACCGTATAAGTGATAATCTAAAATTTCAACTCACTTCTTTGAAGCCAAAAACAACCAGTTTAATCCCCAAATCAGAGGTGGCACGCGATGCTTGAACAAAGGCACTCTTAAATCACCTCTTTTCTAGAATAGACGTAGTCTATCCTCCTAGTACCGTAGTATATTGGAGCAAGATCTCGCTTATGTACTGGCTTTGATCAAAAGTGCAACTGATGTATTTGGATCATCTTTAATATACCTATGGGTAGGAGTCAAGAGTTGTACCTTTAATAAATGGTTTGGCATCCCACGAGGGGACCGACCACGTACTAGTACTACGTTGGCAATCGGGACATGTGACTGTGTGGCTTACAATAGGTCAAAGGCTCAGGTCGCTCCAACCTGGGTGCATCGATATACCTTTCAAAATAATCTAATCAGACGGTACTGATGCCCTAGTTCGATATACCTTAAGGTACGTGACTGGAGTTGTGATTTTCATGAATGACATCACATCTCCGAAGAGACCGGGCCACGCACTAATGTCACGTTGGCTATATTGGAACATGCAAACGTGCAAAACAGTAAACGTGCATCTAGTGTGTGCAAAACAGAACGGGGTGTGCCCGAGGCCTTTTTCAAATAAATTGGCCCGTGGGTCAGATCAAATCAGAAAATATGGATATCTCACAAATATTGATCAAAAAATATAAAATCCATAGCATCAAAAATTAAGATCAAGGCATGTACATAAAAATATATATCAATCAAGATCATGACATGTCAAATAGGTGACCAATCAATATAGCACAAGGAATAATCAATCAGATCCAATATTGAAACATGCATAAAAAAATAAAAGGATTTTTTTTTATATGGTCCAATCAAAGATCACTTTGGGTAACCCAAACAAAATGAAATTTCAATGAACATTGAATTTGAGGATAGCACAATAGTTGTTGAAATAAAGCGTGATGACCCCCCCCCCCTTTTTTTTGAAGACATGCACAACAAATTTTTTGAGAACATAAGCTAACTTGAAGAACTCATAAGGTTTTAAATTTTACGAAGGGTCATTAAGCCAACGTGGTCGTCTCATCGGTAATCCAATACCATAGCCTTTTTGGATTTAATGGAAAAAACTTGGATCCAAAAGTGAAATTCACATTTTTTTTTTTTTTATACTTCAATCCAATGTTTTTAAAATGAGCGGCTATGAAATCAAATTCAAAATGAAAATTAATTTTTAAGAATAAATTTTTTTTTAAATATATATTTTTTAAATTTCTCATAATTTCCTCCGTCATAAACACGTGGTATTGGATCATTTTTCGAGTGCCACGTGGCAATGTTAATGGCCTTTAACAAGATTTGAGATCTTACTAACTAGTGACACTACAGGAAAATGTCGATATAGCGACGTGATTTACCGACGGTAATGTTACTTCCGTCGGTACAATAACACTATAGCGACGGAAAAAAAATATGCCGTCGGCATAGAGTTAATTTTCTGTATTTATTTTTCTTCTACTTCTATTTTCCAAATGACTTTTTTTCCCAAATTTTCATTTTCTATCAACCTAACTCTCGAGACTTCAACGAAACTCTCTCGATTTCGATCTCATCTCGTCTTCTCTCTCGATCCTCTATTTTCTTTCAACGAAACTCTCTCGATCTCCTTATCTCGTCTTCTCTCTCGATTTCGATCCTCCATTCTCTCGATCTCCTCATCTCTCTCGATTTCGATCTTCCATTCTCTTGATATCCTCTCTTGAAGTGCTGGATTTGATCCGAAGAGATCGAGCTGATCTCTTAGGGACGAAGTTTCAACAAAATCGTTAGAGATCGAAGAAAAGTAGAAGAAGCGAAAAGATCGAAAGTCTTAGGTATTCTTCTTCTCCGATTTTCTCATTAATTGGTTACTCTTTCTTTCTTTTGCTCTAATTTGGATTTCGAAAATCAATTTCAGTTTCTATAGAGTTGAAGGTGAATTATCTTACATTTGTCTAATTTTGGAAAGAATTTTGAGATCTTGATCTTGTATTCATCCTCATAGATTTGCACTCAAATTAGGGTTGATTTTTGTGACGAAAATTGAGGATATCTTAGCATCTATGGAAATTGATACAGACTCTAATTTCAAGTTCTGATAGGTTCATGAATGGTTTTGTTGAGCAAAACATTAAGTATGCCATCGTTATTATATCTGATTTTATTATTTGCTATTTTACTCTCTAATGTAATACATCAGCAAATACTAATGCATAATTTTACAAATATGCCCTCATTATTCGTAGAAAATTTGCTTGGATCGGGTGTTCATCACCTACTCGAAAAGTGTTTTGTTTTAGAAGAAAATGCATGTAAAGCACAAAACAGTTAAAATAGATGCTAAATCACATTTAATGAAAAATGAATCTAACCTATAAAAAGGAGGAAATTAGGCTACCTTCAATGAGGAAGACTTGGATTATAGTCAGAAGTCAACACGAAGACTATGATAGATACTATATCCATTGGACTGGATTATCAACATATTATGCTTGGATGTCTCCAAGGTAACATTTGGCTTTGCAGTAATTTCACTAGATATGATATTATTTCAATCACCACCACACAAATCCAAACAGATTGTGATTTTATAAATGGACTGTTTATTCATGTGTGACTGAATTGTATCCCTTGTTGATATTATTTCAATAACCACCACACAAATCCAAACAGGTTGTGATTTTATAAATTGACTGTTTATTCATGTGTGGCTGAATTGGATCCTTTGTTGACTTGGAACTTAGATCTCCACACTCTAAATTTAGACCTCTTAAGCACTTGAAGAATTTTCTTATGATAACAGGTTAACTTTGCAACACTAGTTTTGATACATATTATATGAATATGGTAAAGATACATCTAGCCGTTGTTGCATTGATATGGGTAATGGTGTTAGAGTCCAGCTAGGATATGTTTGGAGTGTCGGATACAGTAAATCCCAAAAAATTGGGTTCATGGACTCAGAATAATATTTTAAATAATTAAATGCATGTGTGATGTAGCAGTAGGAATGCCTCAGGTATGTGTATTTGTAGAAGACAGTTAAAGTCATAATAACAAGTTTTTAGTTAATGTCACTTTAACTTGATCTACATCACTATTACCTTCTACGTAATATAAAGTAAAATACTAGTGCATAAAGTAAAATATCGAATAGCACTTAGTTAATTGTCACACTTTTATTGTACTTCAAGAGTGCTTTGGTGCAAGTCGAAGTAGCACTTTAAAAAGTATAAGCTTCATCAAATATATATTTATGTGAAAGCCAGTATACCGCTATTTTATACTCTTATCTTTAAAGCATGGTACAATAGCTTCCTGGCCATCATGTGAAATATCTTAGATAATGATTCGAACATATAAAACTATTTGAATTCGAATTTGATATCCGATTTTTTGAACTCAAATTCGAATCGGAATTAGAAAGGCTTCACAAATTCATAAATAGAACAATTGAGAATTGTTATAATGTTAGTTGTTAGCTTATACTTACATTTTTCATATAGAAAATATACTATATGGATTTTTAACATTTTTCTTATCCCATACACCACTAAGGATTCTCTTTTTCGTTTCAAATTAACATTCTTGTGATATGTTCTTTTGTGTGTGTGACTATGTGTTATTGGTTTAAAGGTGACGTCATCGTAAAGTGGACATGCCAATAGATAAAAGTTGGATTCAGTTGCCTAGAAGTACCCTTGAGTATGATGAAGGAGTTATTAAGTTCTTAGATTTTGCATTTTCTCGTTCAAGGTTTGGTAACATGATTAAGTGCCCATGCGTCAGATGTCTCAATGCGATTTTAAAGGATCGAGATAATGTGCATGGTGACTTATTATGGTATGGGATGAATAAACATTACACTCGTTGGACGTACCATGGAGAGAAATTTGAAGATGAAGATAATAGTAATGAGTCTGAAGAGGGTGATGATATGCAAGGGATGTTACAAGATGCATTCAGAATCCCTAATTTTGATGATGAAGAGGTTAATGAGTCAAATGATGATGGTCTGGATGAGCCAAACGATGATGCAAACAAGTTTTATGAAATGTTGAAGGATGTTGAGACTGAGTTATACCCGGGTTGCACTAAATTTTCAAAACTATCTTTCGTTGTAAAGTTGTTACACCTGAAATGTCTTAACGGATGGAGTAATAAATCATTCGATATGTTGCTTGAGTTGTTAAAAGATGCATTTCCTATTGGAGAAAAGTTGCCAAAGAATTACTATGAATCGAAGAAGATTTTGCGAGGACTTGGTTTACATTACAACAAGATAGATGCGTGCCCAAATGATTGCATGTTATTCTGGAAAGAACATGAGAATGCAAATGAATGTGCAGTATGTGGTGAGTCTAGGTGGAAAACTGTTAAATGTCAATCAGTTGAAAACCCCTCTTATTCGTCTTCAAAGGAGAAGAAAATACCTGCAAAGATTTTGCGTCATTTTCCGTTGATTCCTAGGCTGAAGAGGTTGTTTATGTCTTCAAAAACAGCTGAACATATGAAATGGCACGCCGAATGTCGTATAAAAGATGGGGTAATGAGGCATCCAGCAGACTCTATGGCATGGGAAGCTTTAGATAATAAATACCCATCATTTGGTTCTGAACCTCGGAATGTTAGACTTGGATTAGTCACTGATGGCTTCACTCCTTTTAGTTACATGAGCACTCCTCACAGTACATGGCCCGTTGTCCTGATTCCATATAACCTCCCGCCATGGATGTGTATGAAGCAAACATCTTTTATAATGTCGTTGCTTATTCCTGGTCCTAAGGCTCCCGTGAACGACATTGATGTTTACCTACAACCATTAGTGGATGAATTGCATGAATTGTGGATAGAAGGAGTTACAACATATGATACATCAACAAAACAAAATTTTCGAATGCATGCAGCGGTTTTATGGACTATCAGCGACTTTCCTGCATATGCTAACTTGTCAGGATGGAGCACTAAAGGAAAACTTGCTTGTCCATCTTGCCATAAGGATACTTGTTCAATACGATTGCAAAAAGGAAATAAAGAATGTTACTTAGGACATCGTCGATTTTTACCACTTGATCATAAATTCCGACATAATAAAATGTCCTTTAATGGCAGAAATGAGTTGGGAGTTATGCCAAAACCGTTGACAGGCGAGGATGTGTTCGATCAATTACGTGACTACGAGCAAATCATATTTGGTAAGGCAGATAAAGATAAGGATGGGAGGAAAAGAAAAAGGGATGATTGCAAATTACCGAAGAATTGGAAGAAGAAGAGCATTTTTTTCAATTTACCGTATTGGAAGGATCTTTTGTTGCGTCATAGTTTGGATGTTATGCACATTGAAAAGAATGTGTGTGAGAATGTGATCGGAACATTATTGAACATTGAGGGTTCAACAAAAGACAATTTGAAGGCCCGTCTTGATTTACAATTAATGGGTATAAGAAAAGAACTTCACCCGATATCGAATGGGGGAAAGTTGTTACTACCACCTGCATGTTACACAATGTCTTCAGTTGAGAAAAAAAAGTTTTGTGAATGCTTGAAGGATATAAAAGTACCAGATAGTTATTCGTCTAATTTCTCAAGGTGTGTTCAAGTCAAACAATGCAAGATATCAGGGCTCAAGAGTCACGATTGTCATGTTCTAATGCAACAATTTATTCCACTTGCACTAAGAGGAATCTTGCCTAGGAATGTGTGTTTGATTTTGATTGAGTTGTCCACATTCTTCAGACAATTATGTTGTAAGGTTCTAAGGATAGGGGAGTTAGAATGCCTTGAATCTCAGATTGCACTAACACTTTGTAAAATGGAGATGATATTTCCGCCGGCTTTCTTTGATATTATGGTGCATTTGCCTATTCATTTAGCCGGTGAGGCCAAGTTGGCCGGACCAGTGCAATATAGGTGGATGTATCCAATAGAAAGGTACTTGCACAGGCTAAAGTCATATGTACGTAATAAAAATCATCCAGAAGGTTCTATTGCTGAAGGGTATCTTTGTGAAGAATCGTTGACATTTTGCTCGAGGTACTTGCATGGGATTGAAACGAGGTTCAATCGACCAGTGCGTAATAACGATGTTGTTGATGATGGTTCAAGTGAAAAATTGTCAATTTTCAAAGAAAATGGTCGTGTTATAGGAAAGGCAATCTCACAAATGTTGGGACGGAGTGAGTGGGAACAAGCTCGTCTATACGTGCTAAACAACTGTGATGAAATTGCTCCATTTGTTCGGTAAGATAAATCATTTCAAATCATTTTTATTTATATTCATAATTGATAGTAGTCCCTAATCAATGAAATAATTTATTGTACAGACAACACAAACAGATGATTAAAGACACTCATAATCACATGAGTGTTAGGGATGTGGAGCAAAAACATGTGAAGGAGTTCGCCGAATGGTTTAAATATTATGTATGTGATAAATATCATCAAAAGTAACCCACTTAAATATAGTTTTAAATGTATTAATTTCATTCTTTGATCTTAATAGGTTTCACAAATGCGATTAAATGGTGAAGACGTAAATGAACAAATCTATCAGTTAGCTCTCGGCCCTTCTCATAATGTGATTTGTTTTAAGGGCTTCATTGTAAATGGCTTTAGATTTCACACCAAAGAACGAGATAGCCGGAGAAAAACTCAAAATAGTGGAGTATTTGTCTTTGCAGAAACACATAGTTTTGCAAGCGCTAAGGACACTAATTCGGTGACAGGTAATGTAGGATACTATGGCATCTTAAATGATGTTTTAGAGCTGAAGTATCCAGGTGGGAATCGAGTCATACTATTCAAATGTCATTGGTGGGATGTCATAAACCGTGGGGGATTCAAGCAAGATGAATATGGTTTCAAATGTGTGAATGTTACACGGACCTTAGCCACCAACGAACCATACATTCTTGCAAATCAAGCACAACAAGTTTTTTATATAAAAGACAACACCCATTGTGATTGGCGTATTGTAATAAATACACAACCACGAGACTTATACAATATGGAGCCGGAAGATGATGTAGTAGCAGAACCTTTCCAAGATAATGAGTCAGGGTTGCATCAAAATGCAATCGATACAAATGATGATATTATCACTTGGAATAGGAACGATATCCAAGGAGTACTTGTCGAAGGATATGTTGGTGATGATCAAGGCTTTATTAATGATGATGATGAAGATTACATCTAGTATATGATTGATTGTGTAAATTGTTATTTTTTTTATAATAATAGTTTGTTTTAATAAAATGAAATTACTCTGTCATTTGATGAATATATTGATTTTAATTATCTGAGGAAATTGTTGGTTAGATATGTTGCGTAGAAAATCATCCAAACAGGTGGTCCAACAGACAGTGGGGAGAAATAACCCCTCAAATTCAGTCTCAGATGCATCATCTAGTATAGCTAAATCATCTATGAGAGGTGGAAATGGGAGTAGTAATACAGGTATGATATGCTTTATTAAGTTATTTTGAATACCTTGTAGTATCATTAATACAATGTTTGTCTAAATAAGTTTTCATTGACATATTTTTTGTTTTGTTATATTTTTTTAACTCTTTAAACAGCTTCTAGCAGTACTAGAAGGAGAGGGCCTACGCGAGGTGTAGGAAATTTTGGACAAAAAGTAGGGCAGAAGATGTTAGTGGATTGGAATGCTCATTGTCAGCCAATAGGAAAAAATTCTAGCCATTTTACACATTTCCTAGGGTACGTTGTGAGGCATTCTGGTCATGCCCCATTGCAATTCAAGTCATGGACTGAGGTTCCAGAGCATGCAAAGGATTCCTTGTGGCGAGAAGTTCAGGTAAATATAGATTACTTTATATTTTAGGTATTGATTTACGTTTGCCTTAACAATATGATATATGTTTATTATTTTTCTTGTAATGTTTATTTTTTAGAGATTTGTTGAGATTGATGATGATAAAAGAGATTGGGTAATGCTATCCATGTCAATGAAATATAAAGATTGGAAGAATGACTTGAAACAGAATTACTTACAATTCGATACGGATGAAGAAAGATTGCTCAATATTCCTAACAATGTCTCAGAAGCTGATTGGACCTGGCTCGTCCACTATTGGAGTACTCCTAAGGCTCAGGTATAAATTATTAAGAATTTGTTAATTAACAAACCTTTATTATAATTTTATGAAATTTGTGTAGGTTGTATCCAAGAGGAACAGTGAGAATAGGAAAAATCAAGTAATCAAACATGTTGGGGGGACAAAAAGTTGTGCTCAACATCGTCATGAATTGGTGCGTATCTAATATCGGTCATTTTGATTATTTCATTATCTTCTAATATTCAATGTGATTTATGACATATTTAATATGATTATGTTTGTGTTACTAAAGGGTGAGGGTAGAGAACCGGGTAATTCACCTACTCGAGCTGAAGTCTTTAGGAAAACCCATACTAAAAAAAATGGGTCACCATCTGATCCTAAGTCGGCTGAGCTTATGGTATGTGATCTTCAATAAATTTTAATATAATGCCAAATAAATAAATTTGAATAAGTTCATACTAATTAGTTCATTTTTGTTGTATAGGCTAAAATGAAAATGGATCATGAAAAAAGTGGTGGGTCAGATTCTACGCCTATAGGCGAGAAGACATTCACTGACGCGTTTGGACCAGATGGGCATGGTCGAGTGCGTACATATGGTCTAGGCCCAACACCGAAATCAGTTTTTGGCTCCTCTTCTCACTCATCTCGTACTAGTTATGCCGAGATGCAATCTCAGTTGACCAATCTACAACAAACGTTAGAGGAAAATAAAAGAGAACATGAGGAGAGGTTTGTTGAGATGCAGAATCAAATGCAAAGTCAAATCCAGAGTCAGGTGCAAGAGCAAATAGCGCAATACTTCCGCACCATGTTTCCAGACGGTCATCCTCCTAGCCAAGGGTTATGAGACTTTTTCTATATGCTTGTTTGTCTTTCCCATGACATTTAACTTTTTTTGTATTATCTTCGTACAATACTTAGACTATATTAGATAACTCTGCATTTATTAAGTAAAACCTTTTTTAACTCTGCATGTATTAAGTAAAACATTTTTAAACTTTAGATGTATTAGGTAAAACCTTTTTAACTCCGCCAATGTACAACTAACGTTTTACATTGCCGGTCCCAAGCCCGGATAAAGGAGGAGGGAGAAGGTATGCCATGGATTCATCACTATGAGCTTATTTGCTACAGATTTTAAATTCATTGAAATGTATTTTATGTCCTTTTTGTCTTCTTTTTCCCATTTTATTGTACCTATCTGAAATTGGTAGCTTTCTCCAGTAGACCATAAAGTTATGACATTTTGGATGTTGGGATCATGCATCCTGAACTCAAACCTACTAGAGTGCTTTTGATTGGACAAGTGGGTTATGTTGTCAATGGCATGCGATCAACCAAAGAAGCATGTGTTGGTGATACTCTTTATCATACTAAAAGCCTTGTAGAGCCTCTTCTAGGTATTTCTTCTTTTATCATTACTTCACTTAGTAATGCCATTTGCTAAATTTATAGCTTGAGTTGTTGGTATGAAGGGACATGTTTGGAGCTGTTAATTTAAATTGATTCAATTGCTTTGCAAGATATGGTGATATGTGTACTGGGTATTTGATTCTTCATCTTTTTAGGTAGGTCTAGGAAGTGGGGAATTTGGAAAAATTGTATCTTGTCTGCAGTGTAATTAGTAATAATAGCTTATGAAAATCATGCAAAATACTTTTTATGAATATTATTTCATTTTTCCACAGCTTTGACAAGTTATTTTCATGGCAGAAGTCTGATCAGGAAATTGATTATTTTCCCATGCCAATAGTTTTGATAGGTCAAGATTCTGATTCAGATGCAACTATTGTACAACTTAGCTTTGGAGATCGCCTTGGGGTTCTTGTTGACATGGTGAAGTGACTCAAATCATGTTCTTTCTTATGAGAATTAGAGAAAGAGTGATGATCAAGACATGTCAAACATAAGGTGAGATGGCATAAGGGTGCATCTTGAAGCTGCTGTCAAGGGTTTTTGTATGTCATTCCCATCACTGAGAATATTGAAAGCTTCTTACTGTTTGCACTTCAAGATGAAGGCTCTGTTTTACTTGGTACAAAACTGTCCTCTAGTCAGTGAAGTTGACTTAACTGTTGATATTAGTCCTGCAATACCAACACAAGTATCGATAATATCGACTAGTTTTGATGGGTACCGAGATGTAGATCTTGCATCATATAGGATGTTGAAAGAAAGACTGTTGTCATCACAATCCTTTAGATATTTACTTTAGCTTTTTGTAAGATCTTAATGCTGTTTCCTGTATTTAAGTGGTATTTCTTTATTTCATTCACAATCCTACTGAGCTGTTCTTTTTCATGCTTATGCAGATGTGGACCTCATAACTCTCTTGGTATTATCTGATTCCTTATCTTACCTGAACCTTAAAGGGTGTACTTCAGTAACCGATGTGGGCATTTCCAAACTTATGCTCATGAACAGAAGCATTCAGCCTCATTGGCCTTTAGACTTCAAAAGCTGCATGTTGGTGGCTGCAAGAGTGAGTGAAACTTTCTCCTTTTCATGATTTTATCCCAATGTGGTGAACCTATTAGGAATGATCTTCCTCAAATATTTTGATTTTGCATACAAAAGAGGAAACAAAGATCTTGCTATTTTTTGGAATTCTTGCAATATTTTTGAGAATTTAAAATACGGGGAATATATATATAATGAATCAGATTTCCACTCAGAACTTCAGAAAAACACAAAAATAAGTTATAGATGCCCGAGGACTCCCTTGCCACAGAATTCCTTATTATATGATCCTATACATATGTATGATGTATCATTTTTTCTTTGGCAGGTGTTGATGTAACACTTTTGAGATGGTGCTGATGCTAGATCATCCTTAGGGTCTACCCAACTGGACCTATTACTTGCCTATATTTTAACAATCTTCACTATTGTAAAATGCTTGTTTCTCAACATTATGATTAATGGTCTTAACAGGTAATTTCTGATTGTATTGTGAAAAATATCGTGGAATCCTTGAGGCATTTACAATTCTTAGGTCTGTGCTACTGCCTTGGAGACTTGTCTTCAATAAGCTTCCAATTCAGGTCTGCAATCTTGTATATCAATCATTTATTTTACATGCAGGATAACTCTTCTGCATGTTCTCTATAAGAAAATGTATGCTTTTTCTCTTATTATATTTAAAGAAATCACAAGCACATGATGCAAATTGCTTTTTCCACATCTTTGAATTTCCATCATCTGGGGATCATCGAGACGGACGCTCAATACCATATTTGATTGACACTTCTAGCCGTATGGATGCATCATGTCCTTTGTGTCACATAATTAAGATTTCAAGGGAAATTTAAGGTTTAACATTTACTGAAACACACTAGGTTTTCTTTAGAATTATCCCCAAAATATTTGAATTTTGCTTTGCCACTTTGTTTCATGTCCATAATAGTACTTTTTTATGTTCTGTTTAAATTCATGGGAGAGTTTTCTATGTGTGTGTGTGTGTTTGGTGGACAGTGGCAAGCTTTGGCTGGATCAGCAAAAGCCAGGTCGTGTTTTTGGAGATTCGTTCTGCTACAATTGTCTGTGGTGCGGGCTGACATTATGTCGGATGGTATTGGTGGGGAGATGGCAGAAATCGAGGCTCTTATGGAAGAAGCAGCAGAGCTTGTTGATGAATCACAGCCCAAGAACCCAAACTACTATAGGTAACTCTGAAAATAAAAATTTCTTTCTGGCATATTATAAAACTCTTATTCATTTATTTGATTTTGATTTTGATTTTTATTGTTATTGCAGCACTTACAAAATACGATATGTTCTGAAAAGACAGTATGATGGTTCATGGAGATTCTGTGGATGGGGTGTAACTCAACATGATTCTTTCAACTTTTGAAGATATGTATTAATCATGGCCTAACTATCCTGCACAGCTGGGCCTGTTCATTCTTTTCCTCGTCGAAGGTGCTGTTACCTAATAATTACATTGATCATTTTTTTATTGGTTGAGTTTACATTGAACATGACACATGAAATGTGGTAACCAATCACATGCTTTCTTTTTTGTTTTATTGGTTCTGCATGGCTCACCTCCATTTTCACTTTAATAGGAGGGAAGCAACTTGTTCCTGTGGGTCTTGGAGATTATGATCAATGCATTGAAGATGATTTCACGGCATGGTATGAACTTTGAAGAACTCCCATAATCTTTAGGATATTTCTAAATGAACCCTTCTTTCTCTCTCTAGATTTTGGTTAAATTGTCTGATTTTTTCAAATCCTCTTCTAGGTGAGAATTGGTATGGCCTGAGTTGGATCAATTGCTTCGGGATGAAGATGACGCAACAAGTATTTCTACTCCTTACACTGCTGCTGTACTTGAATATCGTGTTGTATTTCATGACGCCACAGATGCATCACTACAGGATAAGCACTGGAGTAATGCAAATGGCCATGCTATTCATGACATTCAACATCCATGCAGGTACTAAAGAGAACTATTCTTATGCAAGATGGATTATTTTAAGTTCAATCTAATTTCCTTGATTATTTTTTTCTATGAATTAATACATTCCATATTCTCTGAATGAAGAGCCAACGTAGCTGTGAGGAGGGAGCTCCATACACCGGCTTCTGATCGCTCTTGTACTCATTTGGAATTTGACATTTTTGGCACTGGCCTTGTGTAAGTTACTTCTGTTAGCTTTCTTTCATGTGAATGGGTAGTTGTGTCTTGGAATTTCCATCTGTGTTTTAGTTTCCATATTTTGAGTACTGTAGTAGTCCAAAGGGTATACATTGGAAATGGAGATAGGAAGACATAGGCTGTTGTTGGGTACTGCAGTAGACAATCCATCCTGCAGCTCAATAAATCCATGTTATATAGATGGAATAAGTTTTTTTTTTTTTTTTTTTTAAAGTAACATCTTTTATTGATGGGGTAGCCCTATTTTTAATCTTTTATTTTATTTTCTTCTTCATATCAGCCAATAAAATAGTTTGATCATTCTAATTTACACACAAGACACATACAACCCAGTCTATATTTCTTCATGGTTGATGATTTTGTCATGTTGTGGATGCTATTGCAGCTCTAGGCTCTCTAATCACGGTGAGTTTGTTTAATTACTCAAAAAATATAGTTGGATCTTTAAGTCATTAATTACACACATTTGTTATGGAATTTGAATGGGAGTTTTACATATTTTTAACTGAATTGGTGGTGGAGTTGGATCACAGGCATGAACGTTTTACGGTTTTGCTTGCAAGGAAGTGGCCAATGTCTCAGGTAACTGCAACAAATGTACAGAAAATTCCATGCCTCAACACACTTGTGCTGCTGTTTTCACTGGTGACTGAATTGTGTGCCAACAAATCCTCTGTAAAGATTAGACATGAAAAAACTTAACAGCACAAACTGTGATTAGTGGAGCTGTGTGAGGTCTTGTTTGCTTATGCAGGATCACCGATATGGATGGACAGTAGCACCACTTCTCAATGCAGAGAGATAGAGAAAGTGGTTGGTAGTGCATTGGAGAAAGTGTGTGAGACATTTACAAGATTGAAGGTGTTTGCGCTCTCAAACAAGGCCGTAATTAGACCATTGCCAACGTGATTCAACATCCAAAGCATAGCAGTCAACAACGATTTTGTATTTACAAGAATTGAAATGTACAAGCTTATATTTGGATTTTGTATTTTGTTTTATGGGTAATGCTGTGTTTGGGGACAGCAGTGCATTAGCTCGAATTTGAGGAGAGAAATAAATTTACAGTAGGGTGGGGGCTGGGCTGGCGTTTTGATTTTTTTTTTCTAACAAAATAGCATTTACCGACGGACATACAAAGTCTGTCGGTAAAGATGTAACTAAGTGACGAAAAACAAATTTCCGCGTTAAATTTTTTCCAGAAAATAAGACCTACAGCGACGGTACTTTTGTTATGCCGTCGCTAAAACAAATACCGACGCCACCTACTCCGACGAGTGCCGACGAAAAATGACTCCGTCGGTATAATATTTGACGACGGACTTCTGTAGATTTAGCGACGGATTTAACCGTCGGTATAAGTCTCTTTTCTAGTAGTGTGAGGAAAGCAAACATTTTTTTTTAAAAATAAATGTGTTGCTGCCAGCACAACACTCACACACAAAGAACCTGCATGACCTCATCTTATTATTTTTATTTGCTTGCTGCCAACCCACATCACTCACAACCTTCTTTTTTTGTTTTTATATGCTGCCAGCACACATCAATGAGTCAATTGTCTTAATTTTTGTCCAACCTTCATGTTCCATTACCTCTGGCAGGTATGTCGCCATTTGCCTTACCTTATAATCAGATCAGTAAACTCAAAAAATATACCAGGCTTTTTAATCTCCCCATCAAGGTAGTGGAGAGCAGTTTCACCATCATTCACAATTGCAACTGTACATTCCAAATATGGCAATTCTTTGGGCTGTGTAATGGGAATCCCTCAAAGCACTTGTCAAAACATAGTCCTTAAACCCATTAATCAACGCATGGGCTTCCAAAGTTCCAATGCATCCACGTAAATGGGGCTGCCATGAGCTTCCTAAAATAGATTTTATCTTGACGTCCTCGAATAATGAGGTCAAGAAATCCCATGAATAATGAGGTTCTTCCATGACAAAACATTCAGTGTAGTAATCTGTACTCCATTAGTGCCAAGAATTTCCCCCAAATCGAGTTCCATTGTTATATCAAGATTGCTATCTGCAGCTGATGTCCTAAGAGACGCTTTTAATGGAAATGAAGCAAGATTCATGCAAGTATATTTCCCAAAAAAAAAAATGAAACTCTACGATTTTCTCTAATAGTGGCGAGGGGAAAGATACGTAAGAAAATTCTAGAGGAGCAAAGATGATTACAAAACTTAAATCAATAAAATCCTGGAAAATTCTGTCAAGAACCGAATGCAATCTGATCGCAAATGAAATGAGCTTGTTTGAACTCAACAATCTGAGAAATCTAGTCCATGGGACCATGTTTCTTGATTCGGTTACCTTCTGAATTAGATCCCAATTGAAATCATCACAAACCAATGATTGAAGCTCCAATGTGTCGATGAAAAAAAAATCCAGCAACTCCATGGATTGAATAAGGACCTTGCGTGAAGATATCAGGGTAAGAAATCGAAACCCCATTGATTTTGACTAATCTTTCTTGGAGATTAATCTTTGTAATTGCATTATCTTTTCCATGAAGAAGGTTCAAAATGCAGCTATCTTGGCGTTTGTTTAATAGATCATCTATTAACAGCTTGGTGGAAGGAGAGATGCGGTAATGAAGGAGAGAGAGAGAGAGAGGGGGGGCAAGGAGACAGACGTTCTCTCTCTTCCTCTGCTGTTTTCCGTTTTTAAACATATGGTGAAGAAGATAAAAACAACAAAACCTGTTTTCTGCTAATGGCACACCATGTGTAAAAAGTTTTTTTTTTCTTGGATTTTTTAAAAAAAAAAATTTTCTTGGAGTTCTCTCCTCATCACGAACAACATTAAAAAAGGCAATGGTTTTATTTCCCACCACATCACTCACAAATAACTTATTTTCACAACTCGCCGCATATGCCTAGTAACGCACCAAAAAAAATTCATCCAAATTTTAAAAAAAAAAAAAAAAATAAATAATCATAACTCTCATCCCAACCACCATCATTCCGTCCTCCATTTATGTCAATTTGAATCTTTAATTATTTAGGATCTTTTCAAAATAACCCTAGATTGAATCATAAAAAGTGATATTCCAAAATTACATACCCAAAATCAATCCAAATAATGCCAAGAAAAGATAATACAACCTAAAAATATAAAATAAACCAAATAATGAAAATGGTTCAACAACCATTTTTTCACACTATTATTCTTTTGACATCCTGCATTATTTAGGGTCAGTCTGAATGATCCTATATTGAACTATAAAAATGTGCCAAAGTATTCGAAATCCAAACAAATGATCAATAATTAAGCCAAAAAAAATGATAAAAAAAAATAAACAGATAAATAAATAACTAAAAATAAATTAAAATAAAAGGTCCTACTGGCAGTGCTTCCCATACTTAGGGCTTTCCAAGTTTGATCCTCAATAATCCCAAGTGGAGTCGCCACTAAAAGCGCCCTCGATCCGCGGGGTGCGCAGATCCGCTTTTGGCCTTTGAGGTTTGGGAGTCACCACCTAGCTATTGCAGTATAGGAATCGAACATCGACTCGAAACGAATAAAAAAATAACTAATCTACTACAAAAAAAATACTGAGTTCGAGGATCACATTACGGGGTTGGAAGGTGTTAGGTACCAACCCCGCCCAGCAAATGCCAGTCTCTACTAATTTCCAAATAAAACTACATTACTAAAAAAATCTAAATAATTTTTAAAAAAATAAAATTGTTTACCTTTACGAACGCAACGATTTTGTTCCCTCAGATCTGATAGAACAACTCCTTGTACAGCACTCCTCGCTTCGTTCTGTCATCGGATTCGCTTCAGATCTCCAAGACGAGGTACTTTCTCCTTATATCTGAATTTTTTAACTTTTTCTTGATTTCTAGGTGTTTTTGAAGAGCTTCTAGGTGTTTTTTGAGCTAAAGTTGGGGTATGGATGTTAGGTAAGGAGTTAGGACTTCAAAATCAAGGTTTATGGGAAGCTAGGGAAACTTTTTGACCTACTTTTCTTAGGGTTTATTTTTTCATACGAAAATAGGTTGTAGAAACCCCTATTTATAGACTTTTTTTAGGTACTCTTTAGATAGAGTTAGAGTTTAAGTATGTTTCTTTTAAGTAGTTTTAGAGTTTATTTAGAATTCT
Source organism: Akebia trifoliata (assembly GCF_017979445.1). Lineage (NCBI taxonomy): Eukaryota > Viridiplantae > Streptophyta > Magnoliopsida > Ranunculales > Lardizabalaceae > Akebia > Akebia trifoliata. The sequence continues at coordinate 24,081,215 of NC_141376.1, forward strand.
ATTAAATAATTTTAGAGTTTAATTTTCTGTTAGGTAGTTTGACTTTAGTCTTATTAGATTGATTATGGTTTTGACTTTGGTCTTATTTGATTGACTAGAATTTAAGATTTTGACTTAAGTCTCACTTGATTGACTTGATTTTAGGGTTTTGACTTAAGTGTCATTTGATTGACTTGATTTTAGGGTTTTGACTTAAGTCTCACTCGATTGACTTCAATTTTAAGATTTCACTTTATATTAATTAATTTTTTAATTATTAATTATTAATTTGAGAATTTTTAATTATTAAAATTGTAAAATTATCGTTTTACCCTCGAATAAGACTTTTGTGTTTTAAGTCATTTTTCAATGTTCCAGGATGTTTTGGAATCGATTTTTCGTAAGGAATTCAATGGGAATATAGGTTTTTGTCATTTCTTAAATTTTTTATACTAAATGGTTGTGAACTTTATGAGGGGTATCTTCGTAATTTTGTCAAATTTTGTGAAAATTAGTGAAATGATTTATTTGATTTTGATTTGTTATTCTATGTGTTTGAAAGGATTTCTCTAAGCATAATGTAGGTTCTAGGGATGTTTTGAGGTCAGGGGTATTTTGATAATTTAGTCATTTTTTAGTGATTTTTATTGTAAAATTTATTTTTATCTGTAAAATGCTGATTTCTATGTTTTTGGAGTTATATTTTTCTAGTGTAGTATAGTTTCTACAGTTTTGTTAGTTCGAAATACCTTATCCAAATTTCTGAAACATATCTAGTAACAAAATAGAGCATTGAAATAAACATCCATCATTGGGAATCGTTGCAATCAGGTTGACGAGTTGATTAATCAGGCGAGTGCAAAAATGGGGTGTCTACACCACCTAGTTTTATGGTCTAAGAGTCAAAGATGACTCTAAACAAATAAGAAACACAAAACTACAAAGAGGTTATGGGTAGGAAGATTAGGTTACAAGATTAGAAGGTGTTAGGCACCAATCCTACCCAATGAAAGTCGATCTTTGCTATTCTCAAAGATTTACATTAAAAAAAATAGCCTAAACCTAAAATAAAAATTACATTTTTTTTACCTGAGTGATTGCGTCGATCGATTCCTTCAGAAATTGGCAGTAAGCGTTCATTGTGCGAATCGTCTTGAATTGTATTTACTTCTAAATCTGCTCTGATCTTTGAGGTGAAATTTTTTTCTTTTAAATCTAAATGTTTTTCTGACTTTTTGGGATATTTTTTAAAATTTTTGAATATTTACAGGTTGAAAATTAGGGTTTGGGATTAGATATTGACTTAGGACTCTAGATTTAAGGTTTTGAAAATTTTTTGAAAAGTTTTTACTTTTATTTTCTAGGATTTCTTAAAAACCATGAGAGTAGGTGGTAGATCTCCCTTTTTAAAGAGCTTTATTGATAAGATTGGGTTTGGATTAGGTCTCTTTTAGATAAAGTCTATATCTAGCTAATCTTTTCAGTAATTTAGATAAGATTTCAAGTGATTTTATTTGGATTTTGATTTTTTGACTTATGTAAAATGAATTTTTTAAATTTTGGAGAACCCCATAATGAAAGATTATTTATTAAATTATTTTGAATTCTTTGAGACCCTTGGTGGAAGATTCTTTATTAAATATCAAGTAGGCCCCACTTGAATAAATGGACTGCCATTTGAAATTTGACCTATAGGCTTAAATAATTGAATTTATTTATTAATAAATTTTAATTTGATTTATTAAGATTTTAATTTATATTAATTAATATTTTAATTATTAGTTTTAGATTTTCAAATTTCAGGGTTGGAAAATTATCGTTTTGCCCTCAAAGAGGGCTTTTGCATTGGGATGTCGTTTTTTTATGTTGTGAGATATTTTCGAATCAGTTTTTCATAAGGAATTCAATGAGAATATTGGTTTGTATCATTTATGGATTTTTTTTTACAAGAAATGATCATGGAGCTACGAGAGGCATTCTAGTAATTTTGTCAAATTTTGTGGAAGTGAAATAATTTATTCGATTTTAGTTTATTATTTTATATGTTCGAAAGAGTTTTCCTAAGCATAATGTAGCCTCTAAGGGTGTTCTGGCGTCAGGGTTATTTTGGTTATTTGATTATTTTTTTATGATTTGTCTTGTAAATATTCTTTTAATCTCAAAATGATGATTTCTATGTTTTGAATCAAATTTTCCTAGCGTGGTGTGGTTTATAAAGTTTGTTTGAATGAAATATCTCATCTAAACTTTGAAAACACATCAATAACAAATAAAAAAAACTTTAGAATATTCGTCAATCATTGAAAATCGTCGCAATCGAATTGACAAGTTGATTAATCAGTCAAATACAAAAATGGGGTGTTTACAACATGTAATTAACTATCATACTCTGTACTAGAAATTATCTTATACATCTAATGCACCCAAATTACATTACTCCAATTCATAAAGATTTAGTAACATAACATATATTTGTTTGTCAACTTGAACAAGACAACCCAACTTGTTTATTAAACATGTTAAATAAGTCATGACGTATTACTTGTTTAATAAATGAGTTAGGTTTGGGCCTAAGGCTTTGACACTATCATTAATTAAATAGGTTGGGTCCATAATAACCCTATCTCAACACTGTATTTATTGACACCCTACCCATCAATGTCCTTAGGAAAAAGACTAACGATAAATTGACATGAAAAAAACCACTCGAAATTTACTCATTGATGTGGTTGTGTGTACAAAACCAAATATCTTTTTTCGAGTGATTTTTTGACTCATAGAATTTTAAGTCACAATGCTCAGAGATTCTCTAATATGTGCTACATCAAGACTCATAATGGTAGTTTTGCAAATTAGGAATGCCATTAAATTCAGACAGACTCATGTAATTGGTGGATCTCATACTTTTGTGAGCACTAAGCAAAAAATTCTCCATCTTTTTTTCTTGTCCATCCCAAAGAAAAATATATATGATTGTGTGCACATGCCAAGCCGAGTGAATTTCAAGGGACCTTTTTAAGAGTACGAATTTGATGGTAAGAAATTTATGTGTTTAGCTGATGAACAAATGGCATGATGCCACATGTATTAAAAATTTATTGAAAGAGTACAAATTTGCCGTTAATAAATTTCATTGCTAAGGGCATGATGCCGTGTATATTAAAAAAATTTACTCAAAATGGAACTTTTAACTATTTAGAACGTTAAATTTTTTTTCTCCACCAACCAATCACACTTGCTTTTTCCAATACACATGACATCATGCCATTGCTTCATCGGCTTAGCACAGAAATTTCTTAACAGCAAATTCATACTCCATTTTTCAAGTCAGTCCACCACCACTCTAGGAAGAGCCAACAGATTGGTTCATTTTTCAAGTTCACTAGGTAAGTTGGTAAAAAATTAAAACGAGTTTAATAATCGAGTCAACTTGAAATACAACTTGGCAAATAGTTAACTAGATCTGAGGTCAAGATTTTTAAAACATCAACCAACATTTAGTATGGAAAACAAGGTTGTTCACGTTCTTTAATGTGAAGGGTTTTAAATTTAATTATCCAGGAAAACTAGTATAAAACTAACCGGAGAGAGAGAGAGAGAAAGAGTGAAGTGGAGGCATGACTAAGCAAATTTAGGGAGATATTGAGTGAGTGGGTGATATTGAGTGACATCTTATGCCAGAAGCTCCTCACATACCATCTTCCCACCTCTCCGCTTTGTCTTCTTCCTATCGATTTGTCTGATCTCTCTGTCATAGTCCCGTTCAGCACCCTACTATTTACCCTACGCTTTGCCCTACGTGTTTAGTCTTACATGGGTTAGAAGTTTTGGAATGAGATGATTTTCGATGAGGATGATCTCCAAAATCAGCCCATTCCAGAACTTCTAACCTCATCAAAAATGGTTCAAAAAAAATGGACGGTCCACAATTTTTCAACTTATAAACATGGGGTTAGAAATTTCAGAATGAACTGATTTTTGGTGAGGATGATCTTTTAACGGTAGAGATCATCCTCACTAAAAATCAGCCCATTCCAATACTTTTAACCCATGTAGGACAAAACACGTAGGGCAAAGCGTAGGGTAATTAGTAGGGTGCCGAACATTTCCAATATATATATATGACTTTCCCAATTTTTTTCTATTAATAGAAAAAACAAATCGCTTATGTTTAATGGGTCAAGATCCGTTGAGTTGTGACGAGTGACTTATAAAAGAAAAAGTTTAAATTCGAAATCCCACGAATGAGATTTATCTTCAAAATAGGTATCCTTGAGAAGTCCGACTGTTGGATTTCGTGCTTACACGGTTGAGGTTATGTGTTTTCTCATGAGTCAATCTTCATGACTCATCAAACCGGACCCGTGTTTAATATGTACCAATATTATACTTTGGCAAGAAAGATAATAGATTTTATTAAAGAGTCAGGATCATGTACACACACCAAACGAGCAGGGTTGAAATCAATGTTTTAATATCCGATTTGTTGATTAGATATATGGGTTTTGTTAACGTGTGTTCTAAGGGCACAAGTTAAAGTGCAATAAATACACTTTAGAAATTGGAAGCAAAGGTATTTTGGTAAAATATAATTTTTTAAAGGACATTTTAGATACAAAATCCAATTTTCAAAGTGTATTTATTTCACTTTAACGTATGCCCTTTAACATGACCCTATATTAAATATTCATGAATGAATGAGGATCTAGTATGGTGTCATGTTCCTATAATAGAGGTAAAGTGTCTACATGAAACGTTTTTGTTGGAATTTGAAATATCTGACTCTTAACCAAGGTGTGCAGGTAACCTAATGTATTTGAACTCTAACAAAAATGTGCTATTTAGACACCTAACATTATTATAGGAACGGGATACTGTTCTAAATCATCACTCTTCACGAAAGAATGAGGATCCAGTTCGGTATCCCGTTCCTATAATAAATGTAAGGTGTCTACATGGAACGTTTTATTGGAGTTTGAAAAACCCAAGGCTCTTAACCAAATCGTTCGCACAATCTAATACTTTTGAACTACAACAAAAAAATGTTTTTATTGGAGTTTGAAAAACCCGAGACTCTTAACAAAATCGTTCACACAGTCTGGTATTTTTGAACTCCAACAAAAATGTGTCACGTAGACACCTAACATTGTTATAAGAACGGGAATCCGTTTTGGATCATCACTCTTCAAGAAATTTGTCAAATTCTAATTCAAATGCCATATTGATGTATGTTTTTTTAAAAACTTAAAGTTATCTACACATTTTTCATAAAATATCTTTATTTATTATTTCATATGAGAGTTACTATTGCCATACCAACTTTTGTTAACGCCACACCAATTATGAGCATTTCTTTATTGATTTACATAAGAATTGATACTACATTAGCAAAAGTTGGTGTGGCAATAACAACTCTCTTTTTTATTCTTTAGTTCTGATGATTTTATTATATTCGTCATTAGTATAATTAAGTTTAGGGTTTATAGTGCAATAATTACACTTTGAAAATTAGAATTTGAGGTATTTTGATAATAAAAAGAGCAAAATTTTAAAAGGCATATTTGATATAAAATCCAATTTTCAAAGTGTATTTATTACACTCTAAAGTATCCCAACATGATCTTTGATTTTGTTACAAAATCCAATCAAATCACAAACTAAATTTTAATCATAATCCGGTGTCCCGTTCAATACATAGGGGCATACTTTTGTTGGAGAAAAAATACATTGGGAAGTGTGAACAGATTACTTAGAAGCGGGAGGTGGCTCAATCTCTAACTAAAGCATGCCACTTAAACATCGTTCGCATAAACACCGTATTGGATCCTGGCTCTGAGTCATTTTTAAAACATTTATGGGAATGTATCCCATACTCACATCTCGAATTTTCCTCCATTAATGTAATAAAAGAAGGAAAATTTTTATTCAAATGGGAGATCCATTCTACGAGATTTTAGGTGTGAAAATGGGGATTTGAAGTTTAAGCCTTACTCCTTGAAAGTATATGCGCTATCCAACTCTTCATCAAAAGCCAAAGAAGATCTAATTAAGGTGCAATGTACCTATAATTTAATTTTTTAGTCGGGATGAATGCGCACTGTTAAGTAAGCTGCTGATGTGACATGGGCATAAAATTATAAATCTTTTTCATTGGAAACATACGAAAAAGATGTGCAGTCATGCGCCCTTACCACATCAACCACGTATCCAACTGCATATCAAATCTGTTAGCATTCATCATTATTCTTTAATTTTTCATAGAAAGATGATACTGATGAGTCACCTTGAGATTGAAGACATCTAATTAATAAGTGACATTTTCATGATGATCACTCTGATCATAACATGATACATTGAGCAGTTGAGTTCCACAAAGTCAACCATGTGAATTAGTCAATTTTTATTGAGCATTTATTAATATAATATATAATAGGAAAATGGATTTTGTTAATGTATGTCGTAAGGGTACATTTTAAATACACCTTGAAAGTAAGCATTTGAGAGTAATTTTGATAGAATTTTTTTTTTTTTGAGGGCAATTCTAGTAGAAAAAATAAGTTTGGAAGTATGTTTAGTGCAATGAGAGGAACATGTTAACAAAAAGAAGACTTAGGAAAAAAGCATGTGAAGTAGTCAATTTTTTATCGAGAATTTATTAATATAATATATAATAGGAAAATGGATTTTGTTAAGATATGTTGTAAGGGTACATTTTAAATACACCTTGGAAGTAAGCATTTGAGGGTATTTTTTTTTTTTTTTTAAAGCATTTCTAATAGAAAAAATAAGTTTGGAGGTATGTTTAGTGCATTGGGAGACACGTTAACCAAAAAAACCTAGGAAAAAAGCATTTGAGGATATTTTTTGTAAGAAAAAATTTTGTTGGGTACTTTCGTTGGAAAATATATTTTCAAATGTAAATATAATGTTTCAAATGTTAATATCCTTAATATATATATTTCAATCACTTTGAAAGAGTAGTGAGGTTTGATCTTAGTAAAGCTAGCCTGACTAATTAAGTAAGATTTCAAATCTTACAAGGTGGTAAGCTTACATTGTGGCATCCAAAAATATGATCCAATGGACCAGACATGTAGAGGATAAAATTTTCAAAACATAATTATTTTTTACGGTTGAATTTAAACTTGAGAGTTTGGTAGTTGACTATTTTCAATATTTCCAGTGAAGTTGAAAATAGAATTTTTTTTAACCGTGATTTTCAAAAAAGTTTTGAAAACCCCCTAAAGGAGGATTATTTATTAAATTATTTATTAAATATCAGGTAGGTCCCACTTGAATAAATGAGTCGCCACTTAAAATTTGGCCCATAGGCTTAATTAATTGAATTTCTTTGTTAAAAAATTATAATTTAAAGTATTAATATTTCAATTTATATTAATTTATATTTTAGCTATTAGTTTCAGATTTTTCCAATTTTAGGGTTAAAAAATTATCGTTTTGTCATCAAAAAGGACTTTTGCGTTAGGATGCTGTTTTTCGACATTTTGGGATGTTTTAGAATCAGTTTTCGTAAAGAATTCAATTATAATATTAGTTTGTAGCACTTATGAATTTTTGGCAAAATATGATCGTAGACCTTACGAGGGGCATTTTAATAATTTTGTGAAAATTGATGAAATAATTTATTTGGTTTTAGTTTATTGTTTTATGTATTCGAAAGAGTTTTCTTAAATATAATGTAGCCTCTAAGGGAGTTCTAGCATTAAAGGTATTTTGATAATTTGATCATTTCTCGATGATTTTTTTTGTAATTTTTTTTAAATCTCAAAATGATGATTTCTATGTTTTGAGTCACATTTTCTAATGTAGTGTGGTTTATAAATTTTGTTTGAATAAAATATCTTATCTGAACTGTAGATACGTGATTTTCGTCATTAGGACGGTTACATCTACGATGATTTGGAGTCGCCACCATTCAAGTTTGAAATGGGTGTGAATGGTCACTCGATGTACATTTTTTTTTAAATGACATTTTTGACATTAGTGACTCGAGATGGATAAGGGGCTAATCTAATCGAACCTAGGGATTTTGGTAAACTGCTCGATTGGAGAAAAGGGAAGGGTTAGGCACCCTTTTCTCCCTGCCAAGTGGCGGTAATCTCTACGTAACTCAGTCCTTTTGATTTAAAATAAATAATGAAAAAGGGTGCCACATGGGTGTATTTGTACCTTAGATGGGATTTGTTTTTGGCTCGATCATAGGATCATCTCATTGATGGAGATGATCCTTGTAAATCTAAGCCTTAAAGGCCATTCATTTAAAATAAAATAAAAAAGGAAGGAAGGGATTTTAGAAAAGGGAGGAGGAGAGGATAGAGAAAGAGAGGGGGGGTGTACCACAAACCCACCTTGTATCTTCAAGGTTCTCTTTTCTTTCTTTCTTCTTCTTTTTCTTCTATCCTTCTTAGGTCCTTAGTGGAGTATGAGAGAAATTACTCTTTTTTTTAGGGTGGTATGAGAGAGTAGTAGAGATAAGTAGAAAAAACTTATTTTTTTGTGAGACTTGGTAACCATTTTTGGGATGAGGGGAGGGGTATTTATAGTGTTTGGAGGATGGTTTGAAAGGTATAATGGGGTTAAAGGTTGAGAGAATAGAAAATAACATGGGGTTTTGAAATTGAGGGTATGACATTTTGGGGGTAAGGGAGGTGTCACGCCCCGAAATCCCAACACGAATCCCTATGATTCATCGGTTAGAATCTCGAGGTGTGAGGTAATCAATCACACAATCTGACAGAACATTCATAAATAATAATACTTATGAAAAGAAAATATACGCAGCGGAATAAACATTTAACTAACATCTATACGAGAGTCTAGAGTAAGCAGAAGAAATCGACAAACACTGATATAAGTCAAGATCTTTAATCTCATAATTCATCAGGTTACAAAAATTTCTAAACTAACATGTTTCTTATCTACAACCAAAAACCGCTAGGATCCTCTACTAGTCCTCAAAGACATGGCGGCGGCAAGACATCAATCTGATCCTCCTCAAGGACCTCCTCAAAAGACTCCTCAAAGAACGGTTCTTCAAAAGTTGAATAATCTGAAAGGGGAAGGATAGGGTGAGTAACAGGGGAATGTTACTCAGCAGGATGAACGCCGTTCTAACAACGAGTCATACATGCACGAGTAATCAGTTGAACAGTTAAATAATGTAAGTTTTTCATAATGTAACATACGATAAATGTCTAAGCATATTCAATAAACAGTTAAATAATTTCAACCTATCATTTCTATCATTTAAAGTAACCTATGCATCTTTCAAATAAAAACATCTATCAAACATCACAAAATAAGAAAAGATACATAATAAGAACACGGCGGTGTAATCGATAAGAGAGTAGAGGAACACGCCGATATAACCGCCTCGACTATGGCAATACGATATTCCAAACTTAACCTCCGATGTGGAATCCCATCGTTATAATCTGATTTTGTGGCCGGTCTAGCATACCACGGTTGGATGACCATTTATCCGGCTCAGACTGGCCGTTGACCAAGAACCCAATACTGAGTTCAACTAACGGTGAGGTCGACCGTTTGACGACTACAGACTAATAGTGATCACTAACTAGCCCAGGAAACCCCTTGCGTCGAAGCCTATCAAGAGGCAATGCATGTGAACCCCGCCTATCTCTACACTATACAGAGACCGCCTTTACACACAACGTTCCCCAGAAAATAAGTAGGAGAAATTCCCGGATTTCATAAGCTATAATATGCTCTAAGGTATCCCATACTACCGAAGAGCATATAACATCTAGTGTTATCCTAGATTGACTCGTCGCTTCCGGATACACAGCAACGCGTCACTCTTTATGGGTTTTCTACAAACCTTTACTGGTAAACAAAATAATTTATTTTGTATATAATATATCATTTCTTTTTAATCGAAAATACAAACAAAGTTTGGTAGTGCCTTCCAGTGACAGTTATCTGTCATTTCCATCCATCAACCATCTCATCCCTCTATCTATCTATCACGTTTTACGTGGCATGGCCACTACGTAGAACTGGAGGCACTGTCCCATCAATCAGTCGAGAACATACGTTCTCTCTATCCATCCATCAATTAAATCGATCAATCTATCATCTAATTTCCTACATATCTATTAAAGTAATTTTACTTTTAAAGTAATTCGAAATCCATAAAGCATCAATCAATTCCATTCGATGGTTTTGATTGAGTCGAGAGACTCGAAAACAAAGATAAAACCATAAGCTGAAAATCTATGAAAATTTAACTAAGTGTTGAAAAATAATTTTTTTTAAAGTCGAAATTGAAAATGAACTATTTATTTATTTATTAAAGAACTTAAAGTAATACTTAATTAGTTTTAATGAAATAAATGTAGGAAATGGGTATACATACTATATGGAAGCAACACAAAACAAATTAGAACCAAACTCAACATTCGGATACTTTTTCAAATTTGTTGATTTTTCGTCAAAACTCGACTAAAATTGATCCAAATATCATATTAACTATAAAATGATTATATTACATCAAATGAACTAAAACCAATCATAAATAAACATGCAAACATGATTTAAATTGTTCAAATATGTATAAACTTAATGAAACAATCGATTTATCAACAATCATATGGATTTTCTATGAAATTATCGCATAACTAGAAGGTAGAAGGGAAGGCAACCTACATCAAGCTATTTTCAACGGTTGAATGGACTTTAAAATCGCCTCCGGCCAATCTCCAAAATTTTCTTCCGGCGAAAATCGGATTTCTTTGCGTCCACGCGTAACCCTCGGCGAGAGGAACAACTTTCCTTCTTGCGCCTAAGCTCGGATCGTTCTCGTTTAGTGTAGATCTGAGTTTCAAATATTGAAGGAAAATGGTTGAGATTTGTTTGGAGAGGAGAATAAGAAAAATCTGATTTTTCTAATAGAATTTAGATATTTATATCACTTAAGTTGGGACATACTTGTCATTTTGGGAATTGTTTTTTCCGAATGCCGAATTGGACAAACTTATACTCTATTTCGGGTGATTTTTCGACACGAACCTAATGGTATGATCAGTTTCCTCAAATTACGTCTCTAAGGTGTCGTTTACTTATTGGAAAAATATCTAATGCGAAACTCGAGGATTTGATAATTTTTTCAATCGACTTCAGATTTCGGCGTGCTTATAGGCTAAAGTATATTTCTCGATCCTTCTAAATCTATTGGTGAAGTTAATTTTCCTCAAATATTAAAAATTAACAATCTATACTTTTAAATCAATACACAGATCTAAAATTCTTTCTTGAGATACATTTTAGGATTTCAAGTCATTACAGGAGGGTAGTTGTGTAAATGAGGAGAATGGGTTGTATATCAACCCAAATGATTTGGATCCTACCCAAATTCATTTGGGTAGAGTGTTTGGTGGGATGAGATGAGTGATGGTTGATGGGAGAGTGAATGTGTGAAAGGATTGTTTAGAGAATGAGTGTTAGGTTGGTGGAAGATGTGAGGTGTTTAGATTTAGGAGAATGGGTGGTGTAAGAGGTGGGTATATTGGTTTTTGGGAGGAGAAAGGAGATGATGCCATGTGACAATCATGATGAGAGGCTGAAGGGGATGAGATTGGTTGATTGGTTGATGGGGGTTGTTTGATTAGAAAAAAGGGTGTCGGTTAGTTGGTTGATGATGATGGAAGTATGGGTTGAGGTGATTTTGTTGGAGTGTTTTAAAGGAAAGTGATGGGTTGATTTGTAAGGGATATGGGTGGTGATGTGGGTGGTTGATGATGTTAGAGAATGGTGATGGATTAAGGTATGGGTTGAGGTGTGGGTGGTTGATGATGTTAGAGAATGGTGATAGGATAGGTTAGGGATAGGGTATGAGTTGAAGTGATTTTGGAGAAATGTGATGTGGGTTAAATGGAGTGTTTAGAGATGGTGATGGGGGTGGGTGATTAGATGAGGGAGGTGAATAGTGGTGATGACATGTGTCATCCTTTGATGTTTGGGGAGGTGATTGGTTGATGTGGATAAGGGTTGATGGGTTAGGGTTGTGGGTTGGATAATGTTATTGTTTTGTGGATTTTTGGACATATTGGGCTTGGGCTTTTAAAAGGGTTGTAGGTCATTTTGGCTTGGATAGGGTTTTAATTTGAATGAGATTTTTGAAGGTGGGTTCATCATATGATTTAGGTGATATGAGATTGATTTTAGGTTGGGGTTGACTTTAAAAATGGTTGAGGGTTTGTGGGCTTCGAATGGGCTTAGGGTGTTTGTGGGTTTTAGGGAGGTGATCGGAAAATGTTGATGAGGGATAGGCGTCTCCAAGTCTCACATTTTTTCATTTTTTATCTTTTTAGGATTTTTAGAAATCATTAAATCGATTAAAATGCCACGAGTTGACGAATCGGGCTTTTTAGGCCTGTTGGAGAATTTCATCGAGCGTTCGGTCATTCTCGAATACAAAGGCGGAGCGGTGATGTTGAACATGTGTGGGATGGGTCACAACCCTTCTCGTGGGTCCTTAGACCATTGGGAGGTCTTAGGGGCCTCGATTCAATCAAGTTGCTACTTTGTAGCATTTTGGGCCTTTGAGACCCGTTGGCTTATTTTGTCGAAAAATCGATGTTTTGAATGGAACGGGATAGATGAGAGCATGCCCAATCCTTTTGATGGACATACTAACCCATTGAGAGGTGTTAGAGACTTAGATTTTGGCAAAAATGTCAAATTCTAATGCTTCGGGCCTTCGAGACCCGTTGGCCGGGTTTGTTGGAATATTACTGTTTTTGGGCCCTTTCGAGTGAGGGTCCGTTCCAATTGGGGTGTCTACAAGAACTTTGAAAACATATTTAATAACAAATAAAAAACTTTAGAATATTCACTCATCATCGAGAATCATTGCAATCGAATTAATAAATTGATTAATCAGTCAACTGCAAAAATGGGGTGTCTACAACATCTAATTAACTATCATACCCTTAATAGAAATTATCTTATACATCTAATGCACCAAAATTACATTACTCCAATTCATAAAGACTTAGTAACATGACATATACATGTTTGTCAACTTGAACAAGGCAACTCAACTTGTTTATTAAACAGGTCACATAGGTCATGATGTGTTACTTGTTTGATAAATAAGTTAGATTCGGATCTGTTGTTTTGATACTATCATTAATTAAATTGGTTGGTTCCATAATAACCTTATTTCAACACTGTATTTATTGACACCCTACCCATCAATGTCCTTAGGAAAAAGACTAACGGTAAATTAATATGGAAAAAACTACTCGAAATTTACTCACTGAGGTGGTTGTGTGTACAAAACCATATATCTTTTTTCTGAGTGATTTTCTACTCAATAGAATTTTTCGTCGCAATGCTCAAAGACTCTCTAGTGTGTGTTATGTCAAGACTCATAAGGGTAGTTTTGCAAATTAGGAATGCCATTAAATACAAACGAACTCATGTAATTGGTAGATCCTAGACTTTTGTGAGCACTATGAGCAAAAAATTCTCTATCTTTTTTTCTTGTGCATTCCAAAGAAAAAGATATATGATTGTGTGCATATGCCATGCCAAGTGAATTTCAATGAGCCTTTTTCAGAGTTCGAATTTGATGGTAAGAAATTTATGTGCTAAGTTGATGAACCAATGGCATGATGCCACATGTATTAAAAAATTTACTGAAAGAGTATGAATTTGCCATTAAGAAATTTCTGTGCTAAGTTGATGAACTAATGGGGCATAATGCCATGTATATTAATTTTTTTTTTTACTGAAAATGGAACTTTTACCTACTTAGAACCCTAAATTTTTTCTCCACCAACCAATCACACTTGCTTTTTCCAATACACATGACATCATCCCCATTGCTTCATCAGCTTACCATAGAAATTTCTTAACAGCAAATTCGTAATCCATTGCTCAAGTCAGTTCACCGCCACTCTAGGCACAGATTGGTTCATTTTTCAAGTTCCCTAGGTAAGTTGGTAAAAAATTAAAACGAGTTTAATAATCGAGTCAACTCGAAATACAATTTGGCAAATAGTTAACTAGATCTGAGGTTAAAGAGTTTTAAAAAATCAACCAACATTTATTATACAAAACAAGGTTGTTCATGTTCATTTAATGTGAAAGGGTTTTAAATTTAATTATCCAGGAAAACTAGTATAAAACTAACAGGAGAGAGAGAGAGAGAGAGAGAGAGAGAGAGAGAGAGAGAGAGAGAATGGAGTGGAGGGCATGGCTAAGCAAATTTAGGGAGATATTGAGTCTTTTGGAGGTATTGAGTGAGTGGGTGATATTGAGAGACATCTTATGCCAGAAGTTCCTCACATACCATCTTCCCACCTCTCCGCTTCGTCTTCTTCCTATCGATTTGTCTGATCTCTCTGTCATAGTCACTGGTGCTACCAATGGAATTGGACTCCATACTGCAAGGCAAATCTCTCTCTCTCTCTCTCATATATTTCTTTTCCCAATTTTGTTCTATTAATAGAAAAAACAAATCGCTTATGTTTAAGGTCAAGATCCGTTGAGTCATGACGAGTGACTTAGGAAAGAAAAAGTTTAAATTCGAAATCCCACGAATGAGATTTATCTTCAAATAGGTATCCTTGAGAAATCCGACTGTTGGATTTCATGTCTACACGGTTGAGGTCATGTGTTTTCTCATGAGTAAATCTTCATGACTCATCAAACCAGACCCATGTTTATTATGCACCAATATTATATTTTGGCAAAAACGATCAATAGATTTTAGAGTTGTGCTGGGGGTGACACATGATTTACTGCAATTCTCACAATTCTGACGTGGAGAGTGTACATAAGCATAGATGAATTTTACTCATATTGGGAGGAAACACATCTACGGTTACGTGCACATCACACGTCCGAAGCAATAAATATCCTGTGTCAAATCAATACTAGTGTAAATTTGATTGAGGAGTCCAGATCATGTACGTAGACACACTAAACGAGAAGGGTTGAAACCCATGTTTTAATATCAGATTTGTTGATTAGATTGATGGATTTTGTTAACGTGTGCTTTAAGGGAATAAGTTAAAGTGCAATAAATACACTTTAGAAATTAGAATCTAAAATATTTTTAATAAAATATAATTTTTTTAAAGGGCATTTTAGGTACAAAATTCAATTTTCAAAGTGTATTTATTTTACTTTTAACGTATGCCCTTTAACAAGATCCTAGATTGATTATTCACAAAAGAAAGAGGATTCAGTATGGTATCCCGTTCCTATAATAAAGATAAGGTGTTTACATGGAACGTTTTTGTTGGAATTTGAAACATTTGGCTCTTAACCAAGATGTGCATGTTGCCTGATGTGTTTGAACTCTAACAAAAATGTGCTACATAGACACCTAACATTATTATAGGAATGGAACATTGTTTTGAATCTTCACTCTTCACGAAAGAATAAGGATCCATCCGGTATCTCGTTCCTATCTACATGGAACGTTTTTGTTGGACTTTGAAATACCCAAGGCTCTTAACAAAATCGTTCATGCAGTCTGATACTTTTGAACACCAACAAAAATGTGTCACGTAGACACCTAATGTTGTTATAAGAACCGGACACCGTTTTGGATCACCACTCTTCACGGAACTCTAGCTCAAATGCCGTATTTATGTATATTTTTTTAAAAACTTAGAGTTATGTACATATTTTTCATAAAATATCTTTATTTATAATTTTATATGAGAGTTACTATTGTCATACCAACTTTTGTTAGTGCCACGCACCAAATATGAGTACTTTTTTATTGATTTACATAAGAATTGGTGCGGTATTAGCAAAAGTTGGTGTGGCAATAACTTCTTTAATATTTATCTTTAAGGCTATTAATTTTATTATATTCATCATTAGTATAATTGATTTTAGGGTTTATAGTGCAACAATTACACTTTGAAAATCGGAATTTGAGGTATTTTGATAATAAAAAAAAAATTTTGAAAGTGTATGTTTAATATAAAATCCAATTTTCAAAGTTTATTTATTGCAGTTTAATGTGTCCCAACAAGATCCTTGATTTTATTACAAAATCCAGTCAAATCACAATCTAAATTTTAATCATGATTCAGTGTCCGTTCAATACATAGGAACAGTGTCTATTGGACATACTTTTGTTGGAGAACAAATACATTGGGAAACGTGAATAAATTAGTTAGAAGCCCAAGGTGGCTCAATCTCTAGATAAAGCATGGGAGAGGCATGCTACGAGATTTGAGGTGTGAAAATGGGGTTTGAAGTTTGAGCCTTACTCCTTGAATGTATATATGCTATCAAACTCTTCATTAAAAGCCAATAAAGATCCAATTAAGGTGCAATGTACCTATAATTTAATTTTGAACCGTGATGAATGCACATTGTTGAGTATGCTATTGATGTGAGAAAGGTACAAAATCATACATCTTTTTCATTGGGATACATAAGAAAAAGATATGCAATTATGTGCCCTTCCCACATCAGTCAGGTAACCAACTGCATATCAAAACCGTTAGCATTCATCATTATTCTTTTACTTTTCATAAAAAGATGATATTGATGAATCGCCTTGAGATTGAAGACATCTAATTAATAAGTGACATTTTCATGATGATCACTCTGATCATAACATAATACATTGAGCAGTTGAGTTCCACAAAGTCAACCATGTGAATTAGTCAATTTTTATTGAGCATTTATTAATATAATATATAATAGGAAAATGGATTTTGTTAATGTATGTCGTAAGGGTACATTTTAAATACACCTTGAAAGTAAGCATTTGAGAGTAATTTTGGTAGAATTTTTTTTTTTGGGGGCAATTCTAATAGAAAAAATAAGTTTGGAAGTATGTTTAGTGCAATGAGAGGAACATGTTAACAAAAAGAAGACTTAGGAAAAAAGCATTTGAGGATATTTTTTGTAAGAAAAAATTTTGTTGGGTATTTTGGTTGGAAAATAAATTTTCAAATGTATTTAATGCACCTTAATGTGTGCCCTTGGGGCAAATGTTAATAAAAATCCTAATTTTTAATTATATATATTTGAATCACTTTAAAAGAGTTTTGAGATTTGATCTAGTAAAGCTAGCCTGACTAATTAAGTAAGATTTCAAATCTTTTAGGGTGGTAAGTTTACATTGTGGCATCCAATAACATGATCCAATGGATCAGACATGTAGAGATAAGATTTTTAAAAAATAATTACTTTTTACCGTTGAGTTTTGAATTTAAACTTGAGAGTTCGGTAGTCAATTATTTTCAATATCTCCAATGAAGTTGAAAAAAGATTTTTTTTAACTGTGTTTTTCAAAGAAATTTAGAAGATCGTGGAGTTGGATTGCCAATGTGGTAATCCATGTCGCCCAACTACCCTTAATAAGATTTGATCTACGCCGACTAAGGCAAAATTAATTAGGTTAATTAAAGCTTGCGAATATGGTTTTGTTACAACTTTTGAATTTTTTGGATCTGTCCGTACTACAGGGAGCTGGTTATGGCAGGTGCCCACGTGATTATGGCTTGCAGGAATACCAAGGCTGCAAATGAGATAGCATGCACGTGGAGAGAAGAGGCGCACAATAGCAAAATCCTTAACATTGAGGTTGCCTGCACCTCTTCCATAACCTATATTCCATCCAAATGTTCTTAATGCCATAATTTATCAGAGTTCATTAGAACTTTTCAAAACTCAAATGAGGTTTGATGCACCATATAAAACATAGGTTGGAGTTGGTCAGAAAAATACATATACAATTATTCCTCCACATGAAATCTGTTTTTAAGCGATGGAAATTTTGTGGTGGACACTAAATTAAAATTGTATCTAAAATGTCCATCACAGCAACAAAATTATCAATCATCTATACAACATCTATAGTATAAGTTATAAAATTTGACTCAATAACTAAGCGATGATTTTATTAAGAGAGTTGTTGTTGGCATCCCAACTTTTACTTATAACACAGCAATTAAAAATAAAGAAAATAAGTATAAGTTGGAGTGTCAATTTCGTAATCCATTTTAAGAAAACAAACCTTAAAGAGACTTCAAATCCTTTTCTTATTAGTGTTATTGTGACAATTGAGAAAACATGCAGGTCATAGAGTTGAATCTCCTCTCTTTTTCCTCGGTCCAAAAGTTTGCGAGGGAGTGGGAGAACCGTGGAGAGCCATTGCACATTCTTATCAACAATGCAGGGGTCTTCCTCAAAGGAGGTACATTTTGAATAAGCAAGAATTGAATCCCGTATCATATATTATTACTTTTGGAGAATAATTTTCTCACTTACGTTTCAAGAAAATACTTATGGATTTCTCAATCTGTTTTTCTTTCTTTTTTGGGTTTGTGTAGAACCACAAAATTTTTCTGATGATGGTCTCGAGCAGCACATTCATGTGAACCATGTCGCTCCAGCATTACTAACCCTTCTCCTTTTGCCCTCCTTACTCAAAGCGCCCTCCTCCCGTATCATCAATGTCAATTCTGTGGTAATAATCTATTTCATTTACCCTAGAAATCTGATACTTTCACAACCACTATCTCTTAGAGTCTGTTTGGATAGAAAGTAAAAAATAGTTATGAAGAAAGTAATTTTGGAAGAAAATAATTTTTAGAAAGTAGAAGTAGTTTCTTTTTGCTTTTAGAAAAATATAGATTTTTTTATTTTTTAAAAATAATTTTCTAAAATGAATCAAAAGAGACTTTTTAACTTTTTGACTTTCGAAGGTCAAAAGATTACATTTTTGTGTCTGTCCAAATGAGCTCTTAATAACACGCCAAACAAATAAGATTAATATAGAGTATGAAAGCAGCTAACTTGGGCTGCCAATGGGTTGTCTAATATCTGTTTACCCAACTCATCCAACCCAAATTATTTGGGTATGGGTATAATTTTTTTTATCCAATTAATAATTTGGGCAAAATTATTTGTAATTATTTTATCTTAATTTTGTAGGCTCGGATGTGAATATGCGTCCTATCTAATCCGAAAACCCATTTATTCGAGTTTAGTATGGTAAATTCATAATAAGATATATGTAAAATCCAAAATAAGGTTCTTCCATCAACTTCACGATGAGTTATATTTATCCAACTCGGATATCCACTTGAAAGTACAAGTCGGATATGGAAATCCTTTAAAAAATTGGAAATGGACACCCTTAACAAAAGTGGTTAACAAAACAAATACAGATATCTGAATAAAAAGTTGGATAAGGATACCGATACATGCTTCATCCGACCCATTGCCAGTCCTACAGATAACGATCAATTTTTTATTTTTTTAATGATATTATCTTTCTAAGAATAACTTCTCCGTTCGATTTAAGCTTTTGTTTTCACACTCTAAAGGGGTTTTTTTATGAGATTGATTGAGGAGAAATCAAAGGTTGACAATTGCCATCACCTACAACTGTCTTCCTTTTCTTTAAGGTTCTCTTTTTTATGTGTCTATATCCTAATTTGATGTTTTATACATAATTTCATCAATTGGCATGTTATAAAAAAAAGTTGTTGTAGAAATATGAGCTCATCTCCCAAGAAATTATTTTTTATAGAATGAAATTTTCTAAGTAAGGTTATTTATTTTTTTATTTTGCTTTCATTGCAGATTATTTGATTAATTTTCTTTCCTTCATCTTGAATTATTTACTGCAAATGAGAGGAAAAATGAATTGCATCTTCTAAATTCTCATCCATTTCCATATAGGCTCATCGTTGTGCAAAAGTGGAGACAAAGTATTGGAATAGCAGGATTGAGGAGCACAAATACAGAACAATAAAAGCCTATGGGGCCAGCAAACTTGCACACGTAAAAGCATGACCCCCTCTACGTCTGATCCAATATTAATTCTTACAACTGACATTTTATACATGTCATAGTCTCTCCTTCACTATCTATTAGGAAAATGCTGAAATGATAAAAAGAATTTACTGCGATTCTCAAAAGTCTAACGTGGGATGTGCACATAATCATAGATGTGTTTTTTCGCCATACGAGTAAAAACTATCTTCGGTTATGTATGCATGTCACGTCAGAATTGTGAGAATCACAGTAAATCCCGTGTCACCCCAGCACGACTCTATCTATCTATTATTATTATTATTATTATTATTATTATTTTTTTTTTCTTTTTTTGATGCAGCTCATGTTTCTCAAGACCCTAGCCAGTAAGCTTTTAGAACAAAAGAAGGACTCCATCCACATCATTGCAGTACATCCCGGAGCTGTTTTGACCAACTTAGTCAGTTATTGTAAACTAATAAGTTCTCTTTGGCATAAATTAAAGAGTCACTATCCCGAACACTGTCCCATTCCTATGGCAACAAATGGTGTCTACATGGGACTATTTATTAGAGATTAAACGCATTAGGCTGTGTGCTAAGTAGAAAACGACTTGTTTGAGAGTATAATGTGTTTTAATTTCCAGCCGAACAGTGCCATGTAGACATTGTTTTTATTCCATAGGAATGGGACACCATTCCGGATCTTGATCCTAAATGAAATTAGGGTTCAATTATGTGTCCTACGGGTACATGCTGAAGTGCATTTAATGTACCTCCAAAACAATCTTGTGAGGGTATTTTGATAGAATCCAGATCACATTTTGTGTCCCACTAAGAATAGGAACGATGTCTATGTGGCATGGGTTTGTTTGGAGTTCAAAATACATCGGACTCCGAACCAAGCCATTTTTCTAGTTGCATGCTATCCAATGTGTTTGTTCTCTAATAAATATGTGCCATGTAGACACCGTTGGCTTCTATAGGAACAGACAACATTTTGGATTGCAAGTCATTTTGTTATTAAGGCCTTGCTTGGTACCATGCAAATCATTTGAAAACGCAAAAGATTTGCACCGTATATGATTTATAATGCAAATGATTTACAGCACCTTTTGAATTGCAAAGTATTTGCTGAAATTTGTGAAGGGTTTAAGAGGTTCATGCAAATAATTTGCAGTGCAAAAATTTTTCTTAAGGTAATCAAGCATCTGTAAATTAAATTCTAACAAACCATTTGCATTTGCAAATAATTTGCTTCATACCAAGCCGGGCTAAGAGAAAAAGATACTTTGGAGAGAAGAATTTTGGAGATTCTTAAATGCACATTATCATGTGCCCTTATAACACATGTTAATAGAACAATTAAATTAAGGAAAATGCTGAAATGATACAAGGTATTTATTGCAATTCTCACAAGTCTGACGTGGGATGTGCGCATAACTATAGATGTGCTTCCTCGTGATACAAGTAAAAGCCATCTATGGTTATGTATGCATGTCCATGTCAGAATTGTGAGAATCACAGTAAATTCTGTGCCACCCCAGCACGACTCTTAAATTAAAGTCTTGTATGGAAGATTAGAACTTTTTCCTGACAAATATTATTTTTCAGGTGAATAGAAACTCTTTGATACTTTTTCCAAGGATATTTCAAAATAAGGAATTTCTTTTTTATTCTCTTTGTAGAAGCTTAGAAAAAGGGAAAATAATAATATAAAACTACTTCATTAAGGCCTGTAGGGAGTGTAAAATTTCTTTTATAAAAAATAAAAAATAATAAAGAAATAAAAAAATTCAATTAAGTCCCTTTATTGAAATTTAGTATTTTTTGAAAAAAATATTTCTTTAAAATAGAATTTACTTCCAAGGAAAACTTTCTAAGCTACATGGCCTAATTTTTTTTTTCTTATATATATACTCTGAAAAACAATGATTTAAGTTTTAATAACAAATTTTAAAAATTTCTAGACTTCAAAGGAAATTTATGCTATTTTGGTTTGCTAGACCCAGCTGCACAAAGTTTTCTAAGTTTCCATACAGTTCTCTAAAAATATATATATTTTTTAGGAAGATTTTTTAGTCATATCCACAAGGTTTAGGCTGACATGTATAAATATTTGCAGGTTCCTAATATGCCAAAGAAATCATTTTTGATCTTTGATGCCGCTGAAGGTAATAAGATACTAAAATGAAATATCTATATAATAAGGCAATACAGTTTTCTCTCCATCTTTATACCCCTATCAAGAGTGATTCGGATTTAATCTTATATACTTTATTATTTACTTATTGACGATTAAGGATATTATCATGTAAGGCAAATACAGTTTACATTATTTATTCAATTAGTTCTGTTATCTTTTGGTATCGAAATCTAATCCTATTAAATTATGAAAACCTATTACCTTAGCCAGATTCTAATTATTTGAAAAAAATTATCCTTTGAGCTAATCTCGTTTTTCTAATTTGATTTGTCAATAAAAATATTATTATTTTTTAATGTCACTCCAATGACTAAATTTTCATGTAATTTTGATATCCCACGAAGTTTATTAGTTTGATAAAATTTATGTATATCCAGATTAACTTATAGTATTCACTAAACTTTTATATGAAATTTTCTTCTATTCAATTCTATAAGTAATAAATATCAATTTTCAAATATCCATGACTCTCTATGTATCTATCTATCCGTATACACATAAAACTACAACGTGTTTTGTCTTATATGGACGAAAATGTTTGGAAAGAGCTGACTTTTTGTGAGGATGATCATATGGAGAGAGAATCATCCTTGAAAAAAATCAGCCCATTCCAAAACTTCTAACCCCATTAAAAGGGGTTTATAAAAAATGGACGATCCAGAATTCTTTAATTTGTAAATGTGGGGCTAGAAGTTTCAGAATGGGCTGATTTTTGGTGATGATGATAAAGGTCATCCTCCTAAAATATCAGCCCATTCCAAACTGTTTGCCCATATAAAATAAAACACGTTGTAGTTTTATGAGTATCTTTATGTGTATACGAATCTTGACCCTATATATATATATATATATATATATATATATTGAGAAAGACTACAATATTTCAAAAAATGTAAGGGG
Source organism: Akebia trifoliata (assembly GCF_017979445.1). Taxonomy (NCBI): domain Eukaryota; kingdom Viridiplantae; phylum Streptophyta; class Magnoliopsida; order Ranunculales; family Lardizabalaceae; genus Akebia; species Akebia trifoliata. Next base: position 24,104,090 of record NC_141376.1, read on the forward strand.
TTATGTGCTTCTATAAACAATTAGGCATGCATTCAGAATTAAATGGTCAAATTTTATAAAATCCAATTGGTACTGAAAATGCATCATACCAAGAATTCACAATCATATGACTAAAAGCATCCATAATTAATGACGAAACCTTATCCAAATCAAGAACAATTAACTTAATATTTCATTAGAAGAAATTAAATAAACAAAACGTTGGAATTGAAAACTTTGGTGAATCGCTCCAAACTTAAAGAATTTTTGTTCAAACTAAAATGTGATCAATTGCCCAATTCCTTAATTGATTTACAAAATAAGATCCGAAATTGATTCACAAAATTTAGCTATTACTGATTTGATCAACTGACCCGAAATTAAAATTTTGCAAAAATCAAACCAAACCTGATTTTCTCGACAAAAACTGAACCAAAATTGATTTTCGCAAAACCGAACCGAAATTGATTTTCATAAAAAACTGAATCAAAATTGATTTCACAAAAACTGAATTGAAATTGATTTTGCAAAAACTGAATGTGCATTGATTTTGGAAACTCGATTGAAAACGAATTTTTAGGCCGAACTTTAATGAAATTGATTTCATTGAACACTGAATCGATTTGGAAAAACATATTGAAATCGCGAAGTCAATTTGGTAAAAAAAAATTGAAATTGATTTCGTTAACTATAATGTCAAATTAAATCTTTGAATCTAAAAATACTATGAAAAAGGATTGGAATTGGAGTTTCTTGAAAAAAGCAACTAGGGTTTTAGTTTTCAAAAATTCAGAAACTCAAAACCCCATATAAAAATTGATCTTTGGCACAAGCATATAATTAAATTTAACAATCAATATATAATCAAGAAACCTCAATATTCCAAGATATATAGGTTCATTAACCTAAGCTGTGATACCACATTTGTGATTTTACCCTATTCAAATCATTCCATATGAACTTTAAAACTAATTAATAGGATCGATAGAATCAAATGTAAATCTCAAAAAATTTCTCTACCATGGAAACAAAAAGTTCAAGTTGAAAAAGGAATACCTTGTGCCATCGAGTGCGTCAATCAAACAATAAAGAAAAAAAACATTCAAATGTCTTCCAATACCCCACTTTGTGAAGCAAAATTGATACACCTTTGAATTTTGATTCTAGACTCTCTTTCTCTTGTTGAAATCAGGCTTGTACCAAGTAGATAAGAGTTGAGGCCTAGAGTTTCTCTTTTATACGATTCCTATCCATTAAGATGTTTTATTAAAACTCAATGATGATATTTTTTAGTTATAACTCAACTGGGATTCCTTAATTATTAACTTTCTTTAATCTACATAATCCACGCAAAATAAAACACAAAATTGTGTAGGCCAATGGGCCATCCAAAATCGTGGTCTAATATAACTGGGTCATTTTTTTATGACCCAATAAAATTTCAAAATGTGGTCTCTTAGTGAATTAGTTGAGGCTAGTTACTATGCAAAGTCAAACTGAAATTCAACAAACTTGAATCGGCCAGTTTTGATTCTTACTAATCTCTTACACATTTTTAATGATAGGAGCAAGGAGTGTCATCTTCTGTGCAACAAGTGCTGATGTGGCAGGCAACCTGGTTAAAGGTTTTGCGTATTACACGTCTACGTGTAAACCAGGCAAAGTGTCATCTAAAGCTGTTGACATGGATGCTTGTTTTGAGGTTTGGCAGAAAACACTAGAGATTTTGAAATTAGACCCTGATTATGTTTTGAACGTGCTAGATTAATAGCTTAGTCACCATATCTTATAATACTACTTGTATAATTAAGAATTCTTAAACTTTAATTGTTTAAAGTCTTCAATTTTATATACACTGATTAGCCTTGCCAAGTTCACTTTGTTGCGTTTTTCATTTTTGTATATATATATATATATATATATATATGTTTGTATTCTCCAAGTGGTGCCTTCTAAGGAGACCATTTTTGACTCACTAAGAGATTACGACAACTGTCCCTGAATATCAAGTGGGTCCCAACTTTGAATATCAATCTTGGTTTAGTAAAACCGTCATTCAGAAAATATCAATCTAGAATTGATAGGAACATAATATCAATACTTCTCGGAACAAGCATTCAGAAGAGTGCAACTTCGGCTTTGTCTGTTACAGCTTCTAGTTTCTACTTTAGGTTTCTATGTCTAGGAGAAGCAGATTCCCAGAGTCTAGGAAGCTAGGTCTGGGAGAATCTTATTTGTTACAAAAGCTACAAAATTACTGTGCTTCACACAAAAGCCTAAAAAGTTTGTTTGTTTCATAACTTTTATTTGTTGGATCTTGGAAAAAATACCTAGAATGCTCTTACATGTAAAAAAAAACTTTAAAATACAATATTTTGAAAAAAAACAAAAAAACTTAATAAATGTTGATACAAATATAGAAAAATATATAACCTAAACTTATCATCAAAATATTCTAGTCTATTACATGTCTTCAATCAACAATAAAGTTTAAAAAAAAAAAAAAACTACTATTAAAATAGTAATCAAAATAAAAACAAATATTAGAAGTAAAATATTGCATCCTATATATCAATGCATATATAATAGTTTTTTACTTATGTAAGGCTTTCATAAATTATTTGACCAATGAATTATCGAAATCATTGACCTCTGCTTCATTTACACATAAGAATGAACCCTCGTGTTGTTGAAAAAAATTATCTATATTAATAAAATTGCTTAACATTTATAAATTAGTAATACAACTTAAATTGTATCAAAATTTACCTACCTAGATGGGTATCTAAAAAAAAATTGTCAATTATTTTCCTTCGTATACGAAGTAAATAGTTTCATAACATGACCATAAGAACAAAAGGGGGTGCATAATGTGCCATGAACAATATAAGTACATCACAATTTATAAAATATGTTATCAAATCTATCTCAAAGACATAATGTAATGTATAAAATGTCATTACAAAAAATAAATATAAATGTATTTGACTGTTTCATATCAATAAGAATATAAAAATAAATATCATCCTAAACTCTGTCATAATCATCATATAGTGCATCAATTATTGCATTCTTTGTCTTTTATGGCTAATCGAGCTCCACGATTTACCATTGGAGGGTCATCCTCCGCCTCCTCATGCACAACCTCTTCTACATCCACTATTTCTTTTTACTCAAAACATCTGAGCTCAACATCAGCAATTGCATATTTCTTTATGATGTTGTAAAGTGTCATGCAAGCCAAGATAATGTTTACCCATATTTTGCTCGAAACGGAGTTTGATTTTTACTTGGAATTGTGTTATCAACATGGTATAACCCGACATATTGAGTGTCATACCCTCATTTTTATCTTTCCTAACAAATTCTATGGTAATGTCTACCCATATTTTGTGTAATTGAATTGTCCATTTATCTACATCTTTGGGGTTTATTTCTTTTCCTGATCTACTCGCAATTTGAAAAATATAATGATCAGAGAACTACCTAAGAATAAATAATTTCTTCAAAATAAATCCACTATCAATGTTCCTTCATCCATTAAGCAAAAATCAAAACCCATGTAATCATAAGTTGGTCTAATCTACATAGAAGAACATTACATAGTTGGATCATCAAACATTACATATAATATTATCAAACAATAACTTTGGACCATAGGCATGTCTATTAGAAGATAGTTAAATGCATAACTAAATATAAAGCATAATGCAATAACCAAAAGAAAAGTTTGCACTTCTACTAAAGTTCACAAATATACCTTCATATAACAGTTAGAATCCACCATAAATTCATATAGAAAAATAATGTGAAAAACTAACCCCTTATAAGTTTAGTGAGGAAAAAGAAGATCAGAATTGTGACAGTTCGTCGTAAAATCAAAATGACTAAAACCACTAATTAAACAAATCATAATTTAGCCAATAATTTTACAAGAATGTGCTCCTTTAATGAACTTTAAATCAGAATGACTAAAACAACTATCATTTTTAAAAATCAGAATTATGATAGTTCGTCACATAATCAGAATGACTAAAACCACTACCCTTTTTTCAAGTAGAAGCTATGTGACATGATCCATTAAACCAAACTTAATTCCATATTTTAAGTAATCACTTGGCTATCTTATGTAGGAACTACTTTGCTACATATCTTCATCCCAACCCAGTTTTTTAATCATCATACTTAAATTAGAAGAAAATTTATGGGTTTGGATCTTACTTCCTTTCACTATTTGTTAGAATCTTTGAAAGGAAAAAAAAATTGAACCTTTGAAACAAAAAATAGCTATTGGTTCAAGAAGAAGAACTCAAAAGTCAAACATGTTTGGGTCAATTTCTAGGTTTATCGAAGAAAAAGTCATTTTAAAATTAACAGAGATGAATCCATCACAAAATCGACGACTGAAGCAGATTTTTTAACTTTGGAAGTGCATCGGAGTTCGATCGGAGCTTGATCAGAGATCTTGGCTCATTTGAAGGTTTGCCCTAAACCCTTTTTGGTCTCTATGACTGAAAATAGGAAGAAAAAGTAAAAATCAAGAGGTGCCTTTTTGTTCTATTGAGAGAAATATTGTGTTTTAGTAAGATGGTAAAAACGAAATTTCCCCAAAGTCATTTTTTTAGTGTTCTCACATTAGCTTCCGCACAAAAGAAACCCCAGACCCATTTCAAAAAAGGGCGACTGTTTTCTTCTATAAAAAAAATCTGGAAAAGCAAAAGTGCTTCTAAAAAACGAGGCTTTTGCGGGTCAAAACTTAGAAAGCCCAAAAAAAACTCGTAACAAATAGACCTTTAACATCTTAAACCGAATGAAACAACGAACACAATGGTGTTACCCTTACCAAGTCAACTCGGTATTAGTTAGGAAACACTTGATGAGAAATAATCAAGGTTAAAAATTGAGGTAATTTGAACATTCACTAGTTACATATTAGATCGGTAAGTAAGTAGATATAATATATCACGTTGGTATAATAAGAAGCTAAGATTTTGTATTCAAATGCGAATAAGACATACATTGAATGTGATATGAGCTCTTCCACGCCCTATCTTTCATTTAATGCAATATTTGAGAGTACTTATTAGACATGAGGTGGGTGTGACATTGTCTAACTCACCCACCCCTAAATAATGAATCATATCAACTTAACATTAATTAACCTGAGATAATGTTAATCAAACTCAAATACCAGTATTAATAATGGATGCATATCGAGTCATCAACTCTCATCCAACTCATGCCCATGTGGATTACACTTGGACAAATCTTGTGGTCACACTTGTTCCTAGATTTAGACTATAAAACCCGTTCTTAAAGCCTAATAAAGGGTTGAAAAATTATCACCCTTCACTCTCCCAAAAACATCACCCTGCATTTTTACTGTTCATCTTCTTCCTCATCTAAACCTTCTTCATTTTCTTGGTCACCACTTTTACTAATTATATCTCAGAGGATCTTTGGCAAGCATCACATTGGGGCCTTGTTCGTCATCTAATCTTGATGGATTGATAGTGACTGAATATGAAGTTGCTATATAAATATAGGTGCTGCAAGGATTCTTTCAAATAAAGAAATTTACATTACTTAAAAGGGCAAATAAGGATTGAATCCACAAGGATAAGGGTGGAAGTTCAAATCAAATTAAGAAAGAATCGAAAAAAGATTAAAACAAGTTTCTTTGTTGCTTGAAAAATGAAACATAAATTAAAATCCTAGAATTAAGATGAAATCAAGATAAAAAATACATTGAAGAATATAAATCCACAGAGTAGATCAACTACACAATTCAATTGCAATCTCTTTGAAACTCATCCTAAAAGCATGCTAATGCCTTCAGTTAGAAGATTTAACTTTGATAACTAAGTATGAAATATTAAAGTTAGGATTCCTTCACTCAAAGGTGTGAAACCCTACTATCTAATTTCTAAGTTAAGCATAAACCATCAACGGATAGTAACTTTGTGTGTAATTGTTCACATCAATCTTGCAAGAAGAAACTTTCAACCATAGTTAGAACCCTCATGGATAAATCATTGAGTGAACAATTGGGGAAGCTAGAAATCCAAATCCAAATACTACACTAAAATGCTACCACTACGTCAATGCACAGTAATATAATATTAGTCAATTGTATTTTTGAGGGTATGTTTGTAATTTTCAAAATTTATGATGGGTATACTTGTCACAAATGCTACATCAAAAGGCTACCACCACATCAATAGATAATAATATAATATTATTGCAATTGCATTTTTTTTAGGGTATGTTTGTAATTTTTAAAATTTATGAGAGGCATATTTGTCCCAAATGCTACACTAAAAGGCTATCATCCTATCAATGGATAGTAATATAATATTATTCTAATTTCCTTTTTGAGGGTATGCTTGTAATTTTCAAAACTATGAGGGGCATACTTGTCCCAATCTCGTCATTTTGACGATACTTTGTGACTTTGCACAAGAGTAATTTAGAGAAGAAGTACCATCGGTACTTCGTGAAAAAGCACAAAAATGACTCCAAAGTAAAGTAGTTCTCTCCAGGAGCTATTTATCCAAACACCCTTAAAGTGCTTTGACTCCCCGCAAGAGTTAGAAGCTCTTAGAAAAGTCAATCCACACAAGCCCTTAGATTTTGATATAAAAAAAAGAGTGATATTTTCTCAGTTTATCGCGAAGATCTATTGTAAATCAAACTTGATTTGATTAATAGAGAATTTATAAAAGGAAACTCGATCAAATTTGTAGAAATTCATCTAGTTCAAAGGAAAGTTCAGATGAAATTCATGTGGTAAACCTCATAATTTTCATTTTTCATCATAAGTTTTGAGTTTTTTGTCAATAATCTGAGAATTTCATTGATTAAAATTCGAATTTATTTATGAATTTCGTTAGATTTGATTACAAAATCAATTTTTATCAATAAAATGACCTTTCAATCAATAAATTTGATTGTCTTTCCATCAAATTCTAAGATTTGAGTTTTTTTCAAGAAATAAAATTTATTTTGAAAATCTGGAGAGATCCTGAAATGTGAATTAGAGCTAATCACCTTGCCATATTGCAAGGTTGGATCACAGATCCTCTTTTTGGTTATGGGGACGTGTGGCGTCCCGCCAAACACGAACACAAATCCGAATAATACCTTAAGGTACTAAGTGGCGTTTCGAAATTTCGGCATGGTCTCCTCTGTTTATGTTAGCATTCCACAGAACTCAAAATTTGATAAACCAATATTCCATCAAACTTGAACATAACAGATGCAAAGATTATACAAGGTATGGAAGATAATAAGTTACGAACGACGTAAAGTTAGATTAAAGTTACACAAAATGGTAAAGTATACAAGATTACAAAAACTTATCCTCACTCTAACATAACCCTTTCACTCGGCCCAAAATACTATGTACACCTCTTAGGATGAATGAAATTATAAGAGAAGTAGTCCCAATGCTCACCGGGTAATGGACTGTGGTCGTTGGTATGACTCACTAGATGATCCTCGCTATATGACTCTACGAGTGCTTCTCTGACTGCAGGCTCTGAAGTTATAAAAAATAGGAAGTAAATGGTGAGTAACAAAGGTTACCCAGTAGGTCCACAAACAATTCCTACTAATAACCCCACCTAACGTGATTGAGTAATCATATTGATACATTTTAAAATATGCAAGCTTTACAAATCAAACTACGGTTAACTGGTACATATAGCCAGGGATGAGCAACTAAATAATTTAAAATTTCACATGGCATCAGTCATCTATGCTCAGTATATATTTTCATTCTTATGCAAATATAATTGATAATATTTTAAAATAATAGACATGCTTTTCAGCCTATAATTCAAAATAGAACACAGATACATATTACAAAATGGTGGAATAATAGAATTAGAGAGTTGAGATTTATGACTAGATCGCTTCTAGTCGGGACATGATGTTACAACATAAATTTTGTTTTTAGTTCCTGATTTTATGGTCGGTCACTACGTTTACCATACTGGTGACCATTTATCCGGCTCAGGCAGGCCATTTGACGTGATCGTAAATCATTGGTCTTTTTTTGATGTGTCAGAACGTTCGACTACTATTAGATTGTTAGTGATCACTAACCAATCATCTTCGTCTATGCCTATCAGGCGTGCATGTGATTCCCAAAATAAACACTCCATTTGTATACGACAACCTTTACAATACACGCTCACTGATAAAGATAGAGAAGAATGGACCCAGATTTCAGTTGTGACTCCACTTTCATACGCATCCTTTATCGTGTATGAGCTTGGTAGTCCTTACCGTATATCCCAAGATAGTACACCACTTCGGATGATATGACGTACTATCCCTTCAAGCATTCATGGACTCTTTAACAATTCACAAAATAGCTACGTATATATATTTCATTTTTATTTAAATCGAAGAAGAGAATTAACATAACAAGGTTGAGAATGGATATCTAATTCCTACCATGCAACAATGGCCCCACGACCTACAATAAATACAGAACTAAGTGTCTTTGCGCTAATAGAATTTAAATAAATATGCAACCATTCATTATCCCTGGATATCCCTTCACCAACCTACACACAACATATAAGGAAAAATGCAGACATCACCCATCGGGTGTAATTCTGATATTTTTCCATTTCATCCCTTTCTCCTTCCTTGGTGTTTTCATTTCTCAACTTTTCAAACTAAAACCTTTCTTTTTCAAACTTTCAACTTCACTTTGATCATTCAATCGAAAACTATCAAATTTTTGTTAAAATAGGGTCCCAATAGGTACGTAAAGGCAAACGATATTCGACACCATATAATTTTTATAGTCTAATTGAAACTGTCGGAAACTCAAAATTTCAAAGTTCTTGAAATTGAAAATGGATTTTTGGGAATGAAAGCCTTTAACACGATATTCGATACCATATAATTTTTATTGTCTAATTCAAAATAACGCGAAAGATATCAAACTTTGAAATTTTGTCGAAATTTACGTTTTGTTCTTAAAATCAAAATTTAGATTTTGATCATTTGAGATTTGGATCTAGAAATCATACCTATTGTTCTGAAATGGGGGGTAAAACCTTAATTTCATTAAAGAACTTAAAGTAAATGGAATAAAGGGTGGAAAACCATGTATAAATCATGAGGAACATAAACTAAGAACTAAAAGCAGTTTTAAAACCAATTCTATTGGTGGTTATTGGTAGCAGAAGTATCATTCTCTTGGTGGAACCGATAGAATGACCTTCGACAGGTGTCAGTGGCACCGACGCCTCCTGCTGATAGCATTGAACCATTCACGAAATTTTGATTTTTCGATCTATTTTTTGATTTTTTTCATCCGTTCTTCGAACCCTTCAACCCACCCATGAATTCATTATTAAAAACATGATAAAAACACATCAAATCTCTATTTTTAACATGAATTTCAAATCAACCAAAGATTTCTACTATTTAAAATAAATAACAAGTTTTCTAAAAACCTAAATGCACATTTTGACATCTACGATTATTATTAGGAATCGAGAGTTCCCTACCAAAATTTGCGGACGCTAAAGGTGGTGAGCTAGTACGAAGGATCATTGTTCAATGGTAAGAGAGACGAGTTTGGACTGACTTGGGTGCAAAACGAACGAGTTGGTCATGAAACCCTTGATAAATGTGTCCTTCATCTTTCAACGATGGTGGATGATTCCTCTTCGACGTTGGATGGGCCTTCAAGTGTGTAGACTCAAACCCTCTTGTTGTTTTTGGTGAGAGATCAAGAGAAAGAAACAAAAATGAGGGTTTAATGGGATAAGAACGTGGAGTTTGTCGATGTCGATAATTTTTCCTTCTTCGTTGACGATCAATACGGGCTTGATCGCAATGGAGGTTGGTGAGAATGGGTTGAAACCCTATAATAGAAAAAAGGGCTAATTTGGGGTTTTTTAGAGAAGAGAGAAAGAAATGAGGTAAAAAGAAAGTTAACTTTCTTTTATAAAAAGTTGAGGGCGCTTTGGCATTTTCCTCTCATTTCTATTTTCGACAGTAACCCGACTATCCGGACTTGAAAAATGATGAGTGAATATTCCATTTCAAATATTTTTTTGTTGTGGACCTATTGGTAACGTTAAATTTTTCTGATTCTAACTCTAACAAAATTTCACTGTTTTGGATCCCACTTAACAAGAAATTCGAAGATTTTCTAACTTTTTCATCCAAACTCAAATTCAGATATGCTTAGAAGCTAAAATATATGTTTCGACCCTTTTTAATCCAATGGTGAAGTCGTTTTCCATTGAAAATGAACATAATAATATCCGAGTACTCTCATCTAAGTTCTTCCTTTAGAATTTTCCCACAATTTCATTATCAAGTCGCCCAAGATATGAGTTAAAAACTCAGGGTATTACAGGATGGGATCAACCGAAAACTCATCATTGTCCCACAAACATATTAGATCTGAGAAACACCCTGAACAAGTGCATTTTCTAATGATTTTATATCTAAAAATCCGAATCGAACGAGTTTTGATAACAACATTTATCAAGGGAAACACCTATATTTTAGTCAATAATGACTTCCTTGGGTTCATTGGGGTATCGATCTCCTTTAGGACATATGTTTGATCCCTAGGTCATTTTTTTATTCTGTGCATCACCCTTTTTAACAAAGTGTCCCATCTTTTTTACCACCATCATTCCCTTTCTGTTAGCCATGTCTCTGTAACTACCCTGGGCACTTGACCACAACACCCAGACAGACACAATACACATTTCAAATACTGAAAAATATCTAGAAATGAATTTTGGTTCTTACCTACAAATATGACTTTGTTGTTGGATTTGCTAGTTCACACAAAGTAGAGGTCTCTTGGATACTTTTGTTTGTTAGGTTTAGGAACACAGTTGTAACGTTTGAAAGTTTGAAAATGTAAAGGGCAAAATGACGCATTTTTTTCCTTTTTAAAGGACTTTGAATTTTCTCATGATACGTATTTTCCCTAAAAAGAATGCTAGTTTGATTTATCCTCTCTCGATTTTTGGGGATTTTCTGTTTTCCTTCCTTAACATGGTTATTTCTTACTATATTTTTTAAGGAATTCTTGGTGTGATGCTCACCCTTGAGCTCATCTCTAGTGGGAAAGCATTAAGGAGGACTTTATGTTGTATGATGCCATGGTCTCACCTCATTTGGTGTCTGAAATAGACATAAATTTGATAAAATGGAGTACAAGCAAGGAAAGTGCAAGACATATGAAGAAGTGAAGATAATTAGCAAGGATCAAAAACCAAAAAATTAAAAAATAATTAAAAAAATTGTTGGAAGATAGCGAATGACCATTCACTATCTTTGAGTGGAAAATTCTGTCAAAACTGTAACTCAAGCTGTTTTAATAAATTTTTAGCTTCTATTCTGCAAGTATTTTAGTTTAATTTTCATCTTGTAGTTTCTATTTCCTATGTAATTTATTGGACCTCAAGCCATGAAACCTTTTCTTCCCATCTTCTTTTCTTTACTTCTTTAAAACTTAACATGATGGAATCACAATTACCCTGCTACTTGAGAGGGTGGACCTAGATCTATCATCCTTGTGGTAGGAATAAGAGAATAAAAACTCAAGTCTAAATTTCTTCTTCTCTTTGTTCTTCTTTCTTTCTTTTTTCTTGCATGTATGGTAGTGATCTTGGTTTATTTGCCGTTGATTGGAAGAGTTGTACTCTAAAGTTGGGAGGTTAGGTTCCCAATTAAACAAAGGATTACATTTATGAACAACACCCAACCATCCTTATTGTTTTTGTTTGGACAAATATATGAGGATGATAAAGAGAGGGAGAACAAGCGGTGTCAATCGTCGAATTATGCTCTTGGGAATGGAGAGGAATCCCAAGGAAAAAGGAATTGGAAGCAAAAAAATATTAAATTTATGAATAATGCTCAAGTGACCTCAATTCAAACTTTGCTGACATGGAGGTGTGTATAGAACCATAGATGTTTCATCGAGATAAGAATGAAAAGCATCGATGGTTCTGTGCGCACCTCCATGTCAACAAAATGTGAATTGAAGTTAATCTTGAGACCACTCTAACACGACTCTAAATTTAGAACAGAGGTATTGAAGTATGGCTAAAAAACAATTAGGCTTGGTCAAAGTATGTTCATTTTTTGAGTCGATCCAAGGTAATTTGGGTTAGGCTTATAACTTATGTAAGTGGCTCATTTTGTGGTTCTTCTAAAATGATGGGGTTTTATTTTCTTTTATTTTAAAAGTCTAACTCCAAGTATAATTCTCTTTTAGATAAGAGAGTAGAGAAAAAGAGAAAAGCCAAGAGAAGAGAGGCTGAGAGGTTTGGAAAGATTGAGATCTAGAAGAAGGTGAAACTAAGTGATAGCGATATTTCTTTGTATCAATTTATCCCATTTTTTTAATAGTGAAATCGAGATCTAACACTCATACCTCCATGGACATAGTCTTTGGGGGAATTACGTAAAATCTTATGTTGTAGGTTTTGTGTTCTTACTCTTTATTTGTATGGTTGTTTATCTCTTTTGCATTTGCTACTATTAATTGGGTTTGTCTTTCATTGGCATTATTAGAAAAGGTCTTGGAAGGTGTACCATACAAGGTGTTTGGTGAAATACCCAATAGGTGTTTGATCAAATTACTAAGTAAACTTTACAAAGGCATTTACGTACACAACAAGTGATATTATAGCCTAGATTATCTAGAGGGTATGCAATGGTAGAGAAGGGTATAATGATGATTGAAAGTTTTTGTGGGGTAAAGTTTGAGGTGAATCATTTTAATGGAAAATCAAACCTTACATTGTGGCAAAGGAAAATGAGGAATATTCTTATCCAACAAGGGTTTCATAATTATATTTGGGGCATTGAAGCAAAGTTGAAAAGCATATCCAATGAGACATATGAGGAGTTGGATTTGGAGGCTATTAGTTCTATTAAGTTTCATATTTTCGATGAAATCATGTGCAATGTCATGGAAGAAAAGACCACAAAGGGAACATGGGATAAGTTTGAGAAGTTTTGTAGGGAAAGACTTTTTCCAACAAGTTATTCCTTAAGGACCAATTTTATAGCCTAAGGATGGAGGAAGGACAAGACATTATGAAGCACTTGAACACGTTCAATTGGTGTTTTAATGATTTATTGAAGGTAGGTTTAAAGAATAAAATAAAACATTTTCATTGTTAAGATCACTTATTAATTCCTTCAAACACTTTTGGACTACTCTCATATTTAGCAAAGAAAGCCTCAAGTTTGAGGATATGATTCAAGAGCTCATTTCTCACATAACCATGAACAAGTCAAGTAAGAAGGATGCTTAAGGGGAAAAACTTATTACAGAGGGTTCAAGTGAGCGAGGTCGAACAAAAGAGAGGAAAATCTGAAAGGAAGAATTCTAGAACCAAATCTAGAAGTAAAAAAGAAGTAAAGTGCTACTATTGCGGGAAGAATGAACATTACAAAAGAGATTGTAAAAAGTACAAATGGAGAGTCAAGCTCCATGGCAAGCATAGCATAGAAAAATGATAGGAAACTCTTAAAGCCATTTTTAGGTAATCTCACTTCCAACTCTTGGATTTTAGATTATGGGTGTACTTTCCATATGTGTTCCAATCGTGATTGGTTTGACTCCTATGAACTTCATGATGGTGAAGATGTTCTAATGGGTAACAATACGACATGCAAAGTCATTGAAATGGGTACTGTGAAGCTAAAAAATGTATGATGGGATTGTTAGTACCTTAGGTAATGTAAGGCATGTGCTGACACTCAAGAATAATTTGATATTCTTAATCACACTTGACTCAAATGGATGTTCATTCTCGATAAATGACGGAACACTCAAGGTGTCTAAGGGAGCCATTGTGATTATTAGAGGTGTGGAGCTAGGAAATAACCTTTACAAGCTTTCGGAGAACACAATTTAAGTTGAGTTGCAATATCTACGGAGGAAAATTCTAGAAAGGATGAAACTCAACTTTGGCACTTAAGAATTGGCCATATGAGTGAAAGAACAATGCAAAAATTATATTGACGACAATTATTGAAAGGTGTAGGGGCATGAAAGTTAGAATTTTGTAAATTTTGTGTGATGGAAAAGCAAATTAAGGCGTTGTTCAAAGTTGCAAAAAAAGAAATCAAGAGTAAGGGGTTGCTAGACTACATTCATTCCGATGTGTGGGGTCCGCACTTACTAAATTAAAAGGTGGCGTTCACTACTTTGTCACATTCATGAATGACTTTTCGAGAAAGGTTTGGGTCTGCTTTATGAAGGAAAAATCTGAAGTCTTTGCCAAATTTGTAGAATAAAAAACCGAAGTAGAAAATCAAATAAGAAGAAAAATCAAATACTTGAGAAATGACAATAAGGATGAATACAAAGATGGCATGTTTTTGAAATTTTACAAATAAAAAAGGCATCATAAGGCATTTCACCATAAAGAAATATCCTCAACAAAATGACACAGTCGAAAGGATGAATAAAAATCTCATGGAGAAAGAAAGATCCATGAGACTGCATGTAGGGCTTTCCAAACCATTTTGGGCAAAATCAATTAACCATGCTTATAATTATCTAAAAATTAAGCACAATCTTGAGAAGAGATTTGAAATTTTGATTCGATAAATTTGGTGTTTATTTAATGATTTAAAAGTATTGATTTTGATTTATAAAAAAGTTGGAAAAAATCCATCATAGCCAATAGATTCTAAAAGGGTGAGAAACATATTTTAGCCTATAAACACATTTTAAATAAAAATCAATCGAAAATTTAAAGTCATTGAATTTTGTATCAATTTTTTATCTAATAGGTAAAATAAAATTTAAAGTCATAGTTTGGAAAATCTGATCACACCATTAATTTCATATCGAAAAATTATCCAAAATAAACTATGAGTTTGTGAAAATAGAAGCTTGGGATATAGACTTTTTAAATAAAAGATGAAATAAATTTGAAAATGCATTTACGTCCTTAAGTCTCTATAAATACCAAACTTATTAGAAATTTACAGATTTTTCATTTTCATCTCCAAAGATAAATTATAATCATAGCCTCCATAGAGACAGAAGAATTGATTCAAGGATTAAAAATCGAGATTCAACACTCGATGAAAGAGAAGGAAAGTTGCCTTTCGTCAAGGACTCCATGTATAACCCAAAGAGATTATGATTTTGTCGAAGAATAAAAATGAAAGTAAATAAAAAGGGATATTGAGATTTGATCTCAGAGCTATTGCATCTTAGAAGAAGCTAAACAAGTAAAAATTCTTCCCTTCTACCCTTTAGTTGCTAAGTTTTTAGTAGAAAATCATTTTACATCCAAGAACTAGATTTGAATTTCAATTTAGGGGCATATTCTTAAAAAAAATCGTGTATAGTTAGATGATTCCTTGATCTTATTTTGAATTTGTAAATCTTGTGTTAAAAGTTAGAAAAGAATAGATTTATTGATTTTATGGGTGAATTTGAGGTGAAACCGAAGAAGAAGATGAAAAATTGTTATTTTGGGTCAACCCAACAATGTTTGGTCGACCAACCTTAATCGCTCGACCTATCACCCCAACAACTCTCAGGTTTGGTCGCCTAACCTACCTTAGTCTACCGACCTTATGCTGAAATGCCTAATTTAGTTTATTTTCAATGTAATTTTTCTCCATTAGCATGTACACTGAAGAGATTACCCCCCATTTGGAACTAATGGGAATGGTTTAAAAAAGTCCAAATCTCTAATTTTTTTTGTTTTAAGAACAAAACATAATTTAAAATGTTTTTGTCAGATTTTCAAATCCCATTATCTTTTATGTTACTTTGAATTAAGCTACAAAAATTACATGATGTCAATATTTTTATTTAAGACTTTCATCCTAAAATCCCATTTCTAGGATTAAAGAACTTTGAAAAATTACTTTTCCAACATTTAATCAAATTTTCACAGTTTTTCATAATTTTAATAATTTATGATTTTAATATATTTTTTGAGTCTTTTCTACTCAACCAAGACCATCATATGCAATTGTTTGATACATTAGACTTACAAATACTTTCTAGAAAATATATACTTTGATAGATACGCAAGAAGATAGACGATTGATTGATTGATGGATAGTGAGAATATATGTTCTCGAGTATTTGATGGGACAGTGACTCAAGAGGTATGTAGTAGCTTAGGCCAACACTATTGCATGATAGATGGATAGATAGATGAATATCTCACAAAATTTTACGATCATGTAGAGATATGATGGATGGGTTGTTTAATAGATAGATGGAACTAGAGGGCACTACCATTTCTTTTTTTATTTTCAATAAAAAGAAATTATATATATTATAAAAATAAAAATAAAAATATTTTTGTTTACTAGAAAAATGTCATAAAAAACCTAAAAAGAGTGACATATTACTATATTTTTTGAAGTGGCTAGTCAATATATGATAACACTTGATATTCTATTCTCTTGGGTAGTATAGGATACCTTATAGAGTAGTACCGCTCATGAGATCTGATAATTTTTCCTTTTATTTTCTAAGGAATATTTGTGTGTAAAAACGGTATTTGTATAGTGTAGAGATAGTCTAAGGTTCACATGTATTGCCTCTTGATATGTTTAGACACAGGGAGTTCGCTCTTAGGCTAGTTGGTGGTCACTTTTGATCTATAGTCGTCAAATGAATGACCAACATAATTGGTTTGAGTATTTGGACCTTAGTCAACGATCGATTTTGAGCTAGATAAATGGTCACCTAAGTCTGGTAACAACGACCGACCACAAAATCAGATGTTAATGATGAAATTTCATATCGTAGGGAGTTTGGAATATCGATAATCCATGCTGAGGTAGTTGTATCAACATGTTCCTCAACTCTCTTATCGATTACACTGCCGTGTTCTTATTATGTATTTTTCTTTTATGATGATAGATAGAGATTTTACTTTAAAGGTATTATAGATTATCTTCATTATGAATTGATAGATTGATGACTATTATAATTATTTATTATTTTTATTTAGACATTATTCGAATGTTAAGTTATATTAAAGTTTGCATTATTTAAATTGGTCAGTTTGATTATACGTTGCATCTGTGACTAGTTGTTAGAATGGTGTTTATTATAAAATCCTGAATTTTTTATTCATATCTCGAGAAAAAATAAATAATGAAATTTTGAGAAAATCTTGAAAGTGGGACTTAGGGGTAAAAATTTTAGGATGTTTCTGATCATTTTTAATGGAATCTGACCTTACCATTGAATTCAAAATGATCGAAAAACATGTTTTAGCCTGTGAGCACGCTCAAATGCAAGTTCAAACATAAAGGTTGTAAAATCCTTGATTACCGAGTTGGACCAGACTAAAATAATGATTTTTTACTAAAGTAAGAATTATTAAGATTTGATTACACCATTGGATTTGTAACGAAAAATTATTGAACATGGATTATTTACTTGTCACTTTTGGAGCCTAAAAAGTCGAAATATCGTCCAAAATGAAAGCGACGTCAAATTTTAGGTCACATTGGGCCAAAAATGTAAATTTTTGTTAAACATAAAATTTATAAAAATTGACCACACCATTAGACCCGGAATGAAAAATTAGACAAAATAGAGTATTTATTCGTCATTTTTGGAGTCTGGATGGTCAAGTTATCGTCGATCGAAATAATAAACAAAATATCGATTTTGTCCCAAGATTTATATAAATGAATTTTTTTTTTATTTCTTTTTCACTACTCATTGTTTTAAACCAACCAAAACCAATCGACCTATTTTAAAAAAAATATATTTTTTCCCTAATTTTCAACATCGAATTTGTCGCAAACAGTCTGCCTTCGACGACTGGCGCAGAAGGGAAAAAAGTCCATAGCCTCGACATCTACAAAACCCACCCAATTTATTTCCATTTTCTTTTCTTTTTCGTCCATTATCATCAGAAAACAGCCGTATATATATACGGGGATTTCACAACTTCGATTTCAAATTTCATCCGTTTTGGGATCAAATCATCTTCCGTCTCAAAAGGGAGAAAGGACGACGGCGTTGAGATCTTCGAAACCACCGGGTTAGATTCGAAAATTATTCATCTCGAAATTCAAATTATCTCGATTTCCATGTCAATCATCTCGATTTCAGCGCTTGCACTTCAATCCTTTCGCACAAAGATTGTAAGGGACTTTCAATTTCTATTAGTAATCGTAGATTGTGAAAATTGCATTTATGATTTTATTAAAAATTTGTGATTTATTTCAAAAAATATATAATTAATTGGTTATTCCAAATTCATGCTAGAACTTGTATATTTGATATGTTTAATTATATTTTATAACAAATTATACGTGGGTAGGATATTTCACCAGGTTATTTCTATCAATTGGGTCTTGTGCACCTCTTGGACCTCGTTTTGATATAAGTTTTGGTACTTTTTCAATGTTTTTGATGAAAATGAATTTCATAGTTGAAAAAATAATTTAATATTCAGTGAATTCATATTGAGTTGATGAATATCAGAAAGTGGATATTTTGTTTGAGATATTGAAAATTGCAAAAATCAAAAAAAGGGTATGAAATAGTAAAAGGTCAGAATCAGACCTGAGGGGTGATGTTTTCATTTTACATTATTGTTGTGTGTAGGTTGGTGAACGGATATCTAGGGATAATGTTACTGGTTACATGTTTATTTACTTTCTGTTAGCGCGAAGCATTATTTACTTTTCCGTTCTGTTATTTATTTTAGGCTAGGTGACCACAATTGCATGGTAGGAAACTGGATATCCATTTTCAATCTTGTATTGTTAATTTCTCTTTTGTTTTCAAATGATATATATATATATATATATATATATATATATATATATATATATATATATATATGGGTCAGGTCCTTATGACCCCTATTACGACTCACATTACGACATACCGTTTTGTCTTATATGGGCAAAAATGTTTGGAATGGGTTGATTTCTTGTGAGGATGATCTCTGTGGTGAGGAGATCATCCTTGCCAAAAATCAGCTCATTATGAAACTTCTAGCCCCATGTTTACAAGTTGAAAAATTTTAGACCGTCCAATTTTTGTAAATGAATTTTGATGGGGTTAGAAGTTTTGGAATGGGATGATTTTTTGTCAGGATAATCCCCTCATCACAGAGATCATCCTCACAAAAAATCAGCCCATTCCAAACATTTTTGCCCATATAAGACAAATGATGAGTCGCAATGTGAGTCGTAATAGGGGTCGTAATAACGCTATCCTATATATATATATATAGGGTCCCGTTCCCCACCCTAAACTTTACCCTACACTTTAACAAACGCGTTTTGTCCTACATGGGTTAGAAGTTTTGGAATGGGCTGATTTTTTGGTGAGGATGATCTCTATGGTAAGGAGATCATCCTCACCAAAAATCAGCTCATTCCAAAACTTCTAACCCTATCAAAAATGATTTACAAAAAATGGACGGTCCATGATTTTTCAACTTGTAAACATGGGGCTAAAAATTTTGTAATGGGCTGATTTTTGGTGAGGATGATCTACTAATCATAGAGATCATCCTCACCAAAAATTAGCCCATTCCAAAACTTCTAACCCATGTAGGACAAAACACGTTTGTTAAAGTGTAGGGTAAAGCTTAGGGTGTTGAACATTTCCCATATATATATATATGGGGGCGGTTCAAAGGACATATAGAAAAACATATGTAAAAACAATGGTTTTCAAAATGTGGGTTAGAGGTTTTGAATTGAGGTGATTTTTTGCGAGGATGGTCACTATGATGAGAAGATCATCCTCACAAAAAATTAGCTTAATCTGAAACTTCTAAATCCATCAAAAGTGACTTACAATTTATTGATAAAAATTGGAAAAAAATCGACAATCAACATTCTAATTCATTTTTAATGGGGTTAGAAGTTTTAGATTGGACTGAATTTTTTTCAGATGATCTTCCCATCATAGAGATCATCCTTACAAAAAATCAACTCAATCCAAAACTTCTAACCTATATTTTGAAAATTTATTAATGTTACATTGTTTTTACATATGTTTTTTCATATGGCCCTTGAACCTGACCCTATATATATATATATGTAGTTATTTTGTAAGTTGTTAAAGAGTTTGTGAATGCCTGACGGGATAGTGTGTCATATCATCTGGAGTGGTGTACTATTTTGGGATGTATGGTAGGGACCACCAAGCTTATACGTGGTATGGGACGTGTATGAAAGTGGAGTCACAACTGGAATCCGGGTTTATTCCTTTCTATCTTTACTAGTGAACTTGTAATGTAAAGATGGTCGTATACGAATGGTTTGTATATTTGTGAATCATATGCACGCCTGATAGGCATAGACGAAGATGATTAGTTAGTGATCACTAACAATCTATAGTAGTCGAACATTCTAACACATAGAAAATAGACTATTGCTTACGGTCACGTCAAACGGCCAGCCTGAGCCGGATAAATGGTCCCACAAGTGTGGTAAACAGCGACCAGTCATAAAATAAAGAATTAATACTTTATTATGAAACATCATGTCTCGACTGGAAGCGATCCAGTCATGAATCCCAACTCTCTAATTCTACTACTCCACCATTGTGTATTATGTATCTTTTACCTTATTTTGATATATAAAATGAAATGCATGTTTAATATTTCCATTTAGTCAATTAGATTCGTATAAAAAGAAAATGTTATAGTGGGTACTGTTATTGGATGTGATGTGAGTTTTAAAATGTTTAGTTGCTCAGCCCTGGCTATATGTATCAGTTAATCATAGTTTCTTTTGTAAAACTTTACATATTTTAAAATAATTCAGTACGTTTATTCATTCATGTTAAGAGAGGTTATTGATAGAAATTGTTTGCTTCCCTATTAGGTAACCATTGTTACTCACCCTTTTCTTCTCCATTTTTTAATTTCAGATCCGGTGCTTAGCGAGGTAGGTGTAGAAAACGAATGAGGAATATCTGGTAGGTCAGATTGTTAAAGTGTGGCTTAAAAACATTTTAAAACTTATAAAATGTAAAGATTGTTGAAGTGTGGCTTAAAAACAATTAGGCCCGACTTAAGGTGTATTTCTTTTTTGGGTCAGTCTAAGGTAATTTGGGTTGGGCTTTAACTTATATAAGTAGCCCACTTTGTAGTACTTCTAAAAAATGGGATTTTGTTTTCTTTTACTCTAGAAGTCTAACTCCAACTCTAGAGAAGAGAGTAAAGAAAGAGATAAAACCTAAGAGATGAGAGGTTGAAACACTACAGTAAAATATGGCTATAGCGACGGTCGTGACCGTCGCTATAGGTATAAAATACCGTCGCAATAGCATCTAGCGACAGCTAGGGAGGCCGTCGATAGTCGTCGCTAATAGTCCCATCGCTAAATGTTACATCGACGGCCAACAATTGATAGAAACGTCGTTAGGTACAAGACTTATAGCGACAGCCGCTATTGGCCGTCGCTATAGGGTAGTCTTTTTATATAACAAAATTTATTCTTCAGCTTCAGCTACAGCTTTGGCTGTCGCTATAAAAGCTTTTGAAAAAAAATATTTAATTTTACACCAGCCCCCTCATGTATTGCTGAATATTGGAGATACCCCTATATTTTGAAAATGATGACCTACCCCAAATATCAATATGAAAAGACCTAAATGCCTTCTCTATTAGATCTCATTGTGCTACTATTGCACAGACTGATACAAATTCTCATAGAATCCAACTCACACACACATAATAAAATGGTCAGCGGAATCCAACTCACACACAGGCACGCACACACACACATACACTCCAACTCACACACACACACACACATACACTCCAACTCACACACACACACAAGTGTGCACACATACACACATGCGCACACACACTCCAACTCACACACACACACAAGTGCGCACACACACACACACGCACAAAGATACACACACGAGCGCGCACACACACACACACATATAAAGGTTGAAGAAAGGAGAAGCTGTCATCCACATCTTCATCAACCTGAAAAGCTTAAAACAAGCATCGATCAGCATAAAACTCCAGAGGATATAGTATAAAATGCTCTAAGAAACGTAAGAAGAATGTAAAATCTCATTTATCAATGAATTAAGCACACTCACATTACTCAAGTTTGCTTCCATCTCAAGATATTGAAGTCCCTTTTGTACAAATGTAATAAGAGCACCAAGAGGGACTAAATTACCATCAATTGGACATTTAGTGATCCCTACCTCATATCCGAAAGCAAATGCTAAATGCATGAAACCTGAGAAAGTGCATATTAGAAACCCACCTAAACAATTTGTGACACATGGAATAAAAGAAGAATCATGCTAATAATCTGAAGAAAAAAAAATGATCTAGAACAATGCAAGAGTTTTCAGATCATCCAATCTTCCCTTGTTCTTAAGTCATATAAGAAAAACAAATCTGAATTCAAGGATAATATGCCAAGCTAATGTAAAATGAAAGAAGGACAAGGAACCAAACAAGGACTGGCCAAGAGTGCCTAATAAGCAGGTAATCAAAATCAGTTAGGAAATGCAATATGCAATATGCAACTAAGACTATAAGTTAAATGGGACAGTTTTAATGAGTATCGCTTCATGAGGTCACTTTACTCAAAGCAGAAAAATAAAATAAAATATATGGAAAAAATACACACTATTTAAAGATTAAAAAAATTCTAGACCACTAACTGCAGCATATTCTTGAAGATAGTGATATAACAAAATAATCTGAACTGTTAAAGCTCATGTCATTCGAAACCAAAACATGGCTGCAAATACACGTTATGGGATATGGAAGTGAATTACCGATGCTCTATAAAACATGATGATTTCATTTTGTAGGGCACTTGTCATCGTAATATTTTTCGACGGTGTTTTCACTAGTAACATCTAAATCCTATATAAACAAGTATTGACTACAATGTACCTTCCGCTCTCGAAGCAGTCCAATAGAATTAATGAGCGTTGCTTCATTTTGTTTGAGTAGGACCGGGTCATTAACAGTTTCAGGATTAGTCCAATGGCTGCAAATATTTTACCAATCACAATTATAACCAAAATACTGAAGTAAAAGAAGTGCAACCCAAAAAAAGGGCCTCTATGCTACCATATGTAGACACCCCATTTTTCCATCTGCCTGATTAATCAACTCGTCAACCCGATCGCAATGATTCCCAATGATGGATGTGTATTCCATTACTTTATTTTGTTACCTGATATGTTTCAGAAATCCGGATGAGGTATCTCGAATTGACAAAACCTTAGAAATCACGCTACCCTAGGAAAATACGACCCCAGAAATATAGAAATCATCATCTTGCAGACCAAAAAGAAGTTTCACGATAAAAATTACTAAAAATTGACCAAATTACCAAAATACCCCTAACCTCAAAACAACCCTAGAGCCTACGTTACGCTTAGGAAAACTCTCTCGAACACATAAAATAACAAATCGAAATCAAATAAATCATTTTGCCAATTTTAACAGAATTCGACAAAATTACGAAAATGTCCCTCATAAAGTTCATGACCATTTCACACAAAAAATTTCATAAATGACACAAACTAATACTTCCATTGAATTCCTTACGAAAAATCGATTCTAAAACATCTTAGAATATTAAAAACTGACTTAAAACGTGAAAAGTCCTCTCTAGGGGAAAACGATAATTTCACAATTTTCATAATTAAAAAATTCAAAATTAATAAATAAAACATTAAATAATTAAAGTGAAACATTAATGAAATTAATTTAAAATTTTGAATCGAAGAAATCGATCAATCGGATTTTCAAGTAAAATTGTTGAGGGTTCGTGAGATATTTCTCTAAGGACCCCTCCATTTGGGGGTCCAAAGAATTAAAGAAATAATGGAGGAGGGGTCTCCAAAAAAATTAAAGTCAATCAAGCAAGACTAAGGTCAATGTATTAAAGTCAATCAAGTGAGACTAAAGTCAAAATTAAAGTCAATTAAACAAGACTAAAATCAAGATATTAAAAGTCAATCAATTAAGACTAAAGTCAAAATATTAAAAGTCAATCAAATAAGATCAAAAGTCATAATAGAATTCTAATTAAATAATAACTCTATCTAATAGAGTTCTAACTTAAAAATAATTCTACCTAAAACAATTCTAATTAAAACACAATTCTACCTAAAACAAGTCTAACTAAAACACAACTCTAATTAAAAGAACTCTAATTAAATACTGACTCTATCCAAATCAACCCCTAAAAACATCTATAAATAGAGGTGCTCACACCCTATTTTCGTATCAAATCATAAATCCTAAGAGAAGTAGGTCTAAAAGTCCCCCTAGCCTCCCATAAACCCTAGTTTTAGGGCCCCAACTCCTTACCTAACATCCCTCCTTCGATTTTAGCTTAAGAAACGCCTAAAAACCTTTCAAAAACATCTCAAAATTCGCAACAAACTTGAAGAGTTCAGATCCAAAAATAAGGAGATACCTTGCCTTGGAGATCCGAAATCAAATCCGGAGACAGAACGAAGCAAGGGAGTACGGTACAATGAACTATTTTTGTCAGATCTGAGGGAACAAAATCCTTGCTATCGGAAAGGTATGAAATTTTTTATTTTTATTTTATCTAGGTTTTTAGCAATGTGATTTATTTGGAATGTTAGTAGAGACCGGCTTTGGCCGGGCGGGGTTGGTGCCTAACACCTTCCAACCTCGTAACGTGATCCCCGGACTCTTTTTCTCTTTCGTAGATTAGTTTGCCTTTTTTAGAGTCAGTTTGGTTCCTAGACCTTAACAACTAGGTGGCGACTCCCAAACCTCAAGGGTCAAAAGCGGATCTGCGCACCCCGCGGATCGAGGACGTTTTCAGTGGCGACTCCACTGGGGACTATTGAGGATCAAACTTGAAAAATCCCAAGTATGGGAGCATTGCCAAGATGACCTAGTTTTTTTTAGTTGGATTTATTTTATTTATTTTTTCTGTTTATTTATTTTTTTGTCTTGATTATAGATGATTTTGGGTATTTCATTTTTTTTTCCAATTAAGGAGCACTTTTTGATGACCCCTAAATAATGAAAGATTCAAATTGACATATGAAAATGATGGAATGATGAAGGTTAGAACAGTAATGTTCAAACGTTTTTACAAAACATTCGAGTGAGAATTAAGTCCGGGAACCTCTTAATAAAACGTAGATCTCATCGAGTAGATTAATTTAGAACTTGTGTTCACTCAATTTCGGTATCAGAAGCCTCAGATATCATCGATGCAAGTTCAATCTGTAAATCTGGAATTGTTTCTGAATGAAGGTTGGGACAACAACGTTAAAACGTTTTTACAGAACATTCTGGTGAGAATTAAGTCTAGGCACCTCTTAATAAAATGTAGATCTCATCGAGTAGATTAATCTAGAACTTGAGTTCACTGGATTTCATTATCAGGAGCCTTAGATATCATCGATGTAAGTTCGGATTGTATTTTTCAAATTCACAGAAAATCCGAATTTATCTAATGTTAGCACAATTACTGTTCCTGAGAGTGAGCTCATCTCAACCATTGTCATTCTATCATCAATGCAACATCTATTGGAATCTCGATTTATTTTGGATCACCCAAAAGTAACCCTTGACTAGACCATAGACAACAAATTTGTGGGCCTTTTTAATGTTGGATCAGATTAATTATTCTTCGAGTTATATGCCCACATAATATGCCATGATCTCTACGGATATTTGCGATATGTTTGCTGTCAATGTGATGGATTTTTTGTGTTATTTTCTTAATCAATATTCATACAATATCCATATGTTGTAATGGTTTTGATCAGGCCATGGGCCCATTTGTTTGAAAAAGGCCCCGGGCACACCCCACCCTGTTTTGCACACACCACATGCACGTTTACTGCTTTACTCACTTACACGTCCCATTTAGCCAACGTGGCACTAGTGCGTGGCCCGGTCTCTTCGGAGATGGGACGTCATTCATGAAACCCACAACTCCAGTCACGTACCTTAGGGTATATCAAACTGAGGGCATTAATACCGTCTGATCAGGTGATTCTGATAGATATATTGATGCACCCAGGCTGGAGCGACCTGAGCCTTTTACCTATTGAGAGCCACACAGTCACATGTCCCAATTGCCAACGTAGTACTAGTACGTGGTCGGTCCCCTCGTGGGATGCCAAACCATTTATGAAAGCTACAACTCTTGACTCGTACCCATAGGTATGTAAAAGATAATCTAAGTATATCAATTGCACTTCTTGGTCAAAATCGGTGCCTAAGCAAGATCTTGCCCCGATGTACCCTACTGTACGAGGGGGATAGACTACGTCTATTCTAGATGAGAGGTATTTAAGTGGGCCCTTGCTCAGCATTGTGCGCCACCTCTCAACTGGAGATCAAACTGGCTGTTTTTGGCTTCAGAGAAGTGAGTTGAGGTTTTAGATTATCACCTATACGGTATATCAAACCAAGTCACCACGTATCGAGAGGTATATAGGTGTACTTGGGCAAGGGTGGCTTAATAAAAATGCATTGCACGTAGTAAACCTAGAGTCTAGAAGCCTTCCTATAGGTCACGACCCGAACTGACTATTGGTGTTCCCGGGTTGCTTTATTCAATCCAACTAACAGGTAAGTGGGCGGACCGATCCAGAATAATCAAACAAAACCCGCAATATCGGTCCGACCCAATTGGTGAAATGTACCGATTAATTTGAACCATTTAAACCGGTTGGCCCAATTGACAAATGGATCAAACTGATCAATACCAAATCAGTTGGACTAATTAGTTTCACTTTTAAAGATCCAGACCACTTTGTATAGAAAGATTCGATCTTATAATCAAATTAGTTTGTCTGATCAAAGGTTCAATCCCAATCAGGGGTAGACCCGCGTTTAATCTTTCTCACTTTCTTGGTCACTAGAGACTTATAGTGCATTTGGTTCAATATTTCCCATTAGAGGGCTAATTTTTAATCATGTGGTTAAGAGTCAAACCTTCAGAATCGATGGTTAATCTTAAGTGCTCCTAAACGTTCTACAACCCTCATTTGTGTCATTTTAAAAGAGTCGTCTAGTCAAAGTACCAATGTCAAGTCCAACTAGTCCATCCACCCAGAAGGACCTTCTCGCTTTGTAGATAATTGTCCCTGAGTTTTCTTTGAGTTTCAATCCAGTTTTCGTCAGTCTTTAAATCCAGTTAGTTGTTTCAATTACGTTAGTCTTTCTTCAACTCTCGAATCTTCGATGAGTTTGTCAGTTTATGTTTTTTAATTCTAATAAAATATAGAAGCTTCTGATTATCATGCGTGTAATAATGATTTGAACATAAAATCTAACATGAAAAATGACTTAAAGCTCACTAATCAAATTTGATAAATATTGGAATTAAAGAGTACACTCAAGAAGTGCAAATTGGTAATACGTTATCCTCAGGAGAACATAAGAGAATAGTAAACTTACTTGAGAAATTCAACAATGTTCTTGCATGGTTTCATAAGGATATATGGATGAATTACACAAAAACATAAATCAAGTCAAGAGTGATTTCAAAGTCAAAGATTATCGGTCAAAGATGATATAGCTGAAAGCATCAACAAAGATGCTAAGACTTACAAGTGGATCTACAATGTTTCTCACTCAAAAGAAGAGAGTTATCTTTCACAAAAGAATAAAAGATTTTCTTGAAGTTCTAGAAGAGTTGAATAATCAGAAAACTCGATCATACTCGATTTCACAAAAGAAGACTAAAGAATATTCATTCTTCAAAAGGAAACCTTACTCGACAGAGCAATCCAAATATCGAATTCCTGAAACTTTGACAAAGTCAAGTAGCATTCACCAAAGGAGGCCTTCTTTGGTCGAACCATTTTCCTATCTTACCAAAAAAAATATAATCTTCTTTAGCCCCTCACAGCCTTTTAAAAAAAAATCATCAATAGCATTTTCTTTCTAAACCACGTCGATCAACCTTGGGAGGGAATCTAAGTATGAACTACGTTTTGACCTGATCCCAAAAGGAAAAAAGAAATATTTGGGGTACGTAGGCAACCTGAGAAGTTACTTCAGGCCCGGTCATACAAAAAAACTATTCTCTTAAGAAAAATGTTATCCAAAAGGAAAATCCCCTATTGAAAGGTTTAAAAGAAAAGAATGCCAAACTAGGGGCACTAGAAAAAAAAATCAAAAGAATTGATAAAAAAAAAGAATGCCAAACTAGAGAGTCAAAAGAATTTACAGAAAATAATGACAAAAAAAAAGAGAATATTAGACTAGGGGAATTTTGGGAAGTCGAGCCTTTTACCTTTTCTTTCTAAATCATGTCTTAAGCCCACCTATTAAGTCCTCTTGAATGCTTATTGACTCGGTTAAGGTGCAGGGAACCAAGAAGTTGTCGAGTTAGTTATTCAAGATCATCAAGAAAAAAAAAGAAAAGCCCGCTAAGTCGAAAATCCGAAAAGGAGATTTAGGCAAAATTTAGGGCATAACTATAAAAAAGAAAGCCTGCTAGGTTGAAAACCTAAAAAGGTGACCTAGGCAAAAATCAATGCGTCATCAGAAAAAGAAAAACAAAGCCCGCTAGATTGAAAACCTGAAGAGGCGATTTAGGCAAAAATTAGGGCATCATCAAATGGGAGGAAAAGTCTCATCAAGAAGAAAAATTCAGAAAGAAGCTTGTGCAGAAACTGCAGAACCCTTCAAGCCACAATATTTGTTTTTCAGCCAAGAGCTCACATCCGACGAAGACAATATTGAAGTCAAAAAAATCAGAAGTCATCTTGAACATTATAGGATCTTCAAGAGTATGTTTACTTGTTCAAGTGTTTGCTACTGGAAAATGTAGAATCATCAACCACTTTGAAGAGAAAGATCTTCTATTCTAATATTTATCAAGATTTTTTAAGTCCAGCTCAAGCATTTCTCAAAAATAATAATCAATCCCTTATTGCACATATGATAACCTTAAGAGTCTTAAATTTAAAGGAATGTCAGTTCTTCTATCTGTCATACATCAGAGTCCATATTTTTCAAACGTAATCCATTCCATCAGTCTTGTAGTCAAGTTTCAGTTAAAGCCAACCTTGAAACTAAGGGCATTTTTGAAAGTCAGTTAATTCCAAAGTTTTTGTTCTTAATCACATGATAAAAAGAAAATCTTACAAAAGATTAAAAGTCCGGTGAAGTCCAATGATAATTATGAATCCAGATGCATGATAAGCCAATAAAGGCCTGATCTTTCAGACTTTGAGCTCGATTTTGAATCATAGAATGAATTAATAGGATTGTTTAAATTCTTATAAATCTAAGCCCGAGAAACGTGACTTAGTAAGTTCGAGTCTGAGAAACGAGACTCCAACTTTTTGAATCATAGAATGAATAGGCTTTTTGAAGTGCCTACAAACCAAAGTTCGAGTCCGAGAAACGAGATTCCAACTTTTTGAATCATAGAATGAGTGGGCTTTTTGAAGTGCCTACAAACCTAAGTTCGAGTCCGAGAAACGAGACTCCAACTTCTTGAATCATA
Organism: Akebia trifoliata; assembly: GCF_017979445.1. Classification (NCBI taxonomy): domain Eukaryota; kingdom Viridiplantae; phylum Streptophyta; class Magnoliopsida; order Ranunculales; family Lardizabalaceae; genus Akebia; species Akebia trifoliata. Next base: position 24,133,583 of record NC_141376.1, read on the forward strand.
GAATGAATAGGCTTTTTGAAGTGCCTACAAACTTAAGTTCGAGTCCGAGAAACGAGACTCCAACTTTTTGAATCATAGAAGGAGTAGGTTTTTTGAAGTGCCTACAAACCTAGGTTCGAGTCCGAGAAGGTAGACTCCAACTTTTTGAATCATAGAATGAATAGGCTTTTTGAAGTGCCTACAAACCTTAGCTCGAGTCCGAGAAACGAGACTCCATGTTTAATAGGATTGTTTAAGTTCCTGTAAACCTTAGCCAGAGTCCGAGAAACGAGACTCCAACTTTGTTTGAATCATATTGAATTAACAGGGTTGTTTAAGTTCTTTAGCCCGAGAAACTTGGCTACAATAGGCTCAAGTTTGATAAACAGACTCATACTTTTTCGAACTCTAAAAAAAGAATTTCAAATAGGATTTAACGAAGTTCCTACATTGTTATGACTCCAATTACTTTATTGTTCAACCTTGCCATGATTGCTTTCGTTGCATAAGCACATTTCAATTTTGAATCATTATTGTCAGTGAGAGATGATCTCTAGGACCTGACACATTTTTACTCAGTTTCACATAGTACATACACTCACACTTGCACTTTTTAGTCAAGGAGAATTCTTTAAAATTCAAGGATCTGACACTGTCAGTGAAAGCTCGAGCTTGAGGACCTAACACCATTTTTGTTCGGGGAGAGTTTTACGCTCAAAATCCGAACACCCCGACGAATTGCTAAATCAGGCTGTAAAATGAACTGTCACTAGCTTTGACATTCGGATATCGTACTATCTACCGAAATAGATTTGCTATCTAGTTTGTTTCAACCCTCTGCCAAAGAGGGGCATCTGTAGACACCCCATTTTTGCATCCGCCTGATTAATCAACTCGTCAACCCGATCGCAATGATTCCCAATGATGGATGTGTATTCCATTGCTTTATTTTGTTACCCGATATATTTCAGAAATCCGGATGAGGTATCTCGAATTGACAAAACCTTAGAAACCACGCTACGCTAGGAAAATACGACCCCAGAAATATAGAAATCATCATCTTGCAGACCAAAAAGAAGTTTCACGATAAAAATCACTAAAAATTGACCAAATTACCAAAATACCCCTAACCTCAAAATAATCCTAGAGCCTACGTTACGCTTAGGAAAACTCTCTCGAACACATAAAATAACAAATCGAAACCAAATAAATCATTTTGCCAATTTTAACAGAATTCGACAAAATTACGAAAATGTCCCTCATAAAGTTCATGACCATTTCACACAAAAAATTTCATAAATGACACAAACTAATACTTCCATTGAATTCCTTACGAAAAATCGATTCTAAAACATCTTAGAATATTAAAAACTGACTTAAAACGTGAAAAGTCCTCTCTAGGGGAAAACGATAATTTCACAATTTTCATAATTAAAAAATTCAAAATTAATAAATAAAACATTAAATAATTAAAGTGAAACATTAATGAAATTAATTTAAAATTTTGAATCGAAGAAATCGATCAATCGGATTTTCAAGTAAAATTGTTGAGGGTTCGTGAGATATTTCTCTAAGGACCCCTCCATTTGGGGGTCCAAAGAATTAAAGAAATAATGGAGGAGGGGTCTCCAAAAAAATTAAAGTCAATCAAGCAAGACTAAGGTCAATGTATTAAAGTCAATCAAGTGAGACTAAAGTCAAAATTAAAGTCAATTAAACAAGACTAAAGTCAAGATATTAAAAGTCAATCAATTAAGACTAAAGTCAAAATATTAAAAGTCAATCAAATAAGATCAAAAGTCATAATAGAATTCTAATTAAATAATAACTCTATCTAATAGAGTTCTAACTTAAAAACAATTCTACCTAAAACAATTCTAATTAAAACACAATTCTACCTAAAACAAGTCTAACTAAAACACAACTCTAATTAAAAGAACTCTAATTAAATACTGACTCTATCCAAATCAACCCCTAAAAACATCTATAAATAGAGGTGCTCACACCCTATTTTCGTATCAAATCATAAACCCTAAGAGAAGTAGGTCTAAAAGTCCCCCTAGCCTCCCATAAACCCTAGTTTTAGGGCCCCAACTCCTTACCTAACATCCCTCCTCCGATTTTAGCTTAAGAAACGCCTAAAAACCTTTCAAAAACATCCCAAAATCCGCAACAAACTTGAAGAGTTCAGATCCAAAAATAAGGAGATACCTTGCCTTGGAGATCCGAAATCAAATCCGGAGACAGAACGAAGCAAGGGAGTACGGTACAATGAGCTATTTTTGTCAGATCTGAGGGAACAAAATCCTTGCTATCGGAAAGGTATGAAATTTTTTATTTTTATTTTATCTAGGTTTTTAACAATGTGATTTATTTGGAAAGTTAGTAGAGACCGGCTTTGGCCGGGCGGGGTTGGTGCCTAACACCTTCCAACCCCGTAACGTGATCCCCGGACTCTTTTTCTCTTTCGTAGATTAGTTTGCCTTTTTTAGAGTCAGTTTGGTTCCTAGACCTGAACAACTAGGTGGCGACTCTCAAACCTCAAGGGTCAAAAGTGGATTCGCGCACCCCGCGGATCGAGGGCGCTTTCACCATATCCTTCGAGCAAACGTGTGATTATTAGTGATAATTTCCAAATCCAATAGCTAATGAACAAAAATTCTGCCAGGTGCCAACTAGTTGCTTTGTTTGAGTATGTAAGGACATATATACTTTATTCTCTTTTTTTCCCCTTTGTTGTTCAGTTTTACAAAGTGATTAAGTTCCATTATATGGAAGTAGGAATGAAATTCGCTGTGAAAACAATCCTGAATATGACTCGAAGCCCATACAGGTTGAGCTTAAGTTCAACTGAAACAGGAACTCTACTTAGTGTCAAGACTACAACACAAAAAGGTTGAGCTTAAGTTCAACTAAACGCTTTCACTCTCACTGGGAAGCAATCCCCTTCTTTTAATATCAATCACAGCTATGCATTTGTTGTATTCCTCACAAATCAGCTACTTATCATTCATAATTAGATCAATATAATACTCTTTAGTTTTCTACAAATTGTTTGTTTAGTTGGACATATTAACATTCTTTTGAATTTTCACATTCATAGAATTGAATTGTCTGTTTATTTTTGAATTACTACAAGTTGTTGGGTATTTGAGATATCCACTAAAGGCACATTGAATTTATATCTGGTTTAAATTGTAGATAGAGGATTCAAACTACGAGAATGTGCATAAAAGAAATGTCGTGGTGGTACTACAACGATTTATAAAGAGATACACATTAATATGGATGAAGAGAGACAAAAATACATGGATTTGATATTGCATAACAAACACAAGTGTCGATTTAACATACAAATGGGGTGCAGACTCCGTCCACCATCTATGCGCATTAATTAGAGTTCAAGGTATTATGAACGACACCAAAAGACATTTTAGTTGAAAGTAGAGGTGCTTCTCCACCCAAGTGGGGCATGTCATCAATTTGAAAACAGGGAGATAAATCACCAAAAAATTCAAGTTTTGTTAGAACTTGCTGTATTTCCCAAACCCATAGGACCCAACTGTGAACTGGTTCACTTTGTACTGATTCGCGGTTTGGTTCAACATTTTGAAGAAAGAGTGAAAAAGGCAATGATATAAGGTTTGAAGATAGGATTTTAGGCGTCAAATAAGATCCACAGGTTCCCTACTCACTTTACACATGGAACAAAAATCAATGGAGGTAAAGAATCATACAGGTCTATAATATATGTACTTAATTGTGTTAATATATTCATTCGAGATGTAGCCTACACAAAGTCTAGAATATATTCTAGTGAGTCAAGCAGCACTAGTTAAACATTTTATATGAGAAAGTCAAATTGTACTTGCAACCCATAGTTCCAAGCAAAGATATGATGCAGAATTGCACAATCCTACAAATATATTCTAGTGAAATATTTGAATGGCAATATATAACCTTCAGAAACAAAAGAAACATAAATTCTAAATAACACTAGGGCCAATAGAGAAATAATGATGATGTTGGCAATAATAATAACACATAAAACTATTGTTATTATAGGTAGCAAGGAACTTCAAGTACTTTACCTTTATAGGTAGACTGGCTGGGAATAGATTAATGGCACCAGGATTATAAATTTCAAAAGAAATAATAAGTTGAAGATCAATTCATATACTAATTTCTCTTATGGGACTTGTCCAACATGGATAACACAAGTTGGATTAGTAATTGAGGAGAGTTTGATAGGATTCAATAGTATTTGGAAATAAGATTCCTGTATTTTGATGAAACTTAGAGGGCTGTGGTTTTGGATTTCTCATGTGGTAATCCATTTAAGCAAAACAACCTCCTTATTGAGGCTCACAATCTTACTATGTTAGTAAGGCAAGGGTTTAAAAAAAAAAAAAAAAACTACAGCTGACATTAAACAGAATAAAGGGATTGATTCATGATACCTCATCAGTTACTTCAATGCACCATTTTTCTAAATAGGATAAGCCTACTTTTACATACTCCACATCACTGGGTGAGCAACACAAACGCTGCAAAAGAAGGCTGAGGAAAATGAAAAGAATGTAAATAAGGACACGGTGACAAGAGCAACATAGTTATACTCATTTTTGTTTGGCTAAAATACTACATAACAGATTTAATGGGATCAACAAGAAAATACGAGTTGAACAAATTTACCTATTGAATAGCTGAACATTGATGAACAAGAATACCTGATTGAACATTGAGTGTACAGCTGCAATTCCAAACTCATTGCAAAGTGAAAATTAGTAGAAATAAATCTTTATGGATTGAAATCTCCTAATTTCAGCTTGCTAGCCTAAAGTGTACACATCATACATCATTAGTGAATTGAAAATACAACTAAGAGAGTGATATCAGAATCCAATTCTCAAGTAGTAGATAAGCTAAGATAGGAAAAGATACACAACTCAAAACATGACCATGTCTTCTAAAGTTTATATTACCTGGACACTTCAAATGGGAGCCATATTCATGTCCAGCATTTTTAACTTAATCTTGCTTTTCTTAAGGGTGTGTTTGATTGCATGGCCAACTCTAAGGAAAACAGTACACCGTGGAAAACTTAAATTTAATGTTGTTTGAGATTTTAAAGCCTAGCCCTGCCTAATGCAGGAACCCTTAGCTATCTCTTGAGATTTAAAACCTAAAGGCTTGCAAGGAAGAAGCATAACACATTGCCAACACTGGAAGTATTTTTTCACCCAAAAATATGGCACAACTAACAAGGTCAACTCTACCAACACTAGAAGTATTTACACAATCATACAGATAGGAAAAAAAAATGCTACCCAAATAAGTGCATGACAGTTACTATACAATGGCACACTCCACAATTTAATTTGTAGTTACTATATATATTTTTTGATAAATAACAAACAACAATATCTCCATCTATAGAAGAACTTATTTCAGTTACCTTGATCAGTTGTGTCCCATTCACATAGAATGCCTTCCCATCCACCATGAACTGTGTCCCATTCCTTCCCACAAAACCCATCTCAGGTTTTTTAAAATAATCAAATCTCAAGTCCCCAAAAGACATGTAAATGAAGGCCACACAAGATGTAAAACCAAGAATGGTACAACAGCCCATTTCCTACCAACATTTCTCTCTCTCTGATGTAGAACCCCATCAAAATAGAAGAAAACAACAAAAGGGTCAAAACTAACAGAGATATTGATATCTATTCTAAGCTCTAAACCATGAAAGTTTAAAAATCTTGGATACCTAGATCAAGATTTGGTGTCTTAGATCTCTTAACAAATTATGTGACTGAAAAAAAAAATTAAAATACTAAATCCAAAACATGTTCAACAACAATGTTTGGTAGTACTCTATATGAGCATTCAACTCACAGGCTAGTCATGTTTAACAAGTTACTTAGTGGTGGAAAGACATTTCTTGTGCCATTTATGTCACTAATCCTCCTACATAAAGAAATTCAACCAAGCATTAACTACTACAATGAATTGCTTAGTCAAAGATCACCAAAAAACATTTACAAAACAATTAAGAGAACATGATATAAGGCAGGATTACTCGTAGCCTATATAATTTGGTCAAAAAAGAAATGGAGATGGGATGTGGAAAATCTACTAATATTTCACTTAATTGTGATAATTAAGTTTACAAATGCTATAAGTTTTAGTAATACCTCTAGCTTACCTCCCAAAGCCCAAGGATTATCCATTTCAACCATGGAATTGAGTTTTTAAATATTTCTATAAAACATATAAGAAAAATATTTTTCATTTCTACGGAAACCAAAAAGAAACAATGCTAACATTTTTCATTTACATAATTTTTATTAAGTTTTCTTTTTTGGGAAACTAGGTATTTGGGCCTTTTGAAATTGGATGAATCAAATATCTATAGAACAAGTCTTACTTTTTAAAAAAATTTGGGGGAAAAAATCAGTCTCTCTCTCTCTCTCTAGGTATTTTGAGGATAAAAAAATTTCTTTAGTCTCTTTCACTGGAGAGATCAACAATAGAGGAAGGTTTTTTCGAGGTTAAATCCTAATGGAAGCATTAGAACTCGATTAGGGTGTAAGATATACTATATGGAATCTTAATTGACTACAAATTTACATTGATTTACTGTTGTAAGCTAATCTCCAATCCACAACATATCTAGGGCTCAAGCTTAATTATCCATCAAAAATAAATTGAGAAACAGAAATGAACGGCTTGAATTGGAAAAAATTACAGATTCTAGGGTTTCAAATCAAACAAAAATCACAAATTAAATTACTTGAATCAATAAAAAATTAAAGAACTAGGGTTTATCATGATGGAATTGAAGAAAACTAATGTTTCTTCTTAAGGACTTACAAATTTGAAATTCTTTATAGATCTTCTACCATTATCTTCCCTTTGACTTCAATCGTTCTCGAAATCAACCAAAGAGAATGAGATCCCTCTACCACCCCTTTTTCTTCTTCTTCTTCTGGTGAAACAAAGATCAAAAGCCAGCTTTAAAATCGAATATGAGAGACGAGTAGGGTTTTGTGAGAATAGGAGAAGTACAACTATGAAATCGACTATGGTGAGTAACCGAGGATGGGAGACGTTGTTTTAAAATCGAAGATTTGGATAAATCGATGGTCAGAAATTGATTGATAGTCGAATATTTAGGGAAATCGGAGATGAGAGATCAATTTACAATCGAAGATTAAGAGAAATAGAAGACGAGAGATCGATTTACAATAAGAAAAATTAGAGAAATCGAAGGTTTCTTCTCAATTGTTCTATCTTCGTTCGACCACGAGACCAGGTTTTGATTCCGAAACTTGCGTAAAAAATAGAGGAGAACGAGTTTTGATTTTGTTAAATACTAATATTAGAGAAGAAGACGATTTAACAGAATAAGTAACCACGATCATAGAGTAAAAGCCGAGAGAGAGAGGAAGAGCCCTTCTTCCTTTACTTCCATATATCGACGGTCACATTTTTTTGTTGCTACAGATGGATATAACGAGGGTTTAAATGTGACCATCGCTGCAAATCGTTGCTATAGAAGCAATTTCCTATAGTGAAAGGTTTGGAAATATTGGAAATATTGAAATCTAGAAGAATGTGAAACTAAAAGATAGAAATGTTTCCTTGTATCAATTTGTCATGTTTTCTTCATATTAAAATCGAGCTCCAACGCTCATTTCTCAATGGACACAGTCTTTAGGTGAAACACGTAAAATCTTGTGTTATGGGTATTGTATTCATAATCTTTCTTTGTGTGGTTGTTTATCTTCTTTGCATTTTTTACTATTAGTTGAATTTGTCTTTCATTGTCATTATCAAACAAGATCTTAGAAGGTGTAGCATACAAGGTATTTCACCCAATAGGTATTTGATCAAATTAATAAGTGAGCTTTATAAAGGTGTTCACATACACAACAAGGAGATGGGAGCTTGACTTTTTTTTTTTTTTTTTTTTTTAAGAATCCTTGGTTAGAAGGAGGTTTTTTAATTGATTAATTCGGGAGATGACCAATTTTCCAAATGGATAGTCATCAAAATACATTGGTGAGAGACACTTTGTAGACTGCGACCTTTGGATAGTACTGAATGAAGATGTTAAGTGATTGGCAGAAATCAATTTTTAAATTTAAAATGCGAAATCACCACCCTACTTGGCCAAATGAGGAAGGACAGGACAGTTGTCAGGGAAATTCTCTTACCACTCGGATTGGAATTCAATTTTAGAAGAAAATAATAAAGTTCAATGGCTTAGAATTGTGTGGAGCAAGAAAAGATTAAATACGCACCACTCCTGGCAATGAGATGGAGTCTTCTTACAACAGAAAATCTTGTGCGAAGGGGTTTTCATGTCAATTCTTTTTATTGGAAAGCATGTGAAGAATACTCAGTTGTTTTTCAATTGTGTCTATAGCAGTTGTATTTGGAGGGAAGCTCTTAGGCATTGTCGAATCACTAGAATAGAGGTGTGGGAGATGTTGAAAAGAAAGTCAGATTCCTTAGCACTATCCAGTCGATCTCAATAGGGATTAAGGATATCCTTTATCTAGTGTTTTGCTCCATGATTTATAATATGTGGAGAGAGAGAGAGGAATCGCATGCTTTCTGTTTGATGAGAAAGTCTTGGAGTTAAGAGCAGCTTATTCAGGCTGATATATATATACCCAAGGGGTCTTCAAGGGCTATGAAGCATCGGACATTTCCGAGATTTTGCATTGAATCAGTTGGGCTGCAAAATTCCTCTTCAACAGCAACTTGTTAGATGGCTGCCTCCTTTTGAAGCTAAACACCGACGGCATGTACTATAGTCCTAGTGAAGGTTTTTATTTTATTTTATTAATTGCAGGGTCAACACATTGGCAGATTTCTGTTTGCAAGCTATGAAGAGTCAGGCTTTTTGAACATCCCTTCGATTGAGTTTAATCAGGCTATATTAGAAGGAATGAAGGGAGCTATCCAAAGAAGTTTTTTCGAGGCTGTATATTCGGATTCATCTAGCTTATGGGATTCCATGTTTAAAAAAGGAAATCGATCATTCATGGAAGCATGCCTTCATTTTTAAGAGTCATAGAAGAAGAGCAAAATTCTCTAACATCATGTTGGAGTTTGCTTGGAAGGAATCTAATAGTACAGCCAATTGGCTGGTGAGGAAAGGAGTGTCACATTCTTTAACTATTCTAGAAAACAATGTGAACATTCTTTCACGTTCCATATTTGATTTTGTTAGAGGATCTTGCTTGTATTTGTGCTCGGCTTAAGCCTTCATTAATAAAAAGGGTGGGCCCTTCATGGTCATAATATATATATATATATATGGGGGCGGTTCACCAGCCCTAAAGTTTGCTAAACATTTTTTAAAACATTGGTTAGAAGTTTTGGAATGAACTAATTTTTTGTGAGGATGATCTCTATGATGAGGAGATCATCCTCACCAAAAATCATTTTATTCTAAAACTTCTAACCCCATCAAAAGTGATTTATAAAAATTGGATGGTCCATGATTCATCAATTTAGAAACTAGGGTTAGAAATTTCAAAATGAGCTGATTTTTGGTGAGAATGATCTACTCATCATAGAGATCATCCTCACAAAAAGTTAGCTCATTTCAAAACTTTTGGATAAGAAATAATAAATGGGCTATTTAACTTGAAAAAATTCTAGACAATATATCATCAAGGGCTACAACAATATTCTGGTAGCATTCCCGAACACGTGCCGCATCCTTACTCCTTGCTGCATAATCTAGCTGCACAATAAGATACAAGGAAAAACAATCGTTAAACCTCTTTGTTTTATGGAGAACTTCTATTAGCTCGCTAATTTTTTACTTATTAGAGATTCTCCTTCACTTTTTGATTAAATTTAGAGATACCACAGTGTTTTCAAACTAATGTCACGTCTTTGACCTAAGTTTAATCTAAGTGACAAATGTAAAATGACTAAATATCCTTGTCTTCAAGCACTGGCCAAAACCCATGATTTTTATCCAATAATTATGTCATCTTGAAATTGTTTACTTTTAGAGTAAGATATTTAATCCCATGTACAATTCATCGTATTCAAAGCCTTGGAGAAGACCATTGTTTTTTCTACCCAAACATCCATCATTTTATTGTCCCAAAAATCCTATATAGTTCTTGGAATTTAAGGTTGAATGACAGAATCTTATTATTGAAGATGAGTTTACACTAGAAATCTACTATCTTCAACTTATTAACTTCTAAGGTAAACTTATTTTAACTTATTATCCAGTCTTCTAAACATGCTTGATTTTTCAATCCAAAAAATCCATCCTCTACTCCAAAAATTATATCTTGTTCTTGAGGTTTGAAGGTTGAAGAAATAGAGTGTTTGGCTTGAAAAGAAAGTGAAAAACAAGTCGATAATGACTGATTTTGGGAGAAAATATTTAGAGGTTGAAGATAAGGGTATTTAGGTCATTTATTTTAGTTTCATACAAGAAGACCAAGGTCAAGGGGCATACCATCAGTTTGAAAACACAGGGTGTATCTCTAATATTGGCAACAACAAAAAAATTAAATCACTAATAATAAAAATAAATAAATAAAAAATTCTGATTATCTAACACATTGACTTACTCTAGTAACATTGTTGAAGAGTTGGGAGTACAGTGTTCTAAGTTGTGGCCTCTCTTTCCCTGGTTTGGCTTGAATCAATGTGTAGATATCTTGTTTCAGGTATGAAGAGCTCTTCCTTAGTGCCTTCTGTGCTTCTTTCCAAGACTCCGATTCGATAAGTGATTTGATATCTAAGAGATGCTGTGCATGGGTTCTGATCCCACTCATTGCTTCTTCAGGTGTTTGATCATCTACTGTCATTTTAAATTCAAAACAACTTGCAACATCTAAGCTAATTATGGATTCTATAGCTAACAACACTGTAGCTGTTGTTGCTAATCTTCTCCTACTTATAAGTTTGGATTGGAGGAGTTTTGGGGGATTTTCTCTAAATTTTGAGGAGTTTAGATAGGAACTGAAGGTTGGAGAGAGGTAGAGTTGTAGTGTTGTTAATGCCTTCATGTTCTTCTACCGTTCAATGTTGCTTCCTTCAATAAGGTGATGTATGTGTGGCTTAGATAGCTGATAAGGTTTATTTATTGTATGTATGTAGAAGGAGGGGCACCGATCTCATGGAACTGGGATCATTGAATGTTCAATGACCCAAGACCCTAAAATGACACGTGGAACCCTAAAAAGGCCAGGTGACTCTGGATCTGGTCCAGTGTGTTAAGTCCCTGTTTGGAATGCCTGCAAATTGTTGTAAAACGACATAATTGTAAAAAAAAATTCCAGAATTTGTTACTGTGGGTGCTTGGTTGCAACATTATAAACTTGACTCACGTGAAAATCTTCGTAAAACCCCTTAAAAAGATTGGGACTTCTTTGAGGGATTGCTAATTTCTAGAGGCAAATCCACCATCTATGTTGGGGCAGACAAGTTGTCCAAATATGCCTATTTTATTCCATTTTCCCATCCATATGCATTCCTACAAGTGTAGCTCAAGTATTTCATTGTCAAGTTTTCAAATTACATGTGATGCCACAATTAATCGTCTATGATCGTGATCCTACATTCACCAGTGCATTTTGGAGGGAGATATCTCAATTGAACGGATCCGATTTCAAATTCAGCTCTCATACCATCCTTAAATTGATGGACAAACAAAGGTGAATAATCGAACATTTGAAATGTTCTTACGATGTTTCACAAGCTCCAAGCCCAAACAATGGACTATGTGGATATTCATGGCCTGAATTTTGTTATAACACCAACATTCACTCTTCCACAAGACAGACCCCATTAATTTGATCGAAATAGTTTATGGTCAAACTCTACACTACAACATTTTTGTTCTACAGCGACGGTTTATAACAGCGCATAATTTTATCCGCCGCTATATATATATTTATTACAGCGGATTATTTTATCCGCCTCTATGGATACAACTTTTTGCAACGGATAATTTTATCTGCCATTATAGGGACCCCGCATACGCTGAAAATTCACACTAAATAACTCCCTACCTATTCAGGTGTATACAGCAACGAACAATTATATCCGCCCCTAAAAAAAGCAATTTTTTTATATAAAAAATTTGGTTTAGTAGATTCTCTCTATCAATTTTTTTTTTTTTTTTAAAAATTGAATATAGCAGCGGATTATATTTTTCGTAGCTGTAGAGTACAATTAATTTATATAAAAAATTCAGTTTAGTGAGTTCTCTCTATTATTTTTTTTTTAAATTGAATATAGCAGCGGATTATATTTTCCGCGGCTGTAGAATACAATTTTTATATATAAAAAATTCGGTTTAGTGAGTTCTCTTTATCAATTTTTTTTAAAAAATTGAATATAACAGCGGATTATATTTTTCGTAGCTGTAGAATATAATTTTTTTATATAAAAAATTCAGTTTAGTGAAGTCTCTCTATCACTTTTTAAAAAAAAAATTAAATATAGTAGCGGATTATATTTTCCGTAGCTATAGAGTTTAATTTTTTTTATATAAAAACTCGATTTAGTGAGTTTTCAATATCATTTTGGTGCATTTTTTTGTAGCGGATTCTTTTATCCGCTGTTATAGGACCATTCATATTGCAAATAAACTCGATTTATCTACAAATGACAGCAGAAAATAAAATCAGTTTGTAATTTCTAAAAACAAAAAGAAATTTGATCGGGAAAAAAAAAGAATGGCGCGAATACCCTTTTCCGTCTTCCCTCTCATTTTCCCCCCTCGTTCCTTCATATCTGTCACTCTCTCTCCCTTTCTCTCATCACCGGACAGAGGTAAACGCCATAAAAGAGACGATGAGCATGAAGGTATTTGCATAAACGTCCTCAATAGATGACAAACAGAGGTAATTCTTGAGAAAACGTTGAATCTCAATTCAATTTGGTGCCAACGTTTCTCGTTCTTCTTTTGCAACACAATTTTTTTTGTGGGAACCCAAATTTACCCTATCCCTCTTGCACTCTCTCCATGTGTCTCATTCTCTCTCCCTTTCCCACTCTCTTTTTCATCTTTGTTAGGGTTTCCATTTCTACAAGAGTGGCAGAAATTCAACTTATAACTGATTCTTTGCCCTAGCTTTGCAGATTTGAGGTTTGTGGAGTTATTTTATTTTATTTTTTTAAAGTCTCATTTACTTCTAATGTTGATCTGTTCAGCTTCATGTCTGAAAATTTTGACATCTGATTAGCTCAACTTCATGTCTGAATCTTCTCTACCATTTCCATTTTTTTTTAAAGTTAAGTGAGAATTCAAAATCTTGTACAAGTTTCAATCATACACTAAATTACTGTGGGAAAGAGAAGATTATTTGTTTGAAATAGTGTTGATGTGTTTTGCTTGAGAAACTATTTTCTTTATCATATTTTCATGTATTTCTTCTTAATCGGAATTGTTGATTCAAGCATCTTTATCTAAAACTTTCCAACTATTTAGGATTTATCTATTTATAAATGAAGTAATAGATGATAAACTAGTGGAGAATCAATTGCAAAGGAATGTGCACATTGAGAGACTGAAAAGAGCAAAAGAACAAGCTAAAGAGTCAGGTACTAAGAGAACAAATGTGTGTGAGCATAAATGCTTCAATAAAGTCCCCTCTTATCTACTCGCAATAAGGCACAGTTGACATTAGACCAACCATTTGAATTGGGTTTAGTTTCGATTCACAGATTTAATGACCCTTTATCACTGGCCTTCACTTTTGATTACTTCACATCAATTTCTTGAAGGCTTGAAAGAAATGAAAAACAAGTAATTGTCTACCTTTTTACTGCTATTTTTTATATTAAAAAAAAATATGTGTTGCTTGTTTACTTTATTAAATAAGTTTAAGAAGATGTGAAAGCTTGTTGCCCTCAAACATGGTTTATATTTTTGTTACTCAGAGGATATTATGTTGTATTTTTTTTTTCTTGGTATTCTTTCATGAACTAGAGATAGTTAATGTCACTCTAAAATATGTAATATTAAAATGAGCAGTAAGTCCAAATTTTCTCACTGAGATAAATGGGAAATGGAGCTCTGCCACGTCGAATCTTTTCTAAAGTGAAGTGGCAATCAGACCCAATATGCTTTTAAGCCCCCATTGACAATCTAGACCAGAAACAATTCTAGTTCCACCAATTTCGACTTTTGACATTGTGGGCGTAGCAAGAGAAGACAATTATCCATTTACGTCAAATAGATCGCTTGCCATACATAACATTATCATTATACATTTATGAGCTTTACCATTCAAATTCATTTACAGGCTTAATACCAACAACTAGTCTCAAAGAAATTGGCATGTGGGGCTACTATTTTGTGGTGTCATGACACATAGTGAGTTTGTCTAATGAGATTAATTGGATCATACAACGAACAACTTGTTATTAGACGAAAATCCATATGGTGACCTATTGCTTCTAGAGATGAATACAACTCAACTGTCAAACTACTTAGACTGGATATTTTACTTCAACTTGGATGTGTTTTTCAAATTTTACTCTACCAACAAGTTTCTACTCTTGGGGATACTTAAATCTAGCTTCTTGGACTGGTTTCTAACTTCTAAACAATTTCTCTTCATGGGTAAGATATCAGACTACTAGAAAGTTGATGTTATTCTAGGCTCTTTTCACTCTTAATTTGAAGTTTAGGGATCAAGTTCTTATTCAATTAACCTTATAGATTGCTTAAGTTCAAAGGTGGCTTTAATTTCACATATATCCTTCTAAAAGGTTTTGTGCATGCTTATTGTAATTATGATTGGGAAAAAGAAAAAAAGTTAAAGGGATTTATTTAGTTTAATTTTTTTATTTTTTTTTTTAAAAGAAAAAAGCTTGGGGTCTCATTTATAGATATCATTCCTGGTCATTGAGCAGACATAGCCCCTGTTATGTTTGGATATAAAGAACAATGTTGTGTCAGTGGATGGTCATAATAAGTTATCAGTTTTGATAGAACATTTCTAAATGATTTTGTGGTTGGTAGGAAGGGAAAGGAAGCCAATTAGATGTTATGTGCCCAGTTGTCTTTTGCCACCTAATCTTCTCTTGAAGATCTAGATGTTGTAAATAAGATTCTTCTTTCCTCTATTGAATGTAGGTTTTTAATTGCACTCATATTGATTTCAATTTATAGAAAAATTTATTCAAATCAGCAATTCTACAGATTAGTGTGTAAAGGTTTTTTACCTTTCTCCTTACTTTCTTGTATTTATTTTCTTCCATTTTTATAGCCTTAAAACCATTTGGATTCTCTTCCACACTAGGATTCTTTTGTTGATTTTTATGTTGTCACTCTATCTAGGAGGAGTTGTTTTTGTATTTCTCTGTCGGACAATGTAAAAAAAAAAGTCACATTTCTTAGCTCTATCTGCTCTCTGAGAAAGAAAGAAAAGAAAAAGAGAAGTTTGTAAGTTTTCCAATGAAGAAATCATTCTTACAAATTACATTATTTTCTATTGATGTCTCCTTGTGCTTTTGTATGATGTGGGATAAGAGTTTTGTAAGTATCATGATTTAGGCATTTAATCTAATGGACCCTTTTACTAAAGTGATAGACATATCCTGAAAATCTTAGAAACCTTCTTTTTTAATCGATCAACTTTCCAAGTTTTAAATTTTGGAATTTGGGTCTATTTGGATTAATGAGTTGGTGGGCTGTCTAGTCTTGTGAGCATCAAGGGGCTGTGGGCGAATGTCAACCTATTAGCACCACTATCCAATTCCAATTCCAATTCCAATGTGTCCCACTCGGTATCTCCCATTCAGTCAACATATGGGTTATCTTTTGAGCTATTAGATAGTCCATGAAAAGTTCTTATGCTTTCCATTCCAATGGACTACCAAGCATTTGTAGACACCCCATTTTTGCATCCGCCTGATTAATCAACTCGTCAACCCGATCGCAATGATTCCCAATGATGGATGTGTATTCCATTGCTTTATTTTGTTATCCGATATGTTTCAGAAATTCGGATGAGGTACCTCGAATTGACAAAACCTTAGAAACCACGTTACGTTAGGAAAATACGACCCCAGAAATATAGAAATCATCATCTTGCAGATCAAAAAGAAGTTTCACGATAAAAATCACTAAAAATTGAGCAAATTTCCAAAATACCCCTAACCTCAAAATAACCCTAGAGCCTACGTTACGCTTAGAAAAACTCTCTCGAACACATAAAATAACAAATCGGAACCAAATAAATCATTTCGCCAATTTTAACATAATTTGACAAAATTACGAAAATGCCCCTCATAAAGTTCATGACCATTTCACACAAAAAATTTCATAAATGACACAAACTAATATTTCCATTGAATTCCTTAAGAAAAATCGATTCTAAAACATCCTAGAAAATTAAAAACCGACTTAAAACGTGAAAAGTCCTCTCCGGGGGCAAAATGGTAATTTCACAATTTTCATAATTAAAAAATTTGAAATTAATAAATAAAACATTAAATAATTAAAGTGAAACATTAATGAAATTAATTTAAAATTTTGAACCGAAGAAATGGATCAATCGGATTTTCAAGTAAAATTGTTGAGGGTTCGTGAGATATTTCTTTAAGGACCCCTCCATTTGGGGGTCCAAAGAATTAAAGATATTTTAGAGGGGGGTTCTCCAAAAATTAAAAGTCAATCTAGCAAGACTAAGGTCAAGGTATTAAATTCAATCAAGTGAGACTAAAGTCAAAATTAAAGTCAATTAAGAAAGACTGAAGTTAAGATATTAAAAGTCAATCAATTAAGACTAAAGTCAAAACATTAAAAGTCAATCAAATAAGACCAAAAGTCATAATAGAGTTCTAATTAAATAATAATTCAATCTAATAGAGTTCTAACTTAAAAACAATTCTACTTAAAATAAGTCTAACTAAAACACAACTCTAATTAAAAGAACTCTAATTAAATACTAACTCTATCCAAATCAACCCCTAAAAACATCTATAAATAGAGGTGCTCACACCCTATTTTCGTATCAAATCATAAATCCTAAGAGAAGTAGGTCTAGAAGCCCCCTACCCTCCCATAAACCCTAGTTTTGGAGTCCCAACTCCTTACCTAACATCCCTCCTTCGATTTTAGCCTAAAGAACGCCTAAAAGCCTTCTAAAAACATCCCACAATCTGCAACAAACTTGAAGAGTTCAGATCCAAAAATAAGGAGATACCTTGCCTTGGAGATCCGAAATCAAATCCGGAAACAGAACGAAGCAAGGGAGTACGGTACAAGGAGCTATTTTTGTCAGATCTGAGGGAACAAAATCCTTGCTATCGGAAAGGTATAAAATTTTTTATTTTTATTTTTATCTAGGTTTTTAGCAATGTGATTTATTTGGGACGTTAGTAGAGACCGGCTTTGGCCGGGCGGGGTTTGTGCCTCACACCTTCCAACCCCGTAACGTGATCCCCGGACTCTTTTTCTCTTTTGTAGATTAGTTTGCCTTTTTTAGAGTCAGTTTGGTTCCTAGACCTTAACAACTAGGTGGCGACTCTCAAACCTCAAGGGTCAAAAGCGGATCCGAGCACCCCGCGGATCGAGGGCGCTTTCAGTGGCGACTATGCTGGGGACTATCGAGGATCAGACTTGAAAAACCCCAAGTATGGGAAGCATTGCCCATAGGACCTAGTTTTTTATTTTTTATTTCTAACTACTTGTTTTTATTTTATTTTATTTTAATTTTTATCATTCGTTTGGCTCTATTGATTGGGATGCTGAATATTTTTGTTTGACATTTCTTTGTTATGGTGCAACTTGGAATCATCCATAATGACCCTAAATAATGCCGGATTACAAGAAGGCAATGATATGGAATAGTGGTTGTTGACCCTAAATATTTTGTTTACTATTTTTTTATTTGTGGGTTTATATTATCCTCTATTACCCTCATTGGTTTCGACTTTGAATGTTATGATTTGGCATGTTAGTTGCTATGATTCAATCAAGAGTTATTAAATAATAATAAATTTCAAGGGAATAGATGAGATGACAATTGTTGGAGTCTGAGTTTTTATTTTTTTATGTAGTTAGATTTTCTATATACATTTTTTTAAGGGTGTCAAACTGTCCTTTGACAGTAGTATTTATTTTTTTAAAATTTTTTTATTTTTTATTTCTATTTTTTTCTCTCTGTTTTTTTGGTTTGTCTTGGCAGCAAGAAAAAAATGACAATTTCCTCTTTTCAAACGTGCTGTTAGGGGGGGGGGGGGTGTTTATGTGGGTGTACCATTAATAATATTTTTTTTTTTTTAGTATTGAGCCCCAATCGTTTTAATGAAAGGGTGGTGTGCCGATAGCAAGAAGAGGAAATTCCTCTTCCCATCTTCTTCTCCACGTTAATAAAAAACCAGCAACAAGTTCTTCTCCACGTTAATAAAAAAAACCAGCAACAAGAGAGACGTCTCTCTCTCATTCCCCTCTCTCTCTTTCTCTTGCTCTGTTTTTCTCAATTTCATGTTTTCGACTTTGATTTCAATTTCGATTTTCAAATTGGTAACCAAAAAACTGAATTACCCAAATCCCAAATCTTTGCTCCCGGACTCACACAAGAACCAGGTTTTCCAGAAATTTTAGGACAGAGATCAAATCCGAAACTTGAAATCCAATTTTTTTAAATCTGTAGAACAGAGAAATCTCTATGGTTTTCATGAGCCATCGTCGTTGAAAATTCTCCATTGCAGAGAGTAAGAGAGGAACTTGAACTCTCAAATTCGAAAATCTCCATGAACGTCCCCTTATAATAGATCAGTCCCAGGGAGATTTTCCCGGAGTGATAGAGGAGTTCCCGGAGAATGGAGTCATTAGGTGCATCGCCTTTAATCACCGAGGAACACTCCTAGCTGCTGGGTGCCTGATAGAATCTGTGTTGTTTGGGACTTTGAGACTCGATTGAATTTTTTATATTTGAAGCTTTAGATGATTGGATTTTGGTGTTGGTTTGAGCTGAGTTTGTAAGGTTTTGGAACAAAGTTTGTGGATTGAGCCTGAATTTTGTAGGATGGTTCGGAGTTTGATTGATCTGAGAATGCGTAAACTATATGAAAATTCTCGAAATTGCTGGTTGCGAGATTGGCATTCTAGCAGAGTTTTAAAATGATCAGAATTAGAGCTTGTTTGCTGGATTTTACCTTTTTGGTACTCTACTCAAAATCAGACTTTTTTTTTTTCGATACAGGGGTTCACCAGTTTTGTTGGATTTAATGAGAATAGGGATGAAAAGTTTCATTCTCTTTTCCTGATTATCATTTATTTGAATCCATTCGTGCTAAATTCACTATTTATGCTATTTTATGGATTTCATTCATACTTCTGTGGGTATTTGTTAGTTTGTAATTCTCTAGGAAAGTTGGTTATATACATCATTATTCATCTGTGCTTGTCAATGGCGATGAAACCATCATCCCTGCCCAAGTAATGTTTGAAATGGACAGTCCCGGTCCATCTAATAGTGGTATAAACACATATCACGATGAGACATTGCAGGAAAAGGAACTAGTTGGTGATGAATGCATGAATACTATTCAAGATTCATTAGCCAATATAGAGAATAAAGTTGATACTCCTCTACATGAGCATCTGTCAGTTAATACTGGGAATGGAGCATTCACTTTCTAGATTAATTCTTTAAAAAAAAAAAAGGGGCTAGCCTTACTAATTAAATAAGATTTATTTCTTACTAAGAGTCATTGATATTACCACGTGGCACCCAAAAAGATGATCCACCGCCACGTGCTTGTAACAGATGAAATTATGAAAATTTTTAAAATTTTTTATTTTTCCGAACTTTGATTTCAAAGCCACCTATTTTCAAAACTTTGGATCTAAAAATAAATTGAATTTTATTTTCGGATTCAAATCTTTTCTAATCAAAATTGTAAAGGCTATGGAATTAGATTATCAATAAGAGAGCCACGTGGCCTAATGACCCTTAGTAATTTTGAAATCTTAATGTATTAGTCGAGATGACCTAAGTTCTCATTGAGAAATTTGTTGAGTTATATATACAAAAATGCAAAAAAAAAAAAAAAAAATTTAATTCTAATAAAAAAAAAAGGAGGATTTTTCTTGTGCCTCAATGATTGATCGATGGTTGATATTATTTTGTATTATTTTGATCACCTTAGTCCTTTGTTTGCACTATCTTGATTGATTGCTTGTATGATATGCATGCCTTAATCTTAATTTTGATTGCTTTGGATATTTATGCTTTACGATCATTTTTTTTAATATCCATATGTTCATGGTTTGATCTATGGCCCCTTTGTTTGAAAAGGCCTCGGGCACACCCCACCCTGTTTTGCACACACCACTAGCACGTTTATATTATTGCTTTGCACACTTACACATCCCATATAGCCAACGTGGCACTAGTGCGTGGCCCGGTCTCTTCGGAGATGCGACGTCATTCATGAAAACCACAACTCTAGTCACGTACCTTAGGGTATATCAAACTGGGGCATCAATACCGTCTGATCAGGTAATTCTGAGAGGTATATTGATGCACCCAGGCTGGAGCGACTTGAGCCTTTAACCTATTATGAGCCACACAGTCACATGTCCCGATTGTCAACGTAGTACTAGTACGTGGTCGGTCCCCTCGTGGGATGCCAAACCATTTATGAAAGCTACAACTCTTGACTCGTACCCGTAGGTATAGAAGATAATCTAAGTATATTAATTGCACTTCTTGGTCAAAACCGGTGCCTAAGCAAGATCTTGCCCCGCTGTACCCTACTGTACGAGGGGGATATACTATGTCTATTCTAGACGAGAGGTATTTAAGTGGGCCCTTGCTCAGCATTGTGCGCCACCTCTCAACTGGAGATCAAACTACATGTTTTTGGCTTCAGAGAAGTGAATTGAGATTTTAGATTATCACCTATATGGTATATCAAATCAAGTCACCACGTATCGAAAGTTATCTAGGTATGCTTGGGAAAGGGTGGCCAGATATATTGCATTGCACGTAGTAAACCTAGAGTCTAGAAACCTTCCTATAGGTCACGACCCGAACTGACTATGGGTGTTCCCGGGTTGTTTTATTCAATCCAACCAACAGGTAAGTGGGCGGACCAATCCAGAATAATCAAACAAAACCCGCAATATCGGTCCGACCCAATCGGTGAAATGTATCAATTAATTTGAACCACTCAAACCAGCTGGCCCAATTGACAAATGGATCAAACTGATCAATACCAAATTAGTTGGACTAATTGGTTTCACTTTTCAAGATCCAAATCACTTTGTATAGAAAGATTCGATCTTAAGATCAAATTAATTTATCTGATCAAAGGTTCAATCCCAATCAAGGATAGACCCGTGCTTAACCTTTCTCACTTTCTTGGTCACTATAGACTTATAGTGCATTTGGGTTCGATATTTTTCATCGGACTTGAGTTATTTTATATCAAAACTTTAATCATGTAATTAAGAGTCAAACCTTTAGAGTCAATGGTTAACCTTGGTTTACTTCCAATCAGGTGATAATTGGTCCCAAACGTTCTAAACCTCCATCTGTACCACTTTGGGTCCGTGAAAAGAGTTGTCTTTCTAGAGTACCATTGCCAAGTAGTCAGTCTTTGCCACGAGAAGAAACGAGTACCATGGATGAAGCTGTACTCCGTCAGATTTTAGAATCTTTTCAAGCCCAGATTATTACTTCTGTCCAAACACAAATCGAATCCCTGAAAATTGAAAAGGGAAAAGATAAAGCTATAGAACCTCAGGATGTGTTTGGCCTCGTTGAAAATCACGAAGATGATCAGTTACACGTCGATCCTATCCTAGCTCATCGAATAACTCAGGTTGAAACTGCTTTGAAGAATATTAAAGACCCCGATGATCTTACTCTTTGATTAGGGACAATGACCTTGTTTCCTACGGTCCGTCTGCCGGGGAAGTTCACAATGCCAGATATGGAGAAGTTTGACGGTATTGGATGCCCTAGGACTCACTTAAAAGTCTATGTCGGCATAATGCAATCTCAGGGTCTAAGTGAATAACAGATGGCTCAACTTTTTCAAAGAACCCTTACAGGTCCTGCCCTACGCTGGTTAATGTCATTGGACTCGTCTCGGGTAAGAACATGGCATGAATTGATGAAAGAGTTTATTGGTCGGTATTTATTCAACACGGATATTGAACTTACAAGAAGAGATCTAGAAACTACTAAACAAAAACCCGGGGAAACTTTCACTGAGTTCATTGCTCGATGGAGAGCTAAAGCCGCTCAATTGTGGGACCGACCTCAAGAGAAGGAACAAGTCAAGATTATCCTCAAGAATCTAACTCCAAATTATGCCAAGTACTTGATGCCTCAGTACCTTCCTACTTTTCAATCCCTCATTGAGGCTGGAAATCAAGTTGAGGATGCCTATTCTTCGGGACTTTTTGGTAACTCGTCTGAGTCAAAATCCAAACATTTCAAACCTAATGTAAATTTCTTACAAGTGGCCAACACCTCATTCGCACTATCTCCTCAAGCTACTCCGCCTTCACAAGCCAAACCTAAGAGACAATTTGCCAATCTTGGAATGTCCCTTAGTATTGTTTATCAAAAATTGATGAAAAAGGGATTGCTAACACCTTTACGACCTAAGCCTTTGCCTAATCCTCTTCCCCCAAACATGGATAATGGGAAATTCTGTGAATTCCATCAGATGCCTGGTCATATTCTTGACAGGTGTATTACTCTCCGACATACTATCCAAGACCTTATTGAGCAAGGAAAAGTCACCATACCTCCTACTACTCCCAATGTGAAGACTAACCATTTACCTACCTTTCAAAATCAACCCCCTCCTACTCTGAACTTAATATCCATATCCAAACCAGAATCAATTGACCCAGTTTCCTTTATTCACCCAATTGGTTTTAACAGTGCGTTCACTCCAAGCCAGAATAAGCTCAATTACCCTAAGGCAGTGGCAGAACTAAAGAACATAAATATTATTGAAGCAACGGGTTGTCCAGCATATAACATACTTGAATCGGAATATGAGGAGATAGTAAAAGCAGGCAAGTTCAAGTTATCCATCGAAGATAACCAAAGTGGCATAGACTCTAGAATTGTGTCCTTCTATTCATAATGATGTCGTCTTTTAAGTCTTCTTAGTTTTTTTACCTTTAGTTGCGTCAGTCTTTAAATTCAGTTAGTCATCTTTATTTTTGGATTTTAGTAAGGTTTGTCAGTCTATGTTCTTTTCAATTCCAATGAATAAAGAAACTTTTGATTATCCTATGTGTAATAATGATTTGAGCATAATATCTAACATGAGGATTGACTTAGAGCTTACTAATCAAACTTAATAAATATTAGAATTAAAGAGTACACTCAAGAAGTGCAAATGGGTACTACATTTTCCTTAGAAGAACATGAGAAGAATAATAAATTTACTTGAGAAATTCAACAACGTTCCTGCATGGTCTCGTGAGAATATATGGATAGATTGCACCAAAATAGATCAAATCCTAAAGTTGAGGGTGAATTTCAAAATCAAATATTATCAAGAATGATGTATTTGAAACCATCAACAAAGGTGTTAAGATCTGCAAAGAAGGGATTCATCATGTTTTTCACTTAAGAAAGAAGAGTTCTCATTCGCGAAAGAATATAAGATTTTTTTCGAAGTTTGGAAAGGATTGAACGAGTCAACGTCAAATACAAAGAAGTCAATCACACTCAACTTTGTAAAAAATGACCGAAGATTTCTCTTTATCAGAAAAAGACTGAAGATTATTCCTTCTCAAAAGAAGATTGAAGATTACTCGTTCTCAAAAGAAGACCTTACTCGATAGAGCAATCAAGACATTGAGTTTCTAAAACCTTGACCAAATCGAGTAGTATTTCACAAAAGGAGGCCTTCTTTGGTCGAACCATCTTCCTATCTTACCAAGAAGAAGATAATCTTTTTTAGCCCCTCGCAGCCTTTAAAAAAAATCAATAGCCTCTTCTTTCTAAACTACGCCGACCAACCTTGGGAGGGAATCTTTGTATGAACTACGTTTTGACCTGATCCCAAAAGGAAAAAAAGAAATATTTGGGGTACGTAGGCAACCTGAAAAGTTACTTCAGGCCCGGTCATTAAAAGAAAAATGTATCCTCTTAAGGAAAGTGTCATCCAAAAGAAAAATCCACTATTAAAATGTTCAAACGAAAAGAATGCCAAACTAAGGGCATTAGAAAAAAAAAATCAAAAGAATTGATAAAAAAGAATGCCAAACTAGGGGCATTTAGAAAAAATCAAAATAATTGACAAAAAAGATAGAATATCAAACTAGGGGCATTTTGGAAAGTTGAGCCTTATATCTTTTCTTTCTAAACCATATCCTAAGCCCACCTATTAAGTCCTCCTGAATGCTAATTGACTCGGTTAAGGTGCAGGGAACCAAGAAATTGTCGAGTTGGTCATTCAAGATCATCAAGAAAAAAGAAAAGCCCACTAAGTCGAAAACTCGAAAATGCGACTTAGGCAAAATTTAGGGCATAACCATAAAAAAGAAAGCCTGCTAGGTTGAAAACCTGAAAAGGCGATCTAGGCAAAAATCAAGGCATCATCAGAAAAAGAAAAACAAAGCACGCTAGATTGAAAACCTGAAGAGGCGATCTAGGCAAAAATTAGGGCATCATCAAATGGAAGGAAAAATCTCATCAAGAAGAAAAATTCAGAAGGAAGCTTGTGCAGAAACTGCAGAACCATTCAAGCCACGATATTTTTCTTTCAGCCAAGAGCTCACATCCGACGAAGATAATATTGAAGTCGAAAAAAAATCAGAAGTCATCTTGAACATTGTAGGATCTTTAAGAGTATGTTTACTTGTTCAAGTGTTCACTACTGGAAGATGTAGAATCATCAACCACTTTGAAGAGAAAGATCTTCTATTATAATATTTATTAAGATTTTTTAAGTCCAGCTCAAGCATTTCTCAAAAATAATGATCAATTCTTTATTGCACATATGATAATCTTAAGAGTCTTAAATTTAAGAGAATGTCAGTTCTTCTATCTATCATACATTAGAGTCCATATTTTTCAAGCGTAATCCATTCCATCAGTCTTTAGAGTCCATATTTTTCAAGCGTAATCCATTCCATCAGTCTCGTTAAGTCCTAGTTAAAGTCAATCTTGAAACTAGGGGCATTTTTGAAAGTCATTTAATTCCAAAGTTTTTGTTCTTAATCACATGATAAAAAAAAATCTTACAAAAGCTTAAAAGTCCGACGAAGTCCAATGATAATTATGAATCCAGATGTATGATAAGCCAATAAAGGCCTGATCTTTCAAACTTTAAGCTCGATTTTGAATCATAGAATGAATTAATAGGATTGTTTAAATTCTTATAAATCTAAGCCCGAGAAACGTGGCTTAGTAAGTTCGAGTCCGAGAAACGAGACTCCAACTTTTTGAATCATAGAATGAATAGACTTTTTGAAGTGCATATAAACCTAAATTCGAGTCCGAGAAACGAGACTCCAACTTTTTGAATCATAGAATGAATAGGCTTTTTGAAGTGCCTATGAGACTCCAACTTTTTGAATCATAGAATGAATAGGCTTTTTGAAGTGCCTACAAACTTAAGTTCGAGTCCAAGAAACGAGACTCCAACTTTTTGAATCATATAATGAATAGGCTTTTTGAAGTGCCTATAAATCTAAGTTCGAGTCCGAGAAACGAGACTTCAACTTTTTGAATCATAGAATGAGTAGGCTTTTTGAAGTGCCTATTAACCTTAGTTCGAGTCCGAGAAACGAGACTCCAATTTTGATAGGATTGTTTAAGTTCCTATAAGCCTTAGCCAGAGTCCGAGAAACGAGACTCCAACTTTTTTTGAATCATAGAATGAATTAACAAGATTGTTTAAGTTCCTTAGCCCGAGAAGTATGGCTACAATAGGCTCGAGTCCGATAAACAAGACTCAAACTTTTTCGAACTTTAAAAAAGAATTTCAAATAGGATTTAACGAAGTTCCTACAATGTTATGACTCCGATTACCATATTGTTAAATCTTGCCATGATTGTTTTCGTTGCATAAGTACATTTCAATTTTGAATCATTATTGTCAGTGAGAGAAGATCTCTAGGACCTGACACATTTTTACTCAGTAAGCATCACACTTTTGCACACACGTGCACTTTTGCATTAGTCAGGGAAAATTTTCTAAAATTCGAGGATCTGACATCGTCAGTGAGAGTTCAAGCTCAACCTTTTAGTTCGGGGAAAGTTTTACGCTCAAGGATCCGAACACCTTGACGAATTGCTAAATCAAGCTGCAAAATGAACTGTCACTAGCTTTGGCATTCGGATATCGCACTATCTACCGAAATAGATTTGCTATCTAGTTTGCTTCAACCCTCTGCCAAATAGGGGCATCTGTAGACACCCTATTTTTGCATCCGCCTGATTAATCAACTCATCAACCCGATCGCAATGATTCCCAATGATGGATGTGTATTCCATTGCTTTATTTTGTTATCCGATATGTTTCAGAAATCTGGATGAGGTATCTCGAATTGACAAAACCTTAGAAACCACGCTACGTTAGGAAAATACGACCCCAGAAATATAGAAATCATCATCTTGCAGACCAAAAAGAAGTTTCACGATAAAAATCACTAAACATTGAGCAAATTACCAAAATACCCCTAACCTCAAAATAATCCTAGAGCCTACGTTACGCTTAGGAAAACTCTCTTGAACACATAAAATAACAAATCGGAACCAAATAAATCATTTCACCAATTTTAACAGAATTCGACAAAATTACGAAAATGCCCCTCATAAAGTTCATTACCATTTCACACAAAAAATTTCATAAATGACACAAACTAATATTTCCATTGAATTCCTTACGAAAAATCGATTCTAAAACATCCTAGAACATTAAAAACCGACTTAAAACGTGAAAAGTCCTCTCCGGGGGTAAAACGGTAATTTCACAATTTTCATAATTAAAAAATTCAAAATTAATAAATAAAACATTAAATAATTAAATTAAAACATTAATGAAATTAATTTAAAATTTTGAACCGAAGAAATGGATCAATCGGATTTTCAAGTAAAATTGTTGAGGGTTCGTGAGATATTTCTTTAAGGACCCCTCCATTTGGGGGTCCAAAGAATTAAAGATATTTTAGAGGGGGGTTCTCCAAAAATTAAAAGTCAATCTAGCAAGACTAAGGTCAAGGTATTAAATTCAATCAAGTGAGACTAAAGTCAAAATTAAAGTCAATTAAGCAAGACTGAAGTCAAGATATTAAAAGTTAATCATTAAGACTAAAGTCAAAACATTAAAAGTCAATCAAATAAGACCAAAAGTCATAATAGAGTTCTAATTAAATAATAATTCAATCTAATAGAGTTCTAACTTAAAAACAATTCTACCTAAAACAATTCTAATTAAAACACAATTTTACCTAAAATAAGTCTAACTAAAACACAACTCTAATTAAATATTAAATCTATCCAAATCAACCCCTAAAAACATCTATAAATAGAGGTGCTCACACCCTATTTTCGTATTAAATCATAAACCCTAAGAGAAATAGGTCTAGAAGCCCCCCTAGCCTCCCATAAACCCTAGTTTTGGAGTCCCAACTCCTTACCTAACACCCCTCCTTCGATTTTAGCCTAAAGAATGCCTAAAAGCCTTCCAAAAACATCTCAAAATCCATAACAAACTTGAAGAGTTCAGATCCAAAAATAAGGAGATACCTTGGCTTGGAGATCTGAAATCAAATCCGGAGACAGAACGAAGCAAGGGAGTACGGTACAAGGAGCTATTTTTGTCAGATCTGAGGAACAAAATCCTTGCTATCGAAAAGGTATAAAATTTTTTATTTTTATTTTTATCTAGGTTTTTAGCAATGTGATTTATTTGGGACGTTAGTAGAGACCGACTTTGGCCGGGCGGGGTTGATGCCTAACACCTTCCAACCCCGTAACGTGATCCCCGGACACTTTTTCTCTTTTGTAGATTAGTTTGCCTTTTTTAGAGTCAGTTTGGTTCCTAGACCTTAACAACTAAGTGGCGACTCCCAAATCTCAAGGGTCAAAAGCGGATCCGCGCACCCCGTGGATCAAGGGCGTTTTCAGCATTGTAATCGCAAGAACAATTGGCTCATCATCATCTTTCCCTTCTTATTCCAAATAGATATATTGTGGCCATTTGCCCTTCAATTCTATTTAAAGCTACAAATTTTGCTCTACAATCTCTCGAAGAATTCACTGCAACTCAACTCAGAGGGTCATTTTGAATATGTGGAGAGAGCTAAGTAACTTCAAAATAAAACAAGGTTATAACTAGACACATTAGTATGAGGACATGGAGGCCATGTATTTGATGACAGTTGTGCATATATTGTACCAATGTCCTGTCCCATATCTATATATGGGCATCTATTTCAAAGCCTATCTTAGGAGAGTTTTAATGAAAGAAAATTTCCTAGATAAAATGTTATGTGATTGGTTTGTTCAATCGATTTACCTTTTTTTGCACTATTTACCATTTTTATTTACTAACACGCCATGATCTTATTAACATGAAAAGTTGTAGCTTATGCTAACAAATTTCTATGCCTGCCTATTAAGGTCTTATACTGTAGCACAAGCTCTAACATACAAATAAACAAGCTGGTAGAGGTATTTGTACATTTCATGACATTAACAGAAGACAATGCAAGTTTAAAATGATATAGACATCATTCCTCAGTCTCACTCTCATCCTTACATAATATTTATCCCTTCATATCTCAATCGATTTTCTTCCATGCTTTCTTTAGTTGGGGGTGAAAGCCTAACCCAGAGTAGAAACAGAGAGTTAGTAAACACACTTGCATTGGATGTATATGCATGTATTAATGTAACAAGGATGTGCAGGTTTGTATATAACATATAAGGGTGTTAGAGCTGTACTAAAAAATGGTGGCATGCCCAGGATTGGCAAGGTAAGTGAAGAGGTTGTCAATAGGGCCTGTGGTTTTGTCTGTAAAATAGTCTAATTCTCCAGCAGTGTACCACGAGGAGGTGTTTAGGATTCCAATCTTTGTTAAGAATTTGGGGATGAAAATATCGGCAACACCTAGTGTGGTGCCCCGCCAAACGTTAACACAAATCCCCATGTCAGATCCTTAGGTATTAGTTGGCACCTCGAAATTTCAGCATGATCTCCTCTGTTTATATTAGCATTCTAAGGCGATTCAACCTGTACCTAATGAACAACATACAATCCTGTATATATACATACAAAATATAATACTAGCGGAAACTTATATACATCTAATAACGTACGAAAGATCATAGTGCTAAAGAATAACCAGAATACAGGATTATACAAATATTTCTCACTCTAACAAAAGTCCTAACGCTTAGAACAAAATCTATTACTTTTGGACAATCGACACCACTAGGGGCTATAACCCTAATACTCACTAAGTGACGAACTCTGACTGTCTATCTGACCCACCAGATAATTCTCTCGTGCTTTATACCTGCATCGCCAAGCTTCGGATCTGAAACTAAAAAAAATAGAGAAGGAAAGGGTGCGTAACAATGGTTACCCAATAAGGAAGAACACAATTTTTGCCAATAACCTCTTCTGACATGAACGAATAAGCATATTAAAAAATTTTAAAATCTGTAAAATTTTACAAAAGAAACTACGATTAACTGGTATATATAGTCAGGGATGAGCAACTAAACATTTTAAAACTGATATTACATCAACCAACAGTACTCACTATAACATCTTCTTTTTATACAAATCTAATTGATCAAATGAAAACATTAAACTTGTATTTCATTTTATATATTAAAATAAGGCAACATATCCATAATACACATGGTGGAGTAGTGAAATTAGAGAGTTGAGATTCACGACTAGATCGCTCCCAGTCGGGACATGATGTTACAATTCTTTACTGACTTTTAGTTCTTGATTTTGTGGTTGGTCGCTGCATTTACCATGTTTGGTTGACCATTTATCCGGCTCAGGCTGACCGTTTGACGTGATCGTAAGCAATGGGTCTCTTTTCGATGTGTCAGAACATTCGACTACTATAGATTTTTAATAATCATTGACTAATCATCTTCGTCTATGCCTATCAGGCGTACATGTGATTTTCAAATATACAAACCATTCGTATACGACCACCTTTACATTACAAGTTCACTAGTAAAGATAGAAAGAAATAAACCTGGATTTCGGTTGTGACTCCACTCTCATACGCGTCCCATACCACGTATGAGTTTGGTAGTCCCTACCGTACATCCTAGGATAGTACACCACTTCGGATGATATGATGCACTATCCCTTCAGGTATTCACAAACTCTTTAACAGCTCACAAAATAGCTACATATATATATATATATATATATATATATATATATATATATATATATATATATTATTTTCATTTGAAAACAAAAGAAAAATTAACAATACAAGATTAAGAATGGATATCCAGTTTCCTATTATGCAAGTGTGGCCAAACGACCTAAAATAAATAATAAAACGAAAATATAAACAACGCCTCGCGCTAACAGAAAGTAAATAAACATGCAACAAGTAATATTATCCTTAGATACCCGTTCACCAACCTACACACAACACAACAATATAAAATACAAACATCATCCCTCGGGTGTGATTATGACATTTTACCGTTTTCATACCCTTTTTCCTCTTTTTTGATTTTTACAGTTTTCAATTTCTTCAATAAAATATCCATTTTCTGATATTCATCAACTCAATATGAGATCAATGAATATTAAATATCATTATCCAACTATAGAATTTATTTTTATCAAAAATATTGAAAAAGAATACAAATTTTATATCAAAACGGGGTCCGAGCAGTGCACAAGGCCCAATTGATGGAAATAACCCGTTAAAATACCCTACCCACGTATAATTTATTAAAAAATATAATTAAACATATCAAACATGCAATTTCTGACATGAATTTTTAAATATCAAAAGAATTATATATTTTGGAAATACATCAAAATTTTTCTGATAAAATCCTAAATGTAATTTTCACAATCTACAATTACTAATAGAAATTGAAAGTTCCTTACAATCTCTATGTGAAGCAATTGAAACACGTGCACGGAAATCGAGACGAATGACGTAGAAATTAAGGTAACTCATACTTCAAGATGGCTGATTTTCAAAATCGATCTGGTGGTTTCGAAGATCTTGATGTCGTCGTCCTTTCTTCCTTCTTCAATGGAGGATGGTTTGACCCCGAAACGGATGAAATCCGAGGTCGAAGTTTCAAAATTCCCGTATATACGTACAACTGATTTTTAACGATACGGGGTGAAAAAGATGATAAAACGAAAGGAATTTGGGTGGATTTTGTAGATGTCGAGACTGCGGACGTTTCTTCCTTCTACGTCGATCGTCGACGACGAGCCGTTTGCGGGGAATCTGATGTGGAAGATCGAAGAAAAAAATAATTTTTTTTTAAAAATGGGTTACTGTTGGATGGGTTGGAGAAGACGAAGTGAAAAGAGAAAAAAAATTAAAATTTTATTTATATAAAAATTTTGGGACTAAATCGATATTTTGCCAATTGTTTTGATCGACGATAACTTGACCATCTGGACTCCAAAACTGATAAATGAATACTCTATTTCGCTTAATTTTTTATTCCAGATCTAATGGTGTAGTCAATTTCTACAAATTCTATCTCTAATGAAAATTTACATTTTTAGCCTGAGGTGACCCCTAAAATTGATGTCGTTTTCATTTTTGACGATAATTCGACTTTCTGGTCTCTAAAAATGATAATAAATAGTTCATGTTAAATAATTTTTCGTTATGAATCCAATGGTGTAATTGAATATTAATAATTTTTGCTCTAGTAAAAAGTCACTATTTTAGCTTAGTCTGACTCGGTAATCGAGGATTTTACAACTTTTATATTCGGACTCGTATTTGAACGTGCTTAAAAGTTAAATTATGTTTTTCAATTATTTTGAATCCAATGGTGAGGTCAGATTCCATTAAAAATGATCAGAAACATCCTAAAGTTTTACCCCTAAGTCCCACTTTCAGGATTTTCTCAAAATTTTATTATTTATTTTCCTCGAGATACGAATAAAAAATTCGGGGTTTTACACCTAGCATTGCCTATTTGTAGTGCACAAGCTCTGCTGGTGGTTGATGTGTACCCTTCACCCATGGGAGGTCACAGTGTGAGCTAACAACAAGGGTTGAGGTCACCTACACATACTAGGTGGTCTTGTGGTCGAAATCCATTTGGAGCACTAATTAAGTCCCTTGATTAAAAGATTGATGATGTTTCAACATCCAATAAAGAAATAAGGAGAAAAAAGGCTCTATAAGTCCATGTCAAGGAGCATAGATGTTTCTTCCTCCATTTTTTATAATCAATCTCTCCCCCCTCCACTCTGCCATTATATTGTAGTAAACAATTGAAATTAATAAGGCCGATTTATGAGTAATCTTGTTTGAAAGTGACACACTTCATTGTATCAGTGATTGCTATTGTTGCAGTCACACTGAATAGACTACTGATTATTTGTATGAATGACTTCCTTTTTTTTAGTTACTGGTTTTTGTGTTTGTTTGGGAGATATTTATGATCCACCAGAGGTGTATCTCGCTCTGTACCAAAATCGAATCTTCCATTCACTACTAGTGTTATGTTTTCCCGAGATCTACAACCTAGTGAGAGAATTGTAAACTTTGAAAAAACGATTGTTGATGCTAGATCACACTTTGGTGTATAAAGCTAGGTCTACTTATGGTAGATTTTTAGTAACTTTTATTTTAGGCTGTAGTTTTAAATGAATGTATTGCATTCCTTGTCAATGAGACAGGTGTGATGTTGTAAGGTATTGATGTGTGCATGATTTTAGATAGTAACATTCCCTCTTCGATTTTAGATATTTTTTATGTAGTTGGTCTATTCATGCTTAATTTTTCTTTTTGGGTCAAATCATTTGGAGTCTTACTTCCATTTACATTGTGTTGGGTCCTTTGGAGAGACCATAACAAACAAGCATTTAAGGGCGAGGATGAAGAAATCCAAGACATTATTCTGGGCATGGAATCTTTATTGTTTTATTGGTCCAAGAGTTTGTGAGGGTTGATTGCAAAGGCTTATTTTCAACAGATTAAAGGGTCAAATTTAGTTTTTGTATTTTGGACTGCTTTGCAGCTCATGGTTCTTTTAGGATGGTTATCTTGACTTCCTTTGTTTTGTTCCTTTTTTCTAATATTCATCTCACCAACCCTGGGCAGAGATTGACATGGTAGTACACGTAACTAGTTGGGTGTCTCTTGTGACATGGGTTTTTAGAGGTCTCTTCAAATGATCTCTTTACAACAAGAAACTAGCGATATATTTGACATAAAAGATTCCCAAGTACAGATAGTGGTGAGTCGTGATCCTATCTAGCGTCCATGATTAGAAAATCCATAGCATTTCCAGCATTTCTTTCTCATAGGACAAGGTCAAACCTCCCTATGCAAAGCTTAAAATAGGTGACTTTAAATCTACATCGGGGATACCTAATGAAAAACATAACTATACATTAATCTTGCAGCGGTAGGCCTAATGATAATAGTGGCGAAATTTTTGGTATTTGCGGCGATTTTTGACCCCCGCTAAAAACCTCAAATTTTATAGTGAGATGCTTTTGCATGTGTTTGCCGTTGCGTTGGGGGTGGAAATGCTACAGATAATGTAGATAATGATAGTGATTTGGAAGTTGTTGCTGATTCTATACTGTTGATCTGCAATCATTGACATTGATTTGGAACGACCTCTAGTATTGTAAGTTCTTTGCGTAAACTTATTGATCTGGATTTCTAATGAATATGACGATTCTTTCCTTCAATTATCACCTTACATTGCTGTTATAACAAATGTGGAATGGGAGCATGTTGATTTCTTTCAAGATGAGGTTTGATAGTTCATGAGCACTTCACGTTGTTAGACCAAAATTTACATTGTAGGACTGTTCACCCTTTATTTAGACTGATTCACTATTTTTCTATTTAATAAGGAGGCAGTAAAAAATTTGTACTTATATTTTTGTTTTTATTTATCTTGAGTGAAGTATCTACTTATATTTTACACATATTTTTGAAACATTTGATAAGGTAATACAACAACAAACAGTATATTATTGATGTATTTGTTAGGGAGAACAACTTATTTCAACATAATAGAAAGTGTAATTCCAATTTCTATTCTCTAATTGTCATCGTAACTTTTCTATTATGTTGGTAGACATCATAGAAACTTCAATTATCTTCTTTATTGTCCCATTACGTAGATGTGGTACAATAAAAGTCAATAATATAAACATGTGTATTTTTTACGCACAGCCGATTGTAATGAAAAGGGGAGGACATGTAATCTATACTGGTCATTTGGGTCAGCATTCAAGTAAGCTTATTGAATATTTTGAGGTAAGCTCACATTTTTTTACATGAAAAATCTATAGCTATCATATCATACATAATATTAAACAAGTAAACTTGTAATGATATTGACACTACCAATGATCTCTATGTTTCTCAATTCTTCCCTTCATCCAATCAACCACATTAGAAGAAGTCCAGTCCAGTGGAGACCTCATGAATATGAGAATCAAGAGCCATTTGAATACCCCAAAGAACTTCCAACAGTTTCACCAAGCTGGGTATACCCATAGTGCAATTTTCAAAGAGTTGCATTACTCCCTATTTATATCACAATGAAGCCTACAAGCTTTAAGGTGTGGAATCGTATTCATCCACTTCCTTATGCAATGGATGCTAATCAATCACGTAACTTTTCACACGTTTCATATGTGTTCGAATTGTTCTTTCTGTGCCTTTAACCACCAATACTCTTTGCTATTTCTGCTTGACAGAATTTTCTTTTTACCACTAGAGATTAAGATGCTTTGATGAAGTTTATTGATTTTGGTCTTTCTAATTATATCAAGCTAGCTAACAATTGATTGTTGTGCTGAAATTTGTTACCATTAGTCCTTGATTGAACGTTGCATTTTGCTAAATTCAGCAAGGTAAATCATTGGAAAAGAAAATCAATTTGCAATCAGATGTTTAATATTTTCTTTACTTGGTAAAATGATTCTTGACATGTGGAAGATCTATTTCCATTGGACCAAGTTTACAAAAAATCTCATGAACCTTCAAAAAATTCATGCAGAATATTACTTTTTAGTTTCAGGATTCTATGCAAAATTAATTAACTTGTTACCATGGAAACTATCATTCCTTTTTGTCAATATAGTCTTGACTCTTGAATAAAGATGTTAGTTTGAACTATAAACATGTGCAGTTCTTTGATGATTTACTTATGCATTAGTATGGGATTAGTAAAAGTTAGTGTGGTAATAGCAGCTCTCTTTTATTATTTATTTTAGAGTTTTCAATGTGTGCAAGTTGGAGGACACAGGTTAAATGTATATATATATATATATATATATATATATATATATATGAAAAAAATTACACCAGTTGATACAAATTCCGCCTTTATATATTGTTTTTGAAGGATATATAATAAATTAAAAAAAAAAAAAAAGCGTGTAGCAGCAGATTTTAATATCCGCCACTATATGTGTTATATTTTTTTTGTTAAAATGACCTATTACAGCGGATCTTAATATCCATTGCTATATGTATTATATTCTATTTGTTAAAAAATTGACTTATTGCAGCGAATATTAGTATCCGTTGTTAAAGGTATTACCTGTAACAGCGGAACAAGTTATCCGCTACTACACTTAACGACTGAGGCAACAACGTCGGATCTTGGTTCCGCTGCTCATTCGGTACAGTAACTTTTACCGATGGAAAAAGTATCCTGTAGCGACGGAAAAATCCGCCGTTATAGATAAAAAATGTTGTAATGCTACCAACTTTGTTATCTTGTGTGTCTGGCATTACAAAGGTGGATGCAGTGGACAAAAAAATTAAAAGAGAGAAATCAAGTTCTTGTAGAACTACGACACCAATTAAAGGAATCTCAGTGTCGTCTTTGATTTACACCCTAAGGATAGGGAGTTTGAGGAAGGTGATTGGGACTTGTTGCGACTCCAACCTCATCAACAAACTTCTTTATCTATATGAAAATAACTGCTAAGGTAGAATCGAAGATTCTCCAAGATATTTTTTTTTGATTGATGATTCTCCAAGATATTTGCTAAATCAATTTCGATTCCACCATATCCAATTGATATAGCTGTAGATATATGTAAATATATTTTGAATATTTGTATTTTGATTCTTTCCTGTTTTGTAGGATCACACAATTGTAATTATTCTATATATACAAGACATTATCTCCTCCATACATTTAAGGAGGATTTCAGCCATTACTATTTGTTTGTTAAACATCTTTATGGTATCAGATTCAAGGTTTTTTCTTTGATTCTACTATGACTGATTCGGTTTCTTCCTCTCCTACTCTTTCGCTCAACAACATGGTGCATATGCTCACCATTAAACTAACTTCCTCCAATTATCTATTGTGGAAAAATCAGTTTGTTCTTTTGTTAGCCAGCCAAGAACTATTTTATTATTTGGATGATACCATCGTGGCTCCCCCAGCCATGATTCGTGCCTCTGATGGAACCATAAAGCCAAATTCGGGGTACACTTCTTGGTTGCATATCGATCAGACGTTACTCAGTTTACTTTACTCTTCTCTTACAGAGGAGTCTATGAGTGAGGTATTGGGTTTACGTTATTCTCATGAGGCTTGGCATGTTCTTGAAATCTCATTCTCGCACTAGTCAAAAACTCAAGAACTACAACTCAAGGATGAACTTCAACTGATGCAACGCGGCTCTCAGTCTATTGTTGAGTTTTCTCACACTTTCAAAGGTCTTTGTAATCAACTGACTGTTATTGGTCGTCCCATTGATGACATAGATAAAGTCCACTGGTATTTTCGAGCATTGAGACCCAACTACAAGATCTTTTCCACCACCATGATGTCACAACTTCTGCTACCCTCCTTTGTTGAGATTGTTCCAAAAGCTTTGATTCATGAGATTTTTGAAAGATCAATTTCCCACTCGTATTCCAACTCTGCTTATTATGTCCAGCAGGCTTCCAAAGCTATAGGGGTCAAGAAAGGGAAGAATCAGTCTTTCTCTTCTTCTACACTTTCTGCCAATTTGAAGTCGTCATCTACCTCCTCTGTTTACTGCCAGTTGTGTGACAAGGAGGAACACTTGGCTAAACATTGTTGGACCTTCTTAAAACTCAAGAAGAAGCAATCGACTAATCTTGCTGAAGCTTTTTCCACTTGCTCGATTCACGATTTGAATGGCTTTGAATGTTTCCTTGACTCTAGTGCAACGTCCCATATGACCAGCAACACCGAGGGTGTGGATCAACCAGCTATCTATTCTGGTAATAAATGTGTCATGGTTGGAAATGGTCAGTCTTTAGCTATCTCTCATATTGGTTCCATTTCATCTCTTATTCCGTCTAGTCCCTTTCTTCTATCAAATGTCTTAGTTGTTCCTAGCATAAAGAAAAATCTTATTTCGATCAATCAGCTTACTAAAGACAATAATTGTTTTGTTACCTTTTTTTCCTCTGGTTTTACCACTTTAACCATACAAGATCGGGTCACAAGAATGGCACTGGGAGTTGGAAGATGTGAAAATGGTCTCTATGTGTTGGATCAACGTCATCATGTTTTTCTGTTGAGCACCTCCTTTTCACCGCGAGCCTCTGTTCGCTTATGGCATGCTCGCCTTGGTCGTCTACATTATTGCACTATTGCTTCTCTTTCTAGATCAATATCTATTTATTGATGTAATAAATTGGTGACCATTGATTCTGAAATTTGTGTTGGTTGTAGACTTGGCAAAAACCACTGTTTACCTTTTTCTCTAAATAATGAATGTTGTGCCATGCCTTTTGATCATTTACACTGTGACTTATGGGGCCTATCACTAATTCTTTCTTTTACTGGATATAGATACTATGCAGTATTCATTGATGATTGTACCAGATTTAGTTGGATATTCCTGTTAAAACAAAAATCTGATTTTTTTGATACTTTCATCGATCTACAACAGTACATTGAGACGTAATTTTCAGGGAAAATAAAATCTTTTCAGTGCGATGGTGGAACCGAATTTACTAATAATAAATTTCATTCTCATCTGCACTCTTGTGATATTGTGCTCCGTCTAGCATGTCCTTACACTCCTAGTCAAAATGGCATTGCCGAACACAAGCATTGTCATGTCATTGAAACTGGACTTACCCTTATGTTCCATGCGCATGTACTGTTCTCTTTGTGGGTTGAAGTTTTTTCTACTGCCGTCTTTCTCATTAATTGACTCCCGTCATCGTCACTTGATGGCAAAACTCCTTATGAGCTCTTGATTGGTAAGCAACTAGATTACTCAATGCTTCGCACTTTTAGGTGTCTTTGCTTTCCTTATTTGAGAGGTTACTCTCCTAATAAATTGTCTCCAAAATCTGTTCATTGTATCTTTTTAGGTTATAGTATCCTTCACAAAGGGTTTAGGTGCCTAAACCGCAAGACACATCATGTCTATGTTTCTTGACATGTACAGTTTTATGAGAATAATTTTCCCTATCACAGTGACTCTATGCAAAATCTGCAGTCTAACATTGACTACACTCAGTTTTCTGATTGTCAGGATTGTATGTCTAGTTCTTCTAATGTTGGTTTTTCTCATTCGTCTTCGAGTTCACCATGTTTGCCTTGCAATGACTCTCCACATCTACCATCAGATCCTTCCCCTGATCCTAAAGTTCTTCTTCCTGTGGAACCCCTTTCGGAGTTTGCAATTCCAGACTCACCTCTTCTTCCACTGGTGTCTTCGGTTCCTCATGTGACCACTTCCGACCACCTGATGATTACTAGAGGTAAAGCTGGTATATTCAAACCACGGTTATATCATGCTATGATTGTTTTGTCTTCTTCTCAAGTTTTTCAAGCACTTCTTGCTCTCAAAGAGCCTAGGGGTTTTAAATCTGCTACAAACTTCCTGAATAGCTCTCGGCTATGGATGATGAAATTCAAGCTTTGAAGAAAAATGATACGTGAGTTGTTGTTCCTCGTCCTCAAAATCATAATGTGGCTGGATGTCGTTGGATTTTCAAAACCAAACTTCACTCTATTGGGTCTATTGAGTGCCATAAGGTTCGTCTTGTAGCTCAAAGATTTTCTCAGATTCATGGTTTTGATTTGGGTGATACTTTTAGCCCTATTGTGCACCCTGCTACAAATATAATTATTTTGTCCTTGGCCATTAATTCTAGATGGCGCTTACATCAGTTAGATGTTAAAAATTCCTTTTGCAATGGTTTTCTCAATGAAGAAGGGTACATGGAACAACCGCTGGGATACACAGATCCACAGTTCCCTCAGCATGTGTGTCACCTGAAGCGTGCTTTTTATGGCTTGAAACAAGCTCCTCGAGCTTGGTTACATCCCTTTAGCTCTTTTTTGCTTAAACTTGGGTCATTTCTAGTCCGGCAGATTCCTCACCATTTGTTTTTCACTCCTCGCTTGGAATTGTTTATCTACTTCTTTATGTTGATGACATGGTCATAATTGGAAGTAATCCTTCTATAGTTAAAAGCCTTATTCTCGGCTTTCTAAGG
The DNA here is from genome assembly GCF_017979445.1 of Akebia trifoliata. Taxonomy (NCBI): domain Eukaryota; kingdom Viridiplantae; phylum Streptophyta; class Magnoliopsida; order Ranunculales; family Lardizabalaceae; genus Akebia; species Akebia trifoliata. Next base: position 24,173,259 of record NC_141376.1, read on the forward strand.
AATTTTCCGTGAAGGATTTGGGTGATCTTCATTATTTTCTTGGCGGTGAAGTTCAATCTAATGAGAAAGGTTTGTTTCTCAGTCAAACAAAGTATGCACTTGATATCATGTAATGTGTTTTAATGATTGATGCAAAGCCTATCTCTACACCTTTTGTTGTTGGTCAACACCTCTCAGCTGAAGGAAAGTTGTTCTTCAACCCTACTATGTTTCGTTCTCTTGCCGGTGTTCTTCAATACTCACCAAGCCTGATTTATCCATCAGTGTGAATTCTATTTGCCAATTCATGCACACTCCCACTGAGGACCACTTTCGTGCCACTACAAGAAAATTGCAAAATTTGAACGAGTATTTAAAACGGATTTAAGCCGTTTCAGAATCAAGACGGTTTTAAGCCGTTTCACACTTTTTGAGTCATTTGTTTCAGTAAAAAACAAACGCAAAAAAACAAAAATCCTTTTTCGAACGGTTTTTTGCATCGGTGAACAAATGAAGAATAGCTTCAGAGCTCAAATTCTTCGATCTTCTTTGTTTAAGGAACAACGAACTCCTCTGCCTTCTTCATCATCTACTATCTTCGACGAACCTTAAAGTTCGAGATTTCTCCTTCCATCATCTTCGATCTTCTCGATTGAGGTCACGAAAACTGATAGCTAAAACCTCTTCGATCTTTGATTTTGATCCTTAATGCTTAATTGTTTCTCCTTTTATCTTTGATCTTTGATTTGGATCTTCAAAAAACCCTAAAGCTCGTTTCTCCCATCAGTGATCTTTTCACCTAAATCTTGCTTCTAATCTTCGTTCCTTATCTCAATTTCTCCCTTCTTTATCTCTAGTTCTCTATTCTTCATCACTGTTTCGATTTCATCATCAATGATAAAGTTCCAACCATTGAAGCCAAAAATAAGATCGAATGGAGGCAAGCCTGTAAGACCTATACAAAGCCCCCACTTTTTCTTCTTTTTGTAGCTAGAAATTGCTATTTTTCAACTTTAACACACATTTCTGTTTCATTCTTTATTTTTAATGGATAGATTTGAAGGAAGATTTGCCAGTATTTCTTGCTTCTTCAGACCCTGTCTATGGGTTTATTTGTTTCTTTTGTTGTCTTTGGTACAGAGTTTTCTACTCTCATCATAAGACGTACTAGGTTTCTTTTGATTCTTTTTTTTTTCTGTTTGGTTTGCTAAGATTTGTGGTTCTGTCCTACTAAGTTCAATTGGATTGTTTAGTAGGAATCATATTGAAGTTTACTGGATTTCTGGTGGTTTTGTTTATTTATTTGGTTTTTTAGTGTTGTTCTCAGTTTGGTTGAATTACTTAGTTGCATGGTTTTGAAATATACTGGTTTTTATTTTTATTTTTCTTGTGGTTCGGCTGATTAAGTTGTACGGTACTACTTTAATTTAGTTGGAATATTGGTTTTCTTATGGTTCTTTTTTTATTTTGCTTTGCTAAGATTTGGAATTCTACTCCAAGTTTGCTATTTTGTTTCAATCATTATGTCCACTAATATGAATGCTAATCTTAGATTGATTAGTGATACTTGTTTTCTCTCTGCACTTGTTCCATGTTAAAAATCACAGAATTTAGTTTCATTATGAAGAGTTCTATAGCTTTTTAAGGCTTGGCTTTACAGAACCCACCACTGCTGCTATTGTTATTGCAGATAAGCAAGGGATGCTTTTGGATTACATTAGTCATTCTTACAAATGTTGGAAAGGATTCATGCCCCTCACATGCATCACACCCATAACAGAGTATGCTTCCTAAACTGCTAATTACTTCTAAGCGAATCATCTGGAATGTTCATATGAGAGTCGAAGTTATTTCCATTTTTATCTAACTCTGTAGTTTACAATTATATTGTGCCATTATATTGTTTTACACTTATTTCAAGGTTGGTGTCTTAAAATGCCATTTTGCAACAATAGGTCAGGGGATGGTTTTTTTTTTGTTGTTTTTTCCCTCCAATTCTTAAGTTCTATCGAATGTATGTCATGTTGTGAATTAGTAGACATTTTTATCAATAGGTCAAAAGACCTGGTGGTTCACAACATAATTTCTTCAGTATGATTGAGCTGGTGAGATGGTCTAGTCATATTTTTTCTATGATGCCTGGGTATGGGAATGAGTATGAGTATGGATACGGGAAGGGGGTACATTAGGTCATTTTTCAATATCCATGACACATACACAGGCATGGTCTATTTTGAAAATCATTCATAATATGGCCACATATACATGTTTGTTCCCGTGTCAATTAATGATACTGAGTTAGCAAACCTGCTGAATGTAAAAAAAAGCATGTCAGTTCACACTATAACTTATTCCCTGGGAGATTTGCAGGCTGCCACTGGCAACTTTGCTATTGGTCATCTACTTGGCAAGGGATCCATTGGACGTGTTTATCAAGCAAAATATGCAAATGGGAAGGTATGTTTATCTTGGGATATTATAATTGCTTACCTGATGACTCTTGACTTTCTTGTGTAAGAGTTGTTCTCCGATTGTTCTTCATAATGCTTATCAAATTTGGGTTTGAACATACCCTGAACATATTCCTATTCCTCGATTCAGATTCTTCTAGAGCTTTAAACTTACAATGCAATCAATTGTAAACAATTGTTGTCTATGGGTAGATTTGATTGTTGTCTCAAACTCTGGTCGAATATTGGCCTTAACATTCGCTTAGGCCAGATCTTGACTGGTGTGCTCAAACTCCCTGCACATTCACCATGTTGACATGTCTGCTGTTGGTTGGATGGTCTACTGATCTATCCTTTTTCATTTTTCATGACTGCTCATCAAGGATCATAGTTGAAGCCCGTATCCAATCTTTCCGATTCCATACTTTTTCTGTACTCCCTTGTTTTGGGACCTTTTCCTCCTGTAAAATGATTCACAGATTCAAGCCGTTCCTCTTGACCTCATGAAGTTCCATGAGGCAAGGCACCCGAAGCACACTTTAGAACAGGTTAACCTTGCAATTGATTTCTAGCTTCTACTTGGAATGGGGGAAATCTGTGTGGTAACCAAAGCTTGTCACCTGGTTTTTTGCACCTGTTATTTGGAAAGTACTCTCTAATGACTCACTCATTCTTGAACTAGATTTAGCTATAGCAATATTGTGGCCAATTTACACTCCAAAAGTGAAAAAAATGCAGCGTAAATCTGTAAAATTTTCCAACTAGTTAATTTCTTTTCTTGAGTTCTTCCAGGCTACCACTGCAACTGTTTGGACATCACTTGGTTGGGTTCCATTGGACTGTTTTCAAGAAATTGCAGATATTTTATCTTGGGATTAAATTCTTGCCTCATGACTCTGACCTTGTGTGTTGTTCTCCGATTGTTCTTCATAATGCTTATCAAATTTGGGTTTGGCTGAACATACCCTATTCCTCGATTCAATTCTGTCTAGAGCTTTCTTACTACTTCAATTGTAAACAACAATGCAATAGATTTGATTGTTGTCTATTCGGGTCGAATATTGGCCTTAACATTCGCTTAGGCCAGATCTTGACTGGTGTGCTCAAACTCCCTGCACATTCACCATGTTGACATGTCTGTTGTTGGTTGGATGGTCTACTGATCTATCCTTTTTCATTTTTCATGACTGCTCATCAAGATTCATAGTTGAAGTCCGTATCCAATCTTTCCGATTCCATACTTTTTTTGTACTCCCTTGTTTTGGGACCTTTTCCTCCCGTAAAATGATTCACAGATTCAAGCCGTTCCTCTTGACCTCATGAAGTTCCATGAGGAAAGGCACCTGAAGCACACCTTTAGACACCTCTAGCTTCTACTTGGAATGGGGGAAATCTGTGTGGTAACCAAAGCTTGTCACCTGGTTTTTTGCACCTGTTATTTAGAAAGTACTCTCTAATGACTCACTCATTCTTGAACTAGATTTAGCTATAGCAATGTTGTGGCCAATTTACACTCGAAAAGTGAAAAAAAATGCAGCGTAAATCTGTAAAATTTTCCAACTAGTTAATTTCTTTTCTTGTGTTCTTCCAGAGCAACTACCATAGTATTATCATGTTTTCCCCAACTGTTTAGAAGAAAGACATACATCATCAGGTGGTTGGGTTCACCCATTTGGATCTGTTTTTGGCCAAGGAGACATTGCAGATCCATTTTTATCATAACTTATTATGAAGGATTAAATTCAGATTGCCATCATGGTAGCTGTATACTGACCCATATGGATGTGTTATTTGAATATTTGATCATTATAGTTTAGGACATCTCTTATATATTCCGGATCATACCATTGCTTATGTCTCTTTCCCTTTAATGCTTCAGAGGCTATGTTTCCATTTTCAGGTATCTCCATGAGATTATGTTCCCCTTCCTCTGTTCACAAGAACATCAAGTCGGCTAATATCTTGATGTTCCCATGAGATATGTTCCCCTTCCTCTTTGATATAAGCCTCACAGAAAACTATTGATGGACCATCTAGCAAGGACAGGAGAGGTGGAAGGGCTACTTCATTTAATATCATTCCCATCAATACAGGGGCTGCTAAGGTATGGATTTCTTCCACATAAATCATATTATTTAGTGTATCTTAGAAGCATCCCCTGTTAAATTAGCAATATTTGGTTTACGCCCTTGACCATAAGTCGATCATGCTTTTTCTTGATGATTTAACAGTGACATTTGATGTTGGATTGTGTGACTAGAAGCTTATGACCTAAAATTTTAATAGAATTCTCCTACTAGGGAATCAAAATGTATGGTTTTGGAAACTGTACAGAAATTGCAGAGCATGTTGGGACGAAGGGCAAAGCTCAATGTATCGACCACTACAAAAGTTCCTACATGAACTCGCCATGCCTTCTTCAATCAAGGTTAGTGATGGTGTTGACAGTGGATGAAATTCAAAATATATGGATCTGGATAGAAATGAATGATGGACAAGAGTTGTATTGCTGGCCCTAAGTAGCTAGGATAAGGCACCATTAATATTGGTTTTGGCTAGTACATTTTTCCTGTTGGGAGGCTTATCTTAGAATTGCCAGCTGGAATGTTGGACGATGACAAGGGTGATGTTATTGGAATAGCAGTTCGTGAGGTCTCTCTCTCTAATCTGATTGTTTGCACCTTTAATTTTATAATGCTAATAAGATGATATGGCTGGTTGGCAGACATGGTTGACCTCACTGCTTTCCTTGACCCATCAACTGGGTGTAAAGTTTTTCCTTCACCAGTACACATTCAACAGGATTGGGAAGAATGGAGTCAAAGCTTTTTCAATGAAAGACTTATCTTTCGGAGAACCTTTTGTCTACAAGCATCTCGGAAGCATGGCATCTGTCGGTTGCTATAAAGCACTGATCAACCTATGCAAGGCCAAGGTAATTTCATCTTCTCTTTTATTTTCTATTTACTGCCAAGCCAGGGAACTACTAGTGTAGATATGTAAACCTATAGGTTTAAATCCAAAACTCTCATTGGTGTTCTGACGCAGTCGTAAGCATCTTGAAGTGTCTTTGGATTTGCAATCACTTTTGTCATTAGATCATGAAACTTCCCATTTGTGTATTGTTGCTTCACCCTCTTTTTAATGCGGATTTCAATTGATCGCATTGTGGAAAGGGACTGACCAACTGCATAGCAAGCAAAGGCATGTAACTAGCGTATTGTTCTGATTTTTAATTTTATATTATCATATTTTGGGTTCTCAGGAAAGAGTTAGAAGGTAATCTGAAAGGAATCTTGGGATACATTGAAAATGACGTGGTTTCCAGTAATTTTGTTGGTGACAGCAGGTAAGGACACTTGGTTTACAAAAAATCTATTTTGGTATCCTCTTAATTTGTATTGTAGTTGCGTGTGTGGACACATGGATCCTAATCTGAGCCCAATATTCAAGTCCAAACGTTTCCTAATGAGTAGATCTACTTTTGTGCACAGAAAAAAAAAATTAAAAATTAATTGTTTTTCAAACATTTTAGATATCGGTTTTTGATTACTTTAGATATCAGTTTGTAACCGATGTCCAAAGTCCATTACGTAGGACATCAGTCTTAATTTCCGATGTCTTAGGTATTTTTATTGTGCGGGTGCTTTCAGATTTGGAAAGGTTTAAAACCGTTCCACGTTTAAATTTTGGAACGGTTTTTAGCCGTTCCCAATCCATGGATCTAAAACGGCTTACAGCCGTTTAATCTCATTAACGACGCCTCGATCAGACATGGTCTGAGAACCGTTTTAAACTGTATTAGGAACGGTTATAAACCGTTCCTAATTGCCATTTTATTGTTGTAATGTGCCCTCAAACGTATTTTGCGTTATGTAAAAGACACTCCTCATCATGAACTTCAACTCCATAAATAGTCTAGTCATGATCTTCTTGCCTATGCTGATACGGACTAGGCTGGATGTATTGATACGCGCCGCTCCATTACCAGTTATGCTAATATTTTTTGGCGCCAATTTAGTCTTTTGGTCCTCTAAGAAACAAAGCATTGCCTCTCGTTCAAGTGCAGAAGTAGAATATCGCTCGTTAGTTGTTGCAACTTTGGATATTGCTTGGATTACTCAATTGCTTCGGAACCTCGTGTTACACTCTCAATGCCACCCAAAATTCTTTGTAACAATCAAAGTGCGATTTTAATGGCAGTCAATCTAGTTACTCACCCTTAATCAAAACACATTGCGATCGACTACCATTTTGTTCGTGAACTTGTTGCTAATGGCACTTTGAAAATTGATTTTGTCCCCTCCCATTTGCAGCTTGCCGATTCATTGACCAAAGGTGTCAACAAGCCTCAGTTTTTTCTTTTTTGAAGTAAGCTCAGTGTTATCCCTTCTACCACGCTCACCTTGCAGGGGGTTGATAAGGGAGAATCGAAGATTCTCCGAGATATTTGCTAAATCAATTTTGGTTCCACAATATCCGATTGATATAGTTATAGATACATGTAAATATATTTTGAATATTTGTATTTTGATTCTTTCCTGTTTTATAGGATCACACAATTGTGACTATTCTATATATATATATACCAGACATTATCTCCTCCACACATTTAAGGAGGATTTCAGCCATTACTCTTTGTTTGTTAACCATTTTTAATAACATCAAGCTTTTGTCCAAGTTTTATTAATCATTTCAAATAATCCAAAAGATTGGACCGGTTGCCTATAGATTGGAGCTCTCAGTTGGGTACCGAACATATTAACCCAATGTCTCATATTTTAAGAAAAAAATTGGAGCAAAAGTTTCAATCCAGTTTTTCCTTAAACAACTCTTGAAGGTATAAAGCAGCAATTTACCAAGATAGCCCTTGAGGACAAGGTAGAATTTATAGGGGAAGGGGCGTGAGAATATCTCAGAGTCCCATGAATGCAAGCCACATGTTAGCCACATTGCCAAATCCTTGGATAAGTTTTATGTATAAATTCAATGAAAGTTTTTGAGTCAAGTCAAATTTTGTTATGATTAAGTTGTTATTTAATTAGTAGGAAAGTGTGCTAGTTATTAAGAGGTGGTTTTCTAACATTTGGGAAGTGAGTTTTAATATTATTGTACCATTGTATGAGTCAAGAAGTAGGAATAGGACTTAAAATGTTGCAAATTTTATCTAAAATCCAAGTGATCCAAATCCAAATTTAATGAGTTTTGTTTTATCAAATATATCCGAATTAAAATATGGTTTGGATATGGGTTGATGTCCCTTGACCTGAGTCGGATATGATTTTCTCTCTATATCCGTCAATATACGAATGATATATTTCTTCGTAAAATATATTCTTATATATTTTTTAAGTCACTTTTCATCAATGAACAACAATTAGGTGCAATGGTCAAGACCTTTTTATTCAAATTAAAGAGGTCTTGAGTTCAAGTCATCATTTAGTTATATTTAGCAATTTTATTAAAAATAATCTTAAATGGTTTGACATTATCTAACTTGAATCAATAAATTCGTTCGGATTGAATCCGGATATACTTTTAATAAAAGTAAAATGGTTCAAATATGATCTTAGCTAGTATAATCCGATTCGGATATGATACGAATCTGGATAAAAAATTTAGATATGGATATGGACACACTCATTCGACCCGTATCTGACCTGTTTTTTAAGCCCTTGAGCACTATACTTAACCGTTTAAAATTCATCATTTTACTTGAATGAGAAAATAAGAATTTGATTTATGTTAAAACTCTTTGGATGACGGTTTCCCCTCGAAGAAAACCTTTGGTTATCCTTCACTTTTTCTTATGTCTCTTGTGTAATCTCTCTCCCATCTTTGTCTTTCTCTTTAATTAATTACCCATGAAAATAGTTAAAAATGGGAGAGGAGGGGGTCATGGAACGCTGCTTACATTAGAGGTACATAACAGAGACGCTTAGTTGTTACAGGCATTGAACATATATGAGAGAATCAAAAGAACTCTAATAGATTTTGATATGGTTTGAATGATGGTGGAATGAGAGAAGATTACAATGATGCATTTTATATGTTGACATAAGATTACTAAAGGCCTGAAAAAAGATAAAAAACACTGTGGACGAAAGTTGAGTTTCTGCTTGCTTTTTATACAACATAAAACAGAAGTCATGTGAACAAGAAGGAAGATATACAACCAAATATCTAAAGATAATCACATTTGCATCTTCATTATTTGAATCGTGGAGCCCCCATGATAAATTCAACGAACTAAAATATTTGGTTAGAAAATTCAACAAACCACTATGATTGGGTTTACAAACTACTAACCATAGTGTAAATGGTTATTTTTGCATGACATTTTCATAGAAATCAGGTCAAACCTTGAAGAGAGCTCTTATTGCCACGCCAACTTTTGCTAACATTACCCCAAGTTGTGTGGAATTCTTCCGTGATTTACATATGAATTGGGGTGGCATTAGCAAAAGTTGGTGATGCCATAGAATCTCTCTTCAAGAATGGAACACTATAGCTTATTTTGATTTTGAGTAGGAGTGTCAATGGGTTATTACTTTTTTTTAATAATAAATAATTATTTAAATTGCAACAATTAACATCCTTGTTACGATTTCTATTTATAAAAAAATAATTAAGTGCCAAAAATTTGATTAAAAAAAAAAATTCAGTTCCTTTAGACAAATTTACAAAAATAAAAAAATATTTTGACCGTTTAAATGTCGAAATAGGTTCCTTCCGATAAATTTACAAAAATTATTACTTTTTTGATAAATAATATTTAAATTAGATTTTTTTGATAATTCTCTTTAAAAGGAATAATTTTTTAGAAGAGTAAGTCATTTTAAGTTTCAATTGATAATTTATATGAAAAATTGAAGAATTTTACGTAACATACATTTATTTTTGAAATAAAATAATACTTTAAATCATTTATAGCATGAAAATAAATCGGTTCCGAGTACCTATTCGATAGAATCTAACGGCTCGATTTCATTTAGACTTGATTCTAATCAGTTCCAATAAAAAAGAATCCGGAACTGGGGTATTTGATTCCGATTCGGATTCCATTTCGGTTAAAGGGGTACTCATTGACACCCCTAATTTTGAGTCATGATAATATGACACACTCCCATCACAGAACGGTAGATCATTTGCCTCGGGATGCACAGATAATTTTAATGATTTTGCATATGTCGAGGCAAACGATACACGGTTATGTGATATGGGGCGTATGTCGCGGGCGTCACCAAATTCAAGATTTATGATTTTACATGATCTACGGTTCTGTGTTAAATCTATGATTTATGATTAGCAGACGAAGCTAAAATTACTTCGTCTTTCGAGCTCCTTCTCTCTCTCTGTCCTCTTCGATCACTGAACTTCTTCAATTACAGTTCCAATGAATTTAATTCAGTATTTGAAGCTGAAAATGTTCTTCTCAAACTCATTTCGGGTCTCTCAAACTTCTGTGATATTTGTAAGGTGGAGAGCTTCCAAGTTTCTTCAATTTATCTTATGCGTTCGAGAAATAAGGTTAAGTTTCTGGATTGAAACCTAATTATATTGGTCACGTGGAGATGAGTGAGATCAGACGGAGAAACAAACTTGTTGATTATGTTCTTGATTGGCCGATCGAGGAAATTAATAACCAAAATCTTCTGAGAGATAAGGTTTGATTCTCACTTCTGTAAATTTTCTTTCTTCTATCTGTGTTTATAATTGTAAAACAATAGAAATTCGTGAAATTGATGGATCTTAAAAAGTTGAAACTGAAGTGGTAAACCTATAAAAAGTTGAAAATTTTCCGAAGTTCATCCTGTAATTATCTCATGTGAATTTATCGGTTTATTTATTTATTTATTTTTCCAGTTATCACTCCGATTTTTGTTGAAAATTAGAGATTCTCTCCTGGATTTTCAAACTGGTGACATACTCCCTTTGACATTGGTCTTTCATTAGAGACTGAGATAAAATTACCGGAATGTCCTATTCTTCAACCTCTGCAGAGAACTCATTGTTCCAGAAAATCTTCGTTCCATTGTCTTCAAGCTCTTACATAGAAACTCATTTACACTAGAGGTTGAAGAAGACATGTTTGGGAGGAAAGTCGAGGGATTTTGGCAATAGAGATTGAAGATGAGAGCATTTTGGTTATTCTTTCTATTCTATATGGAAGACCAAAGTAAAGATGTTTGTTATTATGATATGTTTTTCCATTTAAAAATGGACTATATAGAGCATTTCTTGGTCTGCTTCATTCATTCTATTTTAAGTGAGATTATGCAGTTTTCTTTTCTGTTATGTTGTCAATTATAGTATCGGTTAAGCTAGGAATGGTTTTTTATTGGAATCAAATTGAACGAGATTTACCGATCAAGAAGAAGGAAAAAAAAAAATGGAATGCCATAATGATTGTTATAATGGCTTTATAACAGTAATCACCCTTCAACATTTAATGGCTACCTACATTGTAATGGTAACTTTTCTCCATGTTATAAACCACCCATATATGCTCAACAACTGGAGAGAGTTAGCTGTGATTCTCCGTGGAATATCTCATGCAATTTAACCAAATTCATTTGTTTTTAGTGGATAAATTTTTATGAATCCTTTCCGTCATTTGCTTTAGAACCTACAACCATCAAGAAATTTCTCATGTTGGATATACGGATTGAAACAGCTGTGCAATGATTAAACTTTCCTCCCACTATGTCCATATAGCTCAGTTTATTACACTTAACAAACCACCCGCGAACATGAATTCTAGCATTTATCTATCAAAAATGCTAAATTGACAGTGCAGAACACTGCTTTTGACACTGAGCTGACATGGAGGTATGCACGAACTATAGTTGATTTTCCTTGAGATATGGGTGAAAAGCATCTATGGTTCTATTCACATCTCCATGCCATCTTAGCGTTGAATGCAGTGTTCTACGCAGTCACTCTAGGACAACTCTTTATCTATTTATGTTTGTGTGTGTGAACGCGCACGTCGTCCGTGTGAAATATCTTGCTGGTTAGTGTTAGGGGTTATGATTTATAATGCTTGTTAAATGTTGCTTGAAACTTTTGGTTAATTTAAATATGTTATTTTCTATCTATTGTTTATTTATCGGGTTTATTAAGATTCGCACCCTTGTGGCACATTTATTTGACATAATTTCCTTTTGGTTACTGTATTTGGTTGATTAATATATATGAAAGTGCTTTTGTGATTTTGCAGGGGAATTTGATTCCAACAAGATTCTCAAACGAAAATCATTATTTAAAATCTTTTCGTTATCCTCTGCTTGAGGAAGCTAGAGCGGAGTTGGCCTCATGTTTAAATGTTGTCTGTGAGTCTACCTGGGTGGGAATTTCTGTGGAGAAATATAGTGCTACTGTGGAATTGTTGCATGATAATGAAATCAACTTCAGTTGTTTTAAATATGGTGCAGAGCATGGCATGGTTTATGCGCCCAGTGTTGGTGATATTATTCTTTTATCTACTGCGATACCAAAAGATGATAAAGAGCTAAACAGAGGTGTACTGTCTTCTTGCTTAGCTGCAGTTAGTGAGGTTGGGATAGGTGATGATGGAAAGAATTGTAAAGCCAATTTGGGTACATCTGGAAGTACCGGAATTAAGGGTGATGTTAGATGTTTATTTGCAGTTTTCCTTATGAATATTACAAAAATCAGCCAGATTTGGACTTCATTGAATGTGGATGGGGATGACCCACTGTCCAATATGGATTTGCTCAAGAAGACTTTGTGCTACGAAAGCTTGGTTAGTATCGTCTTCTGATCTCGATGTTCTGGCTGCTTATTATCTTTTTTTTTTTTTACAAAATTCTTTAATGATGTATAGAAAGCACTATATTTACAGTAGTTGTACTTGTGAATTTCCTTTGATTCTATTGTGTAGGGTCTCTTAGAAATCCACCTTATTATTATTATTATTATTATTATTAGTATTAGTATTATTTCTCTGATTAGTGTTACTATTTTTTAGGTCCATTTAAATCATACATTAATGCTACGTAATCATTGGCGCAGGTCCAGAAACAATGTGCATGTTCCCATCTTCAAATTGAAGATGTTCTTGACAAAAAGTTGCTTATGAAATTGAAAGCAAAATTAAATGAGACACAAATTGATGCCGTTCATTCAACGGTTTCTGCCATGAGGTGTGTTCATTCACTGTCAATCCAAGAGATCTCTGGCTTACCTGGTACGGGAAAAACCAGGGTTGTTAGTACAATTTTATGGGTTGTTATGAGCTTAAAATGCAGACTTCTAGTATGTGCTCCAACAATATTTTCTGTTGTGGAGCTAGCTTCACATTTTCTGAAGTTTGTTGAAGGATTTGATCAAGCAGAAATTGTACTATTTAATGATAGTAGCAAGGAACTATCTGACATTTTACCAGATAAGTTGCTTGACATTTTGATTTTTCCGAAGAAAAATATCATAGTACCCATTGCAACTGAAAGAGAGTGGATTGAATCTTTTTGTTTAGAGAAATATCTTCTCTTTTTCTGCACTGTCTCTTCTTTATCCATTTTACAATCATTGAAGGGAAGTGCTTCCATAGATCTATTAATTATAAATGACGCAGCTCAAGTTAAAGAATGTGAGTCAATTGTTCCATTGCAAATTAATGGCTTAAGACATGTTCTGCTTGTGGGGAATGATTACGAGTCACCATCAAGTGTTGCAAGCAAGGTTCGAGTCTTGTTTGTTTGTTCATTTTCTTGAATGTTTTTGTTTTAACATTAACAATTTTCTTCCTTGGTTTCTACATGTCAGATATCAGAAGGTGTTGGTTTTGGAAGGAGTCTTTTTGAAAGGTTGGGTTCTTTAGGTCTTCCAAGGAAACATTTCGCTACACAGTATCGAATGCACCCTTCAATAAGCTCCTTCCCAAATAAAAATCTTTTTGATGGAAAGCTTTTAGATGGTCGCAATGTCATGCAAAGGAACTATTCGAAGTGTTATCTTCCAGAGCACATTTACCGTTCATACTCATTTTTAGATGTTGCCGAAGGAAGAGAAATACCAAATGAAAATGGAGAGAACTTTAAAAATGTGGTGGAAGCAGCAATTATTTGCAAGATTTTGGTGAAACTTTTTCAAGGTACGTAGTTCAAGTTATTGTTTAGTTATGATCAAGACCTTTGATTGGTATGTTTCAACATTTCTGTGACAGTTCCTATTTGAAGTACAGCTATACTTTCCTTTTACCCATTTTGCTATTTGGTTCAAATGTTCGACATCTGTAATAATCTGTCAATGATATAATTTGTTTGCCTTTTAAAAAAAAATGTTACATTAAATGAGAGTCTGTCTTGTATAAAGTTTCATGGTTTAACCACATTGTTCTACAGCTCGGTTAACTTCTGGTACCAAGCTTAGCATTGGTGTGATAACTCCCTATGAAGCTCAAGTTCAGATTATCCAGGAGATGTTGACAGACAAAATTAAGTCTAACTGTGACTTTTCATTGCGTGTGAGGAGTTTTGATGGAATTTCTAGCAGCGAGGAGGATATCATTATAATATCTACGGCCAGATGCAATGATGATGGTTCTATTGGACTACTCTCTGACCATTATCACACAACTGTTTCCTTGACAAGGGCAAGGTATCTTTTACTCATCAAACAATCGATAACTTTTCTTCTATTATTTTGGTTATAGATTTTAGATTGCGGATCTCTAAGTCAATCTCAATTTCATCCATGCAGGAAATGTTTGTGGATTGTTGGAAATGGGTGCACTTTAGCTCAAAGTCACTCAATTTGGCAAGAACTTGTGTTTGATGCAAAGGAACGTGGTTGTTTTTTTAATGTTGCAGAGGATAAAAACATAGCTGGAGTCATACTAAAGGTTAAACGTGAACTTAATGAACTTGATGATCTGTTGAATCATGACTCTGCCCTTTTTAATGGCACAAAGTGGAAGGTGGGTTCTAAGGTCTTAGTATAATTTTCGTTCAGTGGACCCAATTTTACAAACACCTTCCTTTTATTTGTCTTCATTTTGTGAGAAATGTTCAAGGGCCTAGATAATCTGGGAATGGAGTAAAAGCCCGTTCATCAGTTGGCTAGTATAAGTTGTTTTTGTCCCTAAATTTTAAAATGTGCACTGGATCCTAAAATCAGAAGGTTTTCCATACAATTGTTTCATGTGCTATTAGACTTCTAGTTGTTTAAACTCAAAATAACCAACTGCACTGCCGTTCTTCGTTTAGTGTATTTTTTCCTCTATTTCCTTCTTCTGTTTGGGCCCTAAAGTTCTTTCCAATATCTCTCTCTTTCTCACTCTCTCACTCACACACACACACATAATTTGGTGCAAATTTTGTAGGCTATTGTAGGAGCTTTTCTTCGAAGATTCTCTTTAGAAGGGATCAATTTTGTAATATTTGAGATTTGTAGCATAAATTGCCTGTTGCACAGCCTTTTTAGGTGCTTTCTGTTTCCCATGTTGTCTTCTGGTTTTTTTTTTGTTTGTATGCTTACCTTGACCACTTGCTTCATTTTCTCTTAATAAATTTTTTTTTTATTCAAAATTTTTTTTTTCTGTTGAAAAAATTTAATAATAGTACTTAATGCAATTTTTTTTTCTACAGATTCTATTCAGTGATGACTTCAAGCGATCTTTCGTTGCATTGAAGACTATATTCTGCAAGCAATTAGTAGTTGGATTTTTATTGAGGCTGGCAAGTGGTTGGCGTCCAAAGCATAGATGCCTATATTCATTGAATCCGCCTTCGTATAAATATGTGAAACAATACAGGGTGCAGGGATTATATCTGGTTTGTACTATTGATATTCACAAGGATTCACATTTTATCCAAGTGTTGAGGGTATGGGATGTTTTACCCCTTGTGGAGATTCCAGTACTTGTGGCGAAGCTTGAAAAAATGATCTCATTGTATTCTAATAATTACATGGACCGTTGCATGATGGAAAAATGTGAAGGGTAGTCCTTCTCACCTTTTAAGTTTTGTATAGGCACATATAGAATTTAGATGTGTGACAACCATTCTATATGTTCGTACCTAGAAATGATGAATCATGTCATTTAATAAATTTCAATTCCTGTTTTTTTATTATAAACTTCTTACTTCTGATACCATAACAAGTGTTTTCCTATTGAAAGCTCACCCTAATTCCTTCTGTACTTCTTTTTTACGATCAGGGATCTGGTATTGCCAATATCTTGGAATATTTGTTCTGATTTCATCAAGTATAAGGAACCACAAAGCTCTCTTTGTTATACTGACACCTCCAAGGCTTCAAACTTGAAAACAGCAACAGTTAGTGAAAATTTGTTATTGATGAAGTTCCATTCTTTATCTTGTGGAAATGTCAAGCACTTGCTAACTGGTTGTGATGGGAAAGAGTTAGAGCTCATTTATCCTTAGCGACCTTGAATTAGAGATAATTAGGTTCCCCAAAAGTGCTTTTGTACTTGGAAGATCTGGGACTGGAAAGACAATTGTTTCAGCCGTGAAACTGATGCAGAGGGAGCAAGAATATTTTCTTGCTTTTCATGGTATTAGTCCAGACAATTACGGTTCACACTGCAACAAGGGCTTTAGGAACTATGCAGTTCAAGGAGAAAATGCTTTGCGACAGATATTTGTAACTGTCAATCCTCACCTTTGTTCATCTATGAAGAACTATATTACTCGGCTCAAAAGGTTGTTAGCCTCTATACTTTTGCATTATTCAAGTTATCTTCTTAGTTTTCTGTTAGTAATCTTTAGAATATATTGTGAAATGTTTGTTCTAGTTGTGTTAAGGGCTGTGATATTACGACTCCATAAAAATATGAATAAACCCCCATAAGTGTTTTTCTTGTAAAATCACACCATAAGTGAGTGGATGATACAATCACAAAATCCCTTTCACTTACTTTGGGATTTTATAACAAAATCATTTATGACATTTATTCATATTTTTATGGTGCGTTAATGTCATGACTGTTAACTAATTGATTTCAATCTGTTTACTTAGTTTTCATTAACTATGTAGTATGCATGTCTTGATAAATTACAGCTTTCAAAATTTTGATTTTTATATTTAGTATCCAAATAAATACTTAAGTGTTAAAAAATTATATCTTAGACTATGATTGTATTGTAAGGACTCATCATAGTATGCATATTTTTTTCTCATTAGTTCTCTAGGTGTGTTAGGCTGCTTTTTAAGATAAGTTTAATGAAAATGGCTGCTTGTCATATCTTTGATATCATCATTATAAACTGGCAAGAGAGATCTCTTTAAATGAACCAGTAAACATAGAGACGCCATATAGTCTTGTTGTATGTGACTTGCAACCTTAATGGGTGTCCTGAATTATTGAACCAGTCTATTTATAAAAATAGAAGCAAAATTATTGAACTAGCCCGTGCTTTGTCTTTGCTATTAGACATGCTTTTTCTTGGGGGTTACTGTGATTCTACTACTTCATGCTTGTATGAAAGAAACTTTAATATTTTAGGCAGATAATAGCTATTGTTAGAGATCAGTTTTTATTATATATACTCAATGAGGGGTAATCTATGTTAAAATAATTCAAAAATATTATAAAGTTACTTGTTTTTGTGAATGAGAACCAAACAAATGACCTTTTTCTTTCATTATGTTTAGCCATAAAAATAACTTGTATAGATGGTGTAGAATCTAACTAAAATATATGCCAGTCATTACCAACTAATTTGAAACAAACTCTGATTTTGTTTTTTCTAATTTTTGTCAGTACAATTTTTTTCTTTCTTCCATCATCTCATTAAGTTCTTACGCGTTCATGTATTCTGCACGACGTGTGAATGAATTCTTACAGGCAATGTTTTTTTACTTTTTAAGGAAGAGCAGTTCTTAAATGTGTTGAAAATCTATCACAGCCAATAACAATGTCTTTGAATATTATTCTATCCTCGTCTGTTTTTTGTTATTTTTATCACCTTTCCTGTTATGTTTAGCTGCTCTTAACTGTATTTTTATTGTGTAAACTTTCATTAAAATACTGAGTTTGATGTCTCATCTCATTAAGTTCTTATGCGTTCATGTATTCTGCACTACATGTGAATGAATTCTTTCAGGCAATGTTTTTTGACATTTTAAGGAAGAGCAGTTCTTAAATGTGTTGAAAATCTATCACAGCCAATAACAATATCTTTGGATATTTTTCTATCCTTGTCTTTTTATTTTTATTTTTATTATCTCTCCTGTTATGTTTAGCTGCTCTTAACTGTATGTTTATTGTGTAAACATTCATGAAAATACTGAGTTTTATGTCTCATCTTCTCATACTCATGTGGATCCAGGGTTGTTTCTGGTGGGGAAATACAGGGTGATATAAATGAAGCTCAGATGCATGAGGTTGGGGACTATTTATCGATGTTTTCGGATATCCCAGACAGCTTCATTGATATTCCAAAAAGGCATTTTCCTCTTGTGATTTCACTACAGAAATTTTTGTTAATGCTAGATGGAAGTTTGAGTTCCTCATTCTTTGATAGATTTCATGATCTAAAGGTTTTATCTGATGATAAACGATCTATCGGGTCTGATGTTTTACAGCAGCTTATAAGAAGAAAGGAGGTTGATTTTCAAAGTTTTCTTACAAGATACTGGCCTAAGAAATTCACTGGGAAACTGGACCCACTGCTGGTGTTCACGCAGATAATTTCTTATATAAAGGGTGGGTTTAGATGGGATAAAACTGCTCCTGGTGAAAAAATGACAGAGGAGGAGTATGTCAACTTGTCTGAAAGATCAAATTCTACTATAAGTAGTGAAACTCGAGTGATGATATATAAAATATATCGCGACTATGAGAAAAGAAACAAAAAAATAGGGAATATGACATTTCTGATTTTGTAATTGACCTTCATTGTCGATTAAGGGATGAACAATATGGGGGTGCAATGGTGGACTTTGTTTATATTGATGAAGTCCAGGATTTTACTTTGAATCAACTTTTGTTGTTCAAATACATTTGTTCTAATGTTCGAGAGGGATTTCTTTTTTCTGGTGACACAGCACAAACAATTACAAAGGGCGTGGATTTTAGATTTCAGGATATCAGGTCCATGTTCTATCGAGACTTTCTTGATGGATCAGAAAGATTATCTGACCTTTTCCAGTTGCACGAAAATTTCCGTTCTCATTCTGGTGTCCTGAACTTGGCACAAAGTGTCTTGACGTTTTTGTACCATTTCTTCCCCACCTCTATTGATAAATTGAAGTCTGAAACAAGCCTTGCTCATGGAGTCGGAGAGGTTCCTGTGCTAATAGAATACTGTGAGGCTGATGTTCTCAAGAATCTGTTTGGTTCTAGTGGGATCCATGGCAATAGTTTTATAACATTTGGAGCACAACAGGTCATTTTGGTCCGTGATGACCATGCTAAACAGAAAGTTATTGATCAAATAGGAAGTAATGCTCTTGTTTTAACCATTCTTGAATGCAAGGGGTTGGAGTTTCATGTAAGCAAGATTACTTCTGATCTGGAAGGTTGGCCTTGTAATTTGTACTTGCTCATCTAATAACTCTTCTTATGTCTGCAGGATGTTCATTTGTTCAATTTTTTCGAGAATTCTCCCTTAGAAGACCACTGGATGGCATTTTGTAAATTCATGGATTCTAAAATTCTACTAGACTCTGATTCATCCATAGTTCCTAATTATGACAACAAGATGTACAGTGTTCTGTGTGCTGAACTAAAGCAACTTTACATTGCCATAACCAGAACAAAGGAAAGGCTCTGGATCTTAGAGACAACATCATTTGCTAAGCCATTATTTGATTACTGGAAGAAACTGGGTCTTGTTCAGTTGAGAAAATTTGACCTCTCGTTTGTCGGTAGCATTGCAGTTCTTTGTAAACCGCAAGAATGGAATGAACGTGGTCTAAAGGTATGTTTTATTTGGATTGGATCTGGTACCATTGCATTTTCCAATATTAGGGTTTTCAAATGCTGTTATTTATGATGTTGCCAGTTGTTTAATGAGAAGAACTATGAAATGGCATCATTATGCTTCAAACGATCTGGAGATGTATATCGGGAGAATTGGGCGAAGGCTGCGTCTCTTCAAGTGTATGGAGATCGCAATCGAGATATAAATTCATTGAGTGAGGCTGCTGAGATTTATGAGAAACTTGGAAAAATGGAATCATACGTCTCATGCATTATAAAGTCGGCTAATTATACAAAAGCAGGTAAGGTTCTACTGCTGACTTTTAGTGAACATCAATTATTTCAATCTTTAGTATTTGTCAGCTCTATGTTTTATGCCCATATGGCCAGTTGCTTTTCTACTTCTATTCAATTACTCATGTGGACCATGCCAACATTTCCATCTGATACATTAGTTCTCTTCAAGGTGACAAAGCAACTGTATTTTAATCCTCTCAACACCAGTCAATCTGCTTGCAATACAAGACTGGGTCTAACTCATACCCAAGATGTTTGTTAGATTGTTAGCATATTGTACTGTATATTTATAGTTTGTATGGGATAATGGCCAAGAATGTTTGGGGCTTAGTGAAAATATCCCAAGGGAAGTCTTGATAAAAAATAACATGGTCCAGCCCCAATTTTTGAAGTTAAGGTTCCATGGAAGCAAAGTAGTTTCTTTATCCAACTCTGATGGAACATCAGGAGCCTCAGAACGATTTTAAAAAGCTTGAAAACAATGGGTTTTTGGGGGAAAAATCAAGTATTTCGTTTTACCTTGAGAGTATTTTTTGCTGAGTTTTAGAGTTGTCTTGTTTGAGTTTCTAAGTTGACTTGATGTGTGTTCTTTTTGCTAGTTTCATGACCAAGTTACCTTGAAATCCAATCAATGTTGAGGTTACTCGACGAATTCTAAAACTATGGAATGTAGTGGAAAAAGGACCAAAGTAAAACCAATTTCAATCTATGGCTTGGTGACGGTATATTAGTAACAAACGTTGATTTGTTGGGGTGGACTTTTAATGCATTTTCCAATAGAAAGAGGTACCTTTGGGCTATTCTTCTCTTGGTGATTTGTTGGGGTCTTTAGCTTGAGAGAAACAAACAGTCGTTTCAGGGAAAGGAAAGTACCTCTCGAGCTGTAATTCTAAAGATCTTAGGCCTACTGTTTTTTTTTTGGTCGAAATTGAGTATAGTTTTTGTGGAGGTTTCCTTTGAGGACTTGTATTTAGATGGGATGCTTTGTGTGTGTTGTAGCTCCTTGAAGTTGCTTTTGTTCATTTTTTGTGTCTTGTATCTGTTTGGGGGGCTATCTCAGCCTCCCTCCTTTCTTTTCTTTTAATGAATCTTAACACTTATGAAAAAAAGGTATGTGTGTGAGTGGTGTGTTTTTCATTAGACTAGAATATCGTTTCATCATCTCAGAGCGAGGGGTGTGTTCCTTGTGGAGTTTTGTTCTCTTTGCAAGTCTAATGGTGAGTTTGCACACCCGCTCCCATTCACTGTGGGGTGGCTCATCAAGTTTGGTCTTACTTTCTTTCTTTGTTCATACCTCTTGGTGTGCCTTATGTTTGATCCGTTTCTTGCTTGACAGTCGGAGGTCCACAGACTTTATTGTTAAGGGGAGGATTCTTTGGAATTTTAGTCCTCCGACTATCTGTTGTGGTTTGTGTAAAGAAAGGAATGGGCGATTCTTTGAAGGGAAAGAGCATTCTCTGTAGGAGATCATCTTTAGCAGTGTGGGTTTGTTGTTTTATTGGCGTAAGCAGATTCATGAGGTTAGGAGGTACCGTTTTCAGGACTTCTTGTTTTGGTGGGAGTCTCTTAGTAGTGGGTGGTTCTGGTTTGGGGCTTTGTGCTTTTTTTGTTTTGTTTTCGCTTGTTCCTATTTTCTTTCTCTTTTTCTTTGTTTTGTTCCCTTTGAGGACTTATTGTCCTTTAATAAAATTTTGGTTATCAAAACAAGAAAAAAGAAAAAGAAAAAGATCTTTTCATTAGTGAGACTATTGAGCATTTATGATATATTTTTATGGCCTTCATGATGCTTCCTGTAAAGCATGTTGACAATAAAATAATCTTTCATAGCAGTTCCTTAGAACACCTTTATTATTTGGACAGGGGAGATTTATTTGAAGAAGTTCCATGAACCAAGATACGAGGATGCTGGTGATTGCTTTTCTTTAGCTGGTTCTTGGTCTGATGCAGCTTCTTGTTATGCTCTTGGAAGATGTATCTCTAAATGTTTGTCTGCTTGCCGAAAGGGACAACTTTTTGAGTTCGGATGGGAATTCCTAAAAAAGTGTTCAGGTAGTGAAGAATATGATCTGGTGGACTATTTTAAGAGCTGGGTCTCCGACATTCAAAAGCTTTCGATTAACAAATTTGTTGAGTTTGCTAGGGCATTTCCTGAAGATGGCTTCAATCTCTTGCTTGAAAAGAAAAACTTTGTGGAAGTTTCCATACTAGAAAGAACGAAAGGAAATCTTCTACAACTTGCTCATCTGCTTGAAAGAGCTAAAGATTATGAAAAATCTTCAATGCTTTTCCTCTTTTGTATTGCCATGCAGACACATTCAGTTGTGGAAAGCAATTGCAATCGCTTAAAGCCTTTTGATACGATAGAGAAACTTGTTCATAAGGCCAAGTACCTTGGTGACATGGTGTCAAGTTCCTTTTGTAAGTATGTCAATGCTGAGACAGACTTTCTAACTGACAATAGCTGTTCTATATCAAATTTTCTTCAACACATCAAAATGGCTCGGAAGTTTGAAAATGTTACTGTGGAAACTTTTGCTGTATGGAAGATTCTTGAAGCCTATCTTAAGTTGGGTAACAACCAATTTCGCAATGACTGTGATGCAGACTTCATCAGAATGTTTGAGCATTTGGAAGATTCATTTTTCAATGGTTATTGTTCGATTCAGATTCTATTTTTTGTGTGGGACATTTGGAAACAAAGGATTTCACTTTTGTTTAAATTTCTTTGCTCAGTCGGCTCTTTGAATGAGGGCAAGCATGAGATCTACAGAGACCTGTGTCAGAAATACTTTGGTGTGTTAAAACTTGATGGTCATTTTTTGTGGAGTTGTTCAATTACGAAAATAAGGGATTTAAAGATGCCTCTATGGCATCAAGAACATTCGTGGATGCACTTAAGTATAGAGATCCTGAAATCCAATTGGTTCTAATTGAATGCCTTCTTTTCATAACTTGTTCCTGCCAAATCGAGCGGGGTTGGTTTCTCACATCCAAGTCATCATTCTCCGAATTCGTATTTTCCAAAGAAGCTGAATCTTACTTGTATGCTTTATCAAGATCTTCCTCAGAGGCAGCTGATTGGAATTCCCTTGGGCACTTGTATGACTTCATATTAGCTGTTGTTTTTGAGTTTCTGTCCAGAAGGAAATTTGGATTGTCTGAGAAATCTAAAATGAAGAAGGCCTTTGAGTTCCATCAATCCTTGGTTTTGAGGTTAGTAATCCTACTTGGCCTCGTTTGTCTTAATTCGAAAGAGCATTTTTTCAAAGTCGGGGAGGTTTTGAGTAAATATGATGGGATTCTTACTGTTCTGCCTCATAACTTCCTTCTGAAACTTTGGGGTGTGAGGAAAGGTCGAATAAGAACATTCAATTTCTTTTCTTATTCGTTTTTGAAAGCACTGGAAGCTATAGGTAATGGGTTGGTGGTGATCCATAAGGACAGTTATATTAGCACCCCATTTATGTATTTGAAACGGTCGCTTATTCACAGCAGCAGTTTGTTTAAGGATAGGAAGGAGATTCAAGTAGCATGTTTTGGTAAAGGAGGGTTTTAGTGCAGATCTATTATATAGATATAAAAAAAAAAAACTGAAGTAGCAATTCCTTCTTCATTGATACATTTTGAAGCTGAGCCAAAAGAAGGTTTCTGTGTAATGTGATATTTTTGCATTCAAAACTTCGAATTTATTTACTTTTAGTAAGGAATCTTTTACTTTTATTAGTGTGAGTGTCTTATTTATGTTCTGTTTCATTTTTATCATTTCAACCCTACTAGAGCAGTA
This sequence comes from Akebia trifoliata, assembly GCF_017979445.1. NCBI lineage: Eukaryota > Viridiplantae > Streptophyta > Magnoliopsida > Ranunculales > Lardizabalaceae > Akebia > Akebia trifoliata. Next base: position 24,196,684 of record NC_141376.1, read on the forward strand.
TCTTCTGTTAATGTATGCCTTACCATATTTTCTTGCAACGTTAATATGACAATGCATAATTAGTAATTAGTAGTAACACCCTCTTTTGGTTCGATCCATTACAATGCCTACGGTTAAAATGCATTGACTATCAAGTTCATTATCATTTTAAAAAAAAAAAAATGCTCAATTCTACTTTTCAAAGATGTAGTCTTCACCAAAGTCCAAGTTCATCTCTTTTAACCTAAATAATTTTCCTTTGGATTACATTACCTTCATCTCCTTCTCACTCCTGTTCCCAAGCCTATGATGCTAAGTATTAGCATCCAAGCCTGTAGAAGCCACTGCTATAGAACTGTAAGTCCCAAACATGACATATAGAGTTCCCTCTTTCTTGCTATGGGCTATCATCATAGACCCTTTGGTCATCTTCCAAGACTCACTTATCAACGTGGTGAGTATCTCCAACTTTGCAAGTTGTCATATTGAAATCAGATTCGACTACAACTGTGGAATATGTTTCACATTTTTCAATTATAAAGACATCCCATTCAACAGATTTATCTACAGATCACTCTTACCAACAATGTTGCAAGGCTTATTATCCCTGAGATATACTTTACCCAAAATCACCTTGTACATAGTTCTATAAAATGCCTCTATGGAAAGTAGCATGGAATGATGCTCTAGAATCTATTACCCATATGTCCTCGTGTGGCAATGGATAAAATCAAAGCAACAGAATCACTACCATAAAAAAAGGTTAATAGATTCTTTACCTTCTTTGTTTTTGATCTCTACAAGTTTCTTTGCAACTTTGCAATCCCTTTTGATATGACCTTTCTTCCTGCAATTTCAGCAATCATCTACTTTTGCCTGTGGTATTCTGGACTTGCTCTTTTTTGAGTTTGATTAGTTTTTGCATTTGTTTTCCCTATTCAACTTCTTTCCTCTTTCCTTAGTACGCAAAGCATTCCCTAAAGTATCAACTGATCCTGATGATTTTCTACGAGTGTCCTCATTTAAAATGATGCCAACAACATCATCAAACTTCAATTTATTAGAACCAAAAAAATTGATCACAGCCATTACCAAACTATCTAAACTATTTGGTAATCAAAATAAAATCAGTAGGGCCCTAATTTCATCTTTAAAAAAAAATCTTATGGATTCCAATTGTGTTGTGACTGTGTTTAATTCCATTGTCGACCATCTTCATGTTGAATAACTTTTTCATCAAGAAAACTTTGTTTGAGGCAAAGGGTTTTTCGTACATCCATGACAAATTGACCATCAAATCTATTATATTCTTCTCTTTAGAGATATTGAAAACTACAAACGGAGAGAGAGATAATCAAATGGTACTTAGGGCTTTCCTGTCGATAATCTCCCAGTCTTCATTTGTTATGTTTGTCGATTTTTTCATTTTTCCTCGTAGAGGACAATAAAAGGTCTTTCTGATAAAGAACATCCTCGATTTGCATTTTCCACAGTCCGAAGTTTGAATCATTGAACTTCTTAGTTCTTACTAGTTATTGAGAAAATGGGTGCAATCGAAATAAGAAAACAAATCGATAAACAAACACAAGATGCAATCACACAAAGAAACAAAAAGATTTTACATGGTTCCCTTAAGATTGAGGTACGTCTATGGATCACACTGATTCTACTATGAAGAGAAAACTCACAGGTATAGATTACATTTTTTCACTTAAAACAAGAAATATAAATAGCCCAGGGAACCTAACTAAGGTCTTACATAATATTAGTGAAGGTGTGGCTTGATTTATAGTACCATCAGGCTCCACAAGCCACAACAAAAGATTCGTGATTACAACTTTTCAAAAATGTTGCTAGAGTATGTTACTATACATAATGTAGAGTTTTTTTTTTTTTTTTATTGATTAAAAAAAAAGTGTTGACAATATTAGAGATACACACTATGTTTTCAAACTGATGGCAAGCCCCATTGACCTAGGTCTTCTTCTATGAAGTTAACATAAATGACCTAAATTCTCTTATCATCAACCTCTACTTGAAAACCCCTTGATTTTCTCCCAAAATTAGTCATTGTTGGCTTGTTTTTCTTTTACTATGATTTTCAACTTTAAGATTATTTCTCCAACCTTCAAACTTCTAGAACAAGATATAATTTTTGGAGTAGAATGATGTATTTTTGTTAGAGGTTAACAAGTTGAAGATGTTTCTAGTGTAATCTCTCTTTTTTAACCTTAAATTTCAAGAGCAATCTAGGATTTTTTGGAAAATAAAATGATGGATTTTTGGGTAAAAAAGTCAAGGGTCTTCTCCAAGGCATTGAATATGATGAATTGAATATGAGATAAATAATTTGCTCTTAAAGTTCACAATTTGAAGATGATAAAATTTTAGACAAAAATCATGGGTTTTGGCTATTGCTTAAAAACGAGGATATTTAGGTCATTTTACATTAGTCACTCAGATAAAATAAATGAACCATTTTTTCAGGGTGTTAATAGTAAAAATTGGGGTGCTAATGGAAGTTTTAACAATTGTTTTTTTTTTCATGTATCTTATGTTATATCTTTGATGTTAGATTAGAGAAAATAAATAGAAAATGATATGAAATAAAATAACAAAATAAATTATAAATATTGTAAAATATTATCTTAATATTGAAATGAGCAAGGCTTGTACTGGACACGATAGCCTTAAGATAAATTTTGCCCCTATGATGTGGTAACAGTCTTTAGACGTCTGTCTCCCAGGATACAACACTCCACTCATGTATAAGACATCATTCCTAGTGTACTTATAATTGAATTTGTATAGTGATTTGTACTCTCAAGGACACATGAAGAAATCTAGTAAAATCAGAAGGGCACTATGCAAATTAAAACTAAAAAAATGAACGATGCAAAAGAAGGAACAATTGTGAATTTATAGAATTAGAAGTATCTCTCCGGACAATCACCGAGATTGGTGAAAAGCATGCTTGGGTTGTGACTATCAGATAGACACACATGTCTGTAGAGTTGAGACACCATTTGTGTTTTTTAGAACAATCACGAGTTGACTCCACTTGTGTCTCTTAGAATAGTTATGAGTTACAATTAAAGTAGAAGGTTTAACAAATTTTAAGCAAAAGTGGGCCTTTCATACGTATGTATGTGAGGTTTAAATTCAAATATTTGCAGCCTCTTGCGTGTTCATCACATGCACACACACGCACAAAGATTTTTCGGACCAATGGGAATAAATCCCTTTTAAAACCCATGTGTCCTCATGTGCGCGTGGGCTTTACCCATATCTCTCTCACACTTACTACACTACGTGAGAATTTTTATATAAGAGTTACACTCTTTAGTCGTTTATATCTGATGTGAGATTAAAATATTATACGACAACTTACAAACAAACCACTTAACTTTCACTTTCACTTTCACTTTTACTTTTAGTATTGCTTTTAGTTTTACTTCCACTTCCATTAAAACATTAAGATAAATCTCATATTTATCCAACAATCCCCCACATGAATGGAGAAAGTCAAACTAGATGAGGAATACGATAAAATATTCTAAAAAATACTAAGAATACAATAGAAAAGGTATTGCATCATGAGAGGTAGCTTATGACTTTGAAATTTCCTTAGTGAGAGTCATTCGAATTTATTAGACTAAGTAGTGACTATAAGTTTTGAACTATTCAGTCTTTTATGTAAATCAAGACAACAGACTTCACAATTTCCTTTCCAATCACAATAAGTTCTTATGATTGTGTTCATTTTGATCATGAACAATCATAGATTCATGAGTGCTCTAGAAAATCTAGTCTTTTAAGATTCTTATAGAACCGACCCAATTCTATACTCACACAGGTGATATCATATTAAGAGTACCATATTGTACCCCACTTGTAAATACAAGATATATGTATCATTAATAGGTTAGCTTATCTTAAACACTCGTTGTATGTAGTACTTAATGTATCACAAAATTGGGTAGAAGAAAAATCTTCTCAGTGCTATCGGTTTCACAATCAATTTTCCTATTGAACCTAGTCCATGGGATCTTCAATCGTTAGGTTAGGTTTCTATTGAAGTAATTCATAGATATAGACTTTAATCCCATTTTCCTCGATGTATGATATTTTGTTATCTAAACAAACTTTTAGTAAGTAGATCCACAATGTTTTATTAAGACTTTATAAAATCAATAGAAATAACTCCATTTGAGAGCAATTGTCTAATAGTGTAGTGTCTACAACATATATGTCATGACTTTTTATTATACATAAATTTTTGTGCCCGAGCAATAGTCGCTTGGTTATCACAATGTACACACATTGCAAGCACAAGTTTTTTCCATAATGGAATATTTTCTAAGAAATGAGGAAGTCATTTTGTTTTTTTGCTTATTTTATTTAAAGTATTAAATTCAGATTTTATTATAGAACATGTTGTACACGTTTATTTTGAGGATTTCCATGAAATAGCTGCAATACCAAGCGTAAATACATAATCATTAGTAGACTTTGATTCTTTAGAGTTTGATATCCAATTGGCATCATTGTATCTCTCAAGTATAATTGAATATCTATTATAGTGCAACCCATATTCTAGGGTATACCTCATGTATTTCAAAATCCTAACTAATGCTTCCCAATGAGTAACTCCAGGGTTACTCATATATCTACTCAAATTTTCAATCTAGTAAGCAATATCTAGTTTTGTGCAATTCATGATATACATTAAACTACCTATTATCCAAGAATATTTTAGTTGGAATATGCTAGGAACAATATATTTTTTTAAGTTATTACTAGGATCGAAAGGTGTTTTAATAAAGCTAATATCAAAATTGTTGAATTTCTTCAACATATTCTCAATATAATGTGAATGAGATAAAATTAGTCCATCTGAAGTTTTTGTAATTTTAATTTCAAGACTAACATCAGTTACACTCAAATCTTTTATATCAAAGTTACTGGTCAACATTCTTTTAATGGATCTAATGATATTCTTATTAGTCCTCATAATAACCATACTAATAAGAATATCATTAACATAAAGGAAAATAATGATACAAGTATTATCAATGATTTTATAATATACACATTTGTCACAATGATTGATTTTGAAATCATTATTTCTTATGACACTATCAAATTTTTAGTGTTATTTTAGGGCACTTGTTTTAATCCATAAAATGATTTGACAAGACACTTTCTTCTTTTGTCCTTTGACAATAAATCCCTCTAGTTGTTCAATGTAAATCTCCTCATTTAATTCACTATTTAAAAATGTTATTTTCAAATCCATTTGATGTATTTTAAGTTTATATAGGGCAACAATTGCTATTAACATCCTAATAGATGTTATTCTCATAACAAGTGAATATGTATCAAAATAATCAAAATATTCTTTTTGTTTGATTCTTTTGGCAACAAGTCTTGCCTTGCATTTATCTATGGAACCATCGGATTTCATTTTTTGCACAAAAATCTATTTACAACCAATTGATTTGCTTCTTGGTAGAAGACTTACTAGTTCTCATGTATGATTTTACATAATGGATTCAATTTCATTATTCATAGTCTTTTTCCAATATGGTGTTTCAGTTGTGGATATGACCTCCTTATAGTTTTAGGGTTTATTTTCTAACAAATAAGTTAGAAGGACCAAATAACACAGAAATCCTTGTTCTCTTATTGTACCTTAGTTCAGTATCATGATCTATATTATTATCATATTCATCATTTGATGTAGTATCATATGTTCTTTTATTAGAATGTATATCATTTATAAGTTTGCAAGGAAACTTACTTTAAAAAAATACTGCATCTCTTAATTCAATGATTATATTTTGATGCACATCAATCACATCTGATTTATGTACAAGAAAACAATATGTACTACTATTTTTTGCATAGCCAATAAATACACATTCAATAGTTTTAGGTCTTAACTTGGTTCTTTTAGGAACTAGGACCCTAATTTTACTAGGCACTCCCACATTTTCAAGAATTTATATGAAGACATTTTTCCTTCTCATAATTTATAATGATTCATATTCACTATCTTTGTCCATTCTTAGGACCTTTATTCTTTTATTGAGTTGATTTTCAACCTCATGTTTATATTTAATAAATATTTTCATAGTCTCATCCTTGGTTGTTAGTAAATGCGCATAGCAATATCGAGTGCAATCATCAATAAAGGTGATAAAATATTTTTTTTTCTCTTTTACTTTGAATAAATTTTAGATCACAAAGATCAATATGCATCAAATCTAAAGGTTCAAAATTTCTTTTAATAGATTTCAAAATTTGTTTTGAAAACTTAGATTCTACACAAATTTCACATTTATAATTAACATCAAAAACAAATTTTGACAACAATCCTAAATTAATTAATCTTTTTAAATAACCATAATTAACATGTCCTAATCTACCATGCTAGATATAATATAACTCAAGCATATAAGCAGAAGAATTAATTTTATTAATATTAGAAATTTTTGGTACAATAGTCATTACATTCATTTTAAATAGACCATCGATCAAAATCCTTTGCTCACATACATCATATTCTTAATAAGTAAAAATTTCTTAAATTCAAAAATCAACTTGAAATCCTTCTTACTAAGTAAAGATCAGGATACAAGATTTTTTCAGATGCCAAGTACGTGCAACACATCATTTAAAGTCAGATTCCTTCTTTAAAGTAAATGTCAACACAACATTTCATTGACCTGGGTTGTGAATCTTATGAGGGGTATTTTTGTAATTTTATCAAATTTTGTGAAAATTGATGAAACGGTTTATTTGATTTTAGTTTGTTGTTTTATGTGTTCGAAAATATTTTCCTAAATATAATGTAAATTCTAGAGATTTCTGATATTAGTGGTATTTTGATAATTTGAAGCTTCTTTTTATCCCAAAATGATGATTTTTATACTTTTAGATTATATTTTTCTATCGTAATGTGATTTTTAAAGTTTACTTGCTTGAAATATTTCATCTAAGCTTTGAAAACACATCTAGTAATAAATAAGAAATTTAGAATATTCTTCCATTATTGAGAACCGTTGCAATCGGATTGACAAGTTGATTAATCAGGCGAGTGCAAAAATGAGATATTTACAAATGCCCCTATTTGACAGAGGGTTGGAACAAACTTAGATATCAAATCTACTTTGGTAAATAGTGTGATATCTGAATGGTAAAGTCAGTGACAGTTCATTTTGCAACAGGATTTAACAACTTGTCGGAACGTTCGGATCTATGAGAGTAAAACTCTCCACAAACTAAAAGTTGTCAGGTCCTCGAGCGTGAGCTCTCACTGACAATGTCAAATCCTAGAATTTTTAAAAATTCTCCCTGATTAATGCAAATGCAATAAATGTACAAGCATGTGCATTAGTGTAATGATCATTTTGAAAAGGTACGCCTCCATTTTGTGCGTTCATGACGAGAAGATGATAAACTTTAAAAAATACAAAAATTGAGTGAGATAACTGAGCAAACGATTTAAAAAAAAATCTGGGTACAGCTTGAGCAAAGATTGAGTAAAATTTGAGCAAAATCTAAGCAAGGTCTGAGCAAAATCTAAGAAGAATCTCAACAAGGTCTGAGTAAAATATGAAAAAAATCTCAATGGGATTTGAGCAAAATCTAAGAAAAAATCTCAGTAGGGTCTAAGAAAAATTTGACAAAAAATATCTTAACAAAGTCTGATCAAAATCTGAGAAAAAATCTCAGCAGAATCTTGGTAAAATCTGAGAAAAAATCTTAGTAGGTCTGAGCAAAATCTGATAACAAATCTTAGCGGGGTCTAAGCAAAATCTGATAAAATATCTCAGCAAAATCTGAGAAAAAAATCTTTGAAAGGTCTGTACAAAATCTGAGAAAAAATCTTAGTAGGGTTTGAGTAAAATCTGAGAAAAAATCACAGTGGGGTTTGAGTAAAATCTTAGAAAAAAATCTCAACAGCTTCTGAACAAAATCTAAGAAATAAATCTCAGTGGGGTCTCAACAAAATCTAAGAAAAAATCTCAACAAGGTCTGAGAAAAATCTCAGCAAAATCTGAGAAAAAATCTCAACAGGGTTTGAACAAAATCTAAGAAAAAATCTCAACGAGATCTGAGCAAAATCTGAGAAAAATCTCAACAAGGTCTGAACAAAATCTAAGAAAAATCTCAATAGGATCTGAGCAAAATCTGAGAAAGATTGAATATCCTATTCTACCTATTCTAGGTGAAAGGGTAATGAACTATTCTTTAGGAAAAATCAAATGTGAGATCAGAAATGCTTCGTTTGAACCTCAAGGGTTTTTCAAAAAATTTATGAATCTCAAGCCAACATTTTAACTTCTTTTGACATGGATTTTCAAAAATTGCTTTCAAGAGGATAACCTTAATTCAGGGTTACCATTATACTTTAGGATTGAAATTGATGAAGTTTGAGAATAAAATGCCCCTACTTTGACAAGGAACATTATACTAGAGATAATTAAACACATTTTAAAAAAGAATGCCCCTAGTGTAAAAGGGAAAACTACATACTTTAGAAAAGGAAAGTGCCCCCTATTATGAAGGTTTGAAATCTTTGATTATCATAAGCGCAATAAAGGTTTAACTTTTAATTTTGACTTTTTATATTGAAGATTTCGAGTCAGGCTCGAGATCAATCATAGACAAGATGCTTGTGACTTTTGAGTATTTGCCTGGTTTAAGTTGAGTATTGAAGCTTGATCATTCAGACTTCTAACGTTTCGATTCAAACTGCCTTTTTAGATTTTTAACTCAACTGAGATTTTCTTTTGGTCATTCTAACTTTTGTTTAAATTGCCTTTTTCAAGTTTTCAATCTAGTGAGTGTGCTCTAGCTTTTGCTTAAATTGCCTTTTTAGATTTTCAATCTAACGAGCTTACAATTTTTTTCTTTTATTTTTTATTTTTTCTTTACTCTGATTGTTGGCAATGCCGTCTTTTCAGATTTTTCAATCTTGCGAACTTGTCTTAATTTTTGCCTTAGTCATCTTTTTGGATTTTCAACCTAGTAATTTTTTTCGTTTTTGACTTCTTTTCTTTTTTGAACTTTTGGAGTTACTACTTGATCATGCTTTCCTACCTTCCTTAACTTTTTCGCACAGTACTTAAGAGGACTTCCATAAATAAGCTTAGGATTGGGTATAGAAAGAAAGGAAGTTTGAGGCTCAAAACCCGAATACCCCTTATATGGTATTTTTTTTAAAAAAAATTTCTTTTTTGTTGAATTTTCTACACTATTTTGACCATATATTTTTTCTTTAGGGGAATATAAATATATATATATATATATATATATATATATATATATATATATATATATATATATATATATATATTTCTTGATGTGGTCGGGCTTGAAGTAACTTTTCAAGTTGCTTACGTACCCCAAATATTTGGGATTAAATCAAAATATTGTTGTTGGAGAACATTCCCTCCTCAAGGTTGGATGGTCGGACTGAGAAAGAAGAAGGTAATTTCTTTTCATTTTTTTTTTAAATACTGCAAAAGACTGAGAAAGGAGATGTTGAACTAGATAGCAGAGAAATTGATTCGATCGAAGATGGCCTCCTTAAATGCAATACCACTTGATCTAGTCAAGGTTTGTTGGTTTTGTTAATTCAATTCTATCATGGTCTTGAAGTCTGACAGCTTTTCCAGGTAGTATTTCCTTGATGATGCATAAATCTTTCCAATTAGGTTTAGACTTCCTCCTATGGTCAAGGAAGAGTGGTCAATTTTCTTTGAGGGTTAAATCCTTGACTTGTAAGTGGCAAACTATAACCTCTTGTCTAACGCGCGAGCGACTCTTTTCTGATGAGCTTGCACGTGGTACATAGCTCCAAGTCATTTTTATTCAATCAGGTTTAGTTCATCATACTGATGACAGACCTAGTTTATTTTTGACAATTGGCTTTCATCAAGACTTTGAGAGATGAAATTTCCATTTTTACTAGTAAGACTGCTTCCATACAATACTAGAGAGTAGGGAGTGGCTTTCGTGGAAGACTATATTGAAGTGTAAATGGTAACTTGTCTGACCAATCCCGGTGCGATTGGCACATCTTCTTGATGATTGTCTTGAGATTTTTATTGGTTGCTTTGACTGCTCCATTGGTCTGATGATAGTAATTTTTTCTGAATGCTTTACCATTTTGAAGAGTCTAGTATTGATATATTGGTAACATCTTCTTTGATCTCATCGATATTTTCATTTTATCGGGTGAGTACCTATCCTGTGTTGGACAACACCCAAGCTTACATTCAGCATATCATCATAAAATCACGCGAACAAGTCTTTTCATATTTTTGAGTAAATTCATTATCTCTTCGTGTTCCTCTAGGGATAGGATGGTTTCTATTTGAATTTCTTGGGAATTATTTTTTGTTCCAAGGTCAATGAACTTTGCTTCTTTGATTAAAGGTTGAGTCTGACCTTTATCTTCTTGTTAAAGTAATTTGATTAATTCAGGAGGGGGTTCCTTGTTAAAGGAATCTTTCTCTGAAGTTAGATTACTAGTTAATTCATTAATGCTCTCGAGGTATTAAAAAATTTCCTTTATCCAATTAAATTTAGATGGGGCGACAGATGCCATTGCATATTCAACAAACTAACTCGACTCAATAGAAATGAAAAAGGTAGACTCGATCTAAAAAAAATATGACATTGCAGAAAAAAAACTAGATTCAAACTAACCCCCATAATTCATGAAAACTAAAGACAAGTACCCACTATGGGCTTGATTGCAAACTAAGGACCTAGATCATTGCTTACAACTGGTAGGACTAAGGTACTATGATCTTCAAGGAAGAAAATAAAAAAAATATTGTCAAAATGGGAAAGAAAATTAAAAGAAAAGGAAACAATTTTAAAAAAATGCCACACAAGGGGCACTCGGATTTTTGAGCCTCAAAATTCCTTTCTTTTATACCTAGTCCTAATCCTACCTATAAAAGTTCTCCTAAGTACCGTGTGAAAAAGTCAAGGAAGGTAGAAAAGCATGATCAAATAGTAACTCCAGAAGTTCAAAAAGGAAAGAAAAAAAAATGAGGCCTGCTAGGTTGAAAACCTGAAAGGGTGATTTAAGCAAAAATTAAGGTAAGCTCACAAGATTGAAAATCTGAAAGGACGGCCTTGGCAACAATTAGAACAAATAAAAAAGCCTAGGTTGAAAATCCCAAAAGGACAGCTTAGGCAAAAATTAAGGCAAGCTCGTAAGGTTGAAAATCCGAAAGGACAACTTTGACAACAATCAGAGCAAAGTAAAAAAGAAAAAGACTCACTAGATCGAAAACTTGAAAAGGCGATCTAGGCAAAAGTTAGAACATGCTCGCTAAATTGAAAACCTGAAAGGGCAATCTAGACAAAAGTTAAAGGAATAAAGAAAAATGGAAGGAAATCTCCATTGAGTTGAAAAACTAAAAAGGTGGTCCGAGCCAAAATATCAGAAGTCCAAACAACCAAATTCAGTACTCAGTTTAAACTAGGCAAAGTCTCAGAAGTCACAAATATCTTGTCTATGATTGATCTGAAAAAATTTTACTTCCCTAAGTGATCCAAAAGGAGAAGGGTGAATTCTATGATGAATCTCAAAAGGAAATGTTTTGTTCTCTTGAGCCAGACTTAAAATTTTCAATATAAAAAAATCAAAATTAAAAGTTGAATCTTTATTGTGCTTATGGTAATCAAATATTTCAAACAAGGGACATTTTTTTATAGCATGTAGCTGTCCCCTTTATACTAGGGGCATTTATTTTTCGAGTTGTGTTCAATTATCTCCAGTACAATGTTTCCTATTAAACTAGGGGCATTTTGTTTCCAAGGTTGATCAATGATAATCCTAAATGATAATGGAAACCCCGAATTCAAGGTTACCCTCTTGATAGCAAATTTTTAGAGAACCCCTGAGGTTCAAAGGAAGTTAAAATTCAGATTTTAAATTCATAAAATTTTTGAAAAAAACCTTGAGGTTCAAACAAAAGCGTTTCTGATATCATATTTTGGTTTTTGCCTAGAGAATAACTCATTTACCTAGAGCAGAAGATAAGGCATTCTTTCGTTCCCAAATTCATTAATCATTTTCCAGATCTATTCATTCCTAGATTCGATCATTCTCTTCCAGATTTATTATCTTTCAGATTTATTTTTAATCATTCGTTCCTCGATTCAATCTCTATTCTCCAGATTCATTTTCAATCTCATCCAGATTCATTTTAATCATTCTTCTCCAGATTCATTCGTTCTTTCACAGGATTCATTCATTCCTCAGTCAGTTTTACTCAGTCAGATGCTGCCAAGGATTATCTTGGATTTTGCTCAAATGCAGCAACTTGAATTTTGCTCAGTTGCCGCCAAGGGTAATCTTGAATTGTGCTCTGATACCGCCAAGGGTTAACTTGGATTTTGCTCAGTTGCCGCCAAGTGTAAACTTGGATTTTGCGCAGTTACCGCCAAGGGTTATCTTGGATTTTGCTCAGATGCCGCCATGGGTTATCTTGGATTTTGCTCAGTTACCGTCGAGGGTTTGCTTGGATTATGCTCAGTTACCGTCGAGGGTTTGCTTGGATTATGCTCAGTCAGTTACCACCGAGGGTTTTCTTGGATTATGCTTAGTCAAATGCTGTCGAGGTTTGCTTGAATTATGCTCAGTCAGACACTGCCGAGGGTTTTCTCAGATTTTACTCAGATAGTTCATTACTCTTTCACCCCGAGTATGTAGAGTAGAACTCCTAGAAAATAAGTCCATCATTCTTTCACCCCAAGTAGGTAGAGTAGGACTCCTAGAAAAAGTAATTCATTACTCTTTCACCCCGAATAGGTATAGTAGAACTCCCAAAAAAAAAGTTCATTACTCTTTTACCCCGAGTAGGTAGAGTAGAACTCCCAGAAAAAAAAGTTCATTACTCTTTCACCCCGAGTAGGTAGAGCAGGACTCCAAATTTTTTTATATTACTCTTTCACCCAGGGTAGGTAGAGTAAGACATTCAAATTTTGCTCAGATTATGCTCACTTTTGCTCAGATTATGCTCAGTTTATGCTCAGATTTTACTCAGATTATGCTCAGTTTATGTTCAGTTTTTGCTTAATTTTTACTCAGTTTCACACAGTACACACATTTACACATACACATTTGTTTCATTAGTTAAGGAGAATTCTCTAAAATTCAAGGATCTGACGCCGTCAGCGATAGCTTACACTCGAGGACCTGACAACTTTTAGTTCAATGAGAGTTTACACTCAAGGATCTGAACGTCTCGACGAATTGCTAAATCAGACTGCAAAATGAACTCTCACTAGCTTTGACATTTGGATATTGTACTATCTACCGAAATAGATTTGTTATTTAGTTTGCTTCAACCTTCTGTCAAAGAGGGGCATCTGTAGACACCCTATTTTTGCAATCACTTGATTAATCAACTTGTCAATCTGATCGCAACGATTCCCAATGATGGATAATTATTTCAATGCTTTATTTATTACTAGATTTGTTTCAAAAATTCATATGAGGTATCTCAAACTAACAAAACTGTAGAAACCACGCTACGCTAGGAAAATATAACCTCAAAAACATAGAAATCATCATCTTGTAGATAAAAAGAAGCTTCACGGTAAAAATCACTAAAAAATGATCAAATTATCAAAATACCCCTAACCTCAGAGCCTACATTACACTTAGAAAAACCCTTTCAAACACATAAAATAACAAATCGAAATTAAATAAGTCATTTCACCAATTTTAATAAAATTTGATAAAATTACGAAAATACCCCTCATAAAGTTCACGACCATTTTGCATAAAATTTTTTATAAATGATACAAACCAATATTCCCATTGAATTTTTTACGAAAAATTGATTCCAAAACATCTTGGAACAATGAAAAACGACATAAAACGCAAAAAGTCCTCTTCGAGGGTAAAATGGTAATTTTATAATTTTAATAATTAAAAATTTTGAAATTAATAATTAAAACATTAATTAAGGTAAAGTGAAATCCTAATTAAAATTAAAATCAATCAAGTAAGACTTAAGTCAAATCCTAAAATATAGTAAGACTTAAGTCAAAATCCTAAAATCTAGTCAATCAAGTAAGACTTAAGTCAAAATCCTAAATTCAAGTCAATCAAGTAAGGCTTAAGTTAAGACCCAAAATTCTAGTTAATAAAGTGAGACTTAAGTCAAAATTCTAATCAATCTAATAAGACCAAAGTCAAACCCTAACCTAATAGAATTCTAATTAAACTCTAAAATTATCTAATAGAATTCTAATTAAACTCTAAAACTATCTAAAAGAAATATAATTAAACTCCAAAACTATCTAAAAGAAACATAATCTAATTCTAACTCTATCTAAAAAGTTCTTAAAAAAATATATAAATAGGGGTCTCTACAACCTATTTTTGTAGGTCAAAATAAATCCTAGAAAAAGTAAATCAAAAAATCTTTATAGACTTCCTCAAACCCTGATTTTGAAGTCCTAACTCCTTATTTATCATCCAAGCCCCAACTTTTACTCAAAAAATACGAAAAAAATATTTCAAAAACACTTAGAAATCCATCAAAAAATTTTACTCAAATCTAAGAAAGAGGTACTTTATCATGGAGATCCGAAGCAGATCTAGTTACGGAGGAAAAGCAAGGAAAACTCGTACAAGGACGCTCACCGCTAGTACTGGGGGAACAAATCATTGCGATCATCTAGGTATTCTTTTTATTTTTTTATTTATTTTTATTTGTTTTAGGTCTTTTAGCAATGTAATATATTTTTTGGGAAATAGTAGAGCCCGACATTTGCCGGGAGGGGTTGATGCCTAACACCTTCCAACCCCGTAACGTGATCCCCAGACTTAGTTTCTTTTTGTAGATTAGTTATTTTTATCCATTAAGAGTCAATGCTTGGTTCCTAAATCATAATAACTAGGTGGCGACTCCCAAACCTCAAAAATCAAAAATGAATCCGTACACCCCACGGATCGAGGGTGCTTTCAATTTGTTAAAGCATGGGTCTTCTGAGTCAACTAAGTTGACTTGACCAAATTTTTTATTTTTTTGGTAAACATACATGGCAAACCTTTTGAGAGCATAGGCCGACTTGATCAACTCATAAGATTTCAAATTTTACTAAGGGTCATCTCGCCAATGTGATCACCTCATCAATAGTCCAATTCTAAAGAATTTTAGATTTGATGGAAAAAATTTGGATTGAAGAATAAAATTCAAGTTTTTTTTAAAGTTTAAATTCATGGTTTTGAAAATGGGTGGCTATGAAATCTCAAATTTAAAATCAAAGATCAAAATGAAAATTTATTTTTTAAAAAATTCTTGAAAATTTTATTTTGAAAGTTCTTAGAATTTCATCCGTTACAAGCACATGGCATTGATCATGCTCTTGGATGTCACATTTTGAGGTCAAAGACCTTTAGCAAGATTTGAAATCTTATTAAATTATTGAAGAAAGCAATGCCTTTTTTTTTTTAAATGCAACAACAAGTCTACCTAGTAAATCTCCAACTCTCGTTGATAAATATGGTGTGCACTGACTGGAATCTACAAATTCCTATAGCCACCCCAACAGTATGTTCCTATTTCAATGGTCATCGTCTCTGTTAATGTCTCTTCTCTTGCTGCACCAAATCACGATGAATGATCTCATGTGAGTGCAAGTACTCCATTACCTGAACACCATTGAGTGCAAACCCATATCGAGAACCTATACTCAAAGATCGAAAGTAACAATAGATGATTTGAGTGAGAAGATAAAAGGAGGGAATTTAAAGCTAAAGAATCCTTCTTTCTGTTAGAAACATAGCAAATTTTATTTTTTGTTTTGACTAGGAACAGAGCGAAATTCATTGAAACAAAACAGGAGAGGAAAAAAAAACAATCTATTAAAATCTTGAATGAAGATCGAAAAAACTAGAGAATTCCAGGGAGAAGAAAAAAATCAAAATGAACCTAGATCTAGAAAAGATGATTTGAACTCATCGGCCATTAACGATCTATTAGAGCTCGAAACCGCAGTAGACATTATCCTCTCTAAAGACCCAAATCTCTCTCTAGTCTCTTTAATCGCTTTCATCATCTCTTCCAAATTCAAAATCTTAACAAACCCATCTTCAGCAAGAAGAACGTATTGCCTCTACCAGACACCCAACCCAACTGGCTTGTTACTTAGGTCAAGTTCGACCCCAATTGTTTTTGTGAAATCTCCATTCCCATAAGACAACAACAACACTTCATCCCCAATTATCAAACTTTCGTTCCATGCTTTCATCACAAAAATATTGTTAACAAAAATACAAGAAATTGTATCGATGCCCTTTGATTTCAATTCTCCGGATTCCTCGACGAATCCAAGGAGGTGTTTTTGTGAACAAGTGGGAGTAAAAGTGCCTGGTACAGCAAGAACGATGGATTTTTTGCCCTTTGTGAGGTCAGAGAGTATTGTGGTTTGGAGTTCTCTTGTAGTGGTAAGAGAAGGTGGATTCATGATGCCTGTCTCTTACAGAAATGGTGGCGAAAATAGTGGTGGAGGTGGTGAATTGAAGAGGTTTACGTTAGTGTTTGAAGAAGGGAAAAGAAGAAGAAAGGGTTTTGGAAAAGAGACGAGCAGTGCTGAAGAGATTGGTTGTAATTGGAACTGCATTTACTCTAGCCATAGATAGAGAAGCTGCGATCGCCATTGCAGAGAAAGAAAGAGAGAAGAAACAATGTTGTTTTTTTTATGTCCCCTTTACCATGTACAACAGCTCTCGTAGAAAAAAATTATTATATTTTTGTTGTTACTAAAAGCACCACACGCGTAGCAACATTGAATTTTTTTTATTTTTTCCAAAATATTTTCATGGCTCAACAATCCTTATTCTATCCTCAATTCACTATTTTTTTGAAATCTTGAATTGTTTCGGGTCATCAAAGTTGACCCTCGATTGGACCAAAAAAATTCCAAAAATGAAATGCTCAAAAACCAATCAATCAATCAAACAATCTACACTCACTCATAATTGTGCAAAAGAAAAATAAAAAAAATAAGAAAAAAAACTTGGTCGACTTTGCAATGAACTAATATTTGAAATTTTCAAATTTGATCCTCAAACTATCCCCTAATAGAGTCGCCATTGAAAGTGCCTTCGATCTGCATGTGCAAATCCGCGTATATTTTTTTGGAAGTCGCCATCTAGTTTTACGATCTAGGAAACAAAACATGACTCTAAAGGAATAAGGAACACCGAACTATGAAAAGATTGTGGATACGGAGATCAAATTACAGGACTAGAAAGTGTTAGGCACCAATCCAGACCGACAAACGTCGGTCTCTACTTTTTCCAAAAATTTACATTGCAACAAACAACCTAAAATAAAAATAAAATAAAAGTTACATTTTTCTTTACCTGAATGATCGTGATGATCGATTCCCTCAGAAACTAAGAGTGAGTTTTCCTCGTATGAATCTTCTTACTTTTATCTTTGTTGGTAGATCAACTTACGATCTCCGAGATGAAATTTTATTCTCCTAGATCTGGATGTTTTACTAGCTTTTCAAGGTATTTTTAGGTTGAAAATTGGAGCTTGGGGGTTAGGTATGGAATTGGGGCTTCAGATATAGGTTTTGAGAAGTCTTGGAAAAGTTTTTGACCTTTATTTTCTAGGATTTTTCTTGACCTATAAATTTAGATGACGAAGACTCCTTTTTAAAGAGTTTTTTGAAGATTAGGATTTGGATTAGTCTCTTAGAGCTAAGGTCTATCTCGAACTAATTGTTAAGTTGTTTAAATTATGATAACATCTTAGATAAGTTTTATTTAAATTTTGAATGTTGAATCTTGATGAATTTTTTTAACTTACGTAGAATGATAATTTTTTAATTTTTGAAGAACCCCCCACTAGAGGGTTCTTTATTAAATTATATTTTTAATTTTTTGGGACCTCCGATGAAGGGTTCTTTATTAAATATCATATGGATCCCACAAATGAATCACCACTTAAAATTTGGCCCGTGGGCTTAATTAATTGATTTTATTTGTTCAAAATTTTTAATTTGATTTATCAAGATTTCACTTTATGTTAATTAATGTTTTAATTATTAGTTTCAAAATTTTGAATTATAGGATTGGAAAATTACCATTTTACTCTCAAAGAGGATTTTTGTGTTAAGAGATTGTTTTTTTACGTTTTAAAATGTTTTAGAATCAATTTTTCATAAGGAATTCAATAAGAGTATTTTTTTTGTGTCATTTATGTGTTTTTTGTGTGAAATGATCGTGGACACTATGAGGGGTATTTTCATAATTTTGTAAAAATTGATGAAACGATTTATTTAGTTTTAGTTTGTTGTTTTATGTGTTCGAAAATTTTCCTAAGTGTAATATAGGCTCTAGGGATGTTATGATGTTAGAGATATTTTAATAATTTGATCACTTTTTTAGTGATTTTTCTCGTAAAGTTTCTGTTTGTCTAAAAAATTATGATTTATAAGTTTTTGGGTCATATTTTCCTAATGTAATGTCGTTTATAAAGTTTGCTTGCTTGAAATATCTCATCCAAGGTTTGGAAACACATCTAGTAACAAATAAATTTTTTAAATTATTCATCCATCATTAAGAACCGTCATAATCGGGTTGATGAGTTGATTAATCAATCAAATGTAAAAATGGGTTATCTATAGCTATGCAAATTAAAAACTCGAAAATTGAGTGATATGCAAAAGATGGAACAAATGTGAATCTATAGAATTAATTACTATCCTAGAATATACTGTAGGGACAACCAAGTTCATACTTGGTATGGGATGCATATGAGAGTGGAGTTACAATTGAAATCTGAGTTTATTCCTCTCTATCTTTACCAGTGAACTTATAATGTAAAAGTGGTCTTACATGAATTGAGATGTATAATGGGAATCACATGTACGCCTAATAAACATAGACAAAGATGGCTAGTTAGTGATTACTAACAATATATTGTAATCAAATGTCTTGACAAGTTAAAAAGAAAGCTATTTCTTACAGTCACATTAAATGGTTAGTCTGAGCTGGATAAATAGTCAACCAATTGTGATAATACAACGATCGATTACAAAATAAAGAACTAAAAATCAGTAAAATATTATAACATCATGTCCTGACTATGAATGATCCAGTCGTAGAATCCCAACTCTCTAATTTCACTACGTTACCATTTTGTATTATATATCTAATACGTTATGTTGAATTATAAAATAAAAAGAAAATGTTATAGTGAGTATTGCGGAATGATGTAATGTTAATTTTTAACTATTTAGCTGCTCATTCTTGACTATATGTACCAGTTAATTGTAGTTTATTCTATAAAATTTTACATACATTGAAATTATTTAGAATACTTACTCATTCATGTTAGGAAAGGTTATTGGTAGGAATTGTTTGTTTAACTACTGGGTAACCATTATTAGTCATCTTTTCTTTTCCATTTTTTTAATTTCAAAACCAATAGTTGACTAGGCAGGTATAGAACTAGCAATTGAAGACCATCTAGTGGGTCAAATAGACGACTAGAGATTGTTACCTAGTGAGTACTAGGGCTATACCCCCTAATAACATCAATTCGTCCAGGTGGTATTATAATTTTTGGGTTGAGCATTAAGACTTTTGTTAGAGAGTGAAGTTTTAGTAGAATCCTATATATTATTTACTTCTTCCGCACTCTGATATATTTTATATAGTTAGATGTATATAGACTTTTGCTGTTATTCTATCTTTGTATATATATATACAGGATATTACGTATATTGTTGAAAGCGCCCTCGATCCGCGGGGTGCACGGATCCGCTTTTAACCCTTGAGGTTTGGGAGTCGCCACCTAGTTATTATGGCCTAGGAACCGAATACTGACTCTAAATGGATAAAAACTAATTACTACAAAAAAAATTGAATCTGGGGATAACATTATGGGGTTGGAAGGTGTTAGGCACCAACCCCGCTCGGCCAATGCAGGTCTCTACTTATCCCAAATAAGACTACATTGCTAATGGTAAAACTTAGATAAAAAATAATAGAAATGTTACCTTCGATACGCAAAGGTTCTATTCCTTAAGATCTAGTGAAACTGCTCCTTGTACCGTACTCCTTACTTCGTTCTGTCTCCGGATCTGATTTCTGAGTTTCGAGGCAAGGTATCTCCTTCTTAGATCTGGATGCTTCGAATTTGTTATGGATTTTGGGATGTTTTTGAAAGGTTTCTAAGTGTTTTTCAGGCTAAAATCGAAGTATGGGTGTTAAGTAAGGAGTTGGGGCTCCAAACTTAGGATTTTGGAGAGGTTGTGGAGGCTTCTTCACCTACTTTTTCTAGGGTTTTTTCTTTGATACGAAAATAGGGTGTGGAGGCTCTATTTATAAAGTTTTTTAGAAGCATTAGGGTTTGATTAGGGTTTCTTTTAGAGTTTTAATTAGGGTTTTGACTTTGGTCTAATGAGATTGACTTAGTCTTTAGGATTTTAATTTAGGGTATTGAGTTTAGTCTAATGAGATTGACTTGATTAGTTTAAATTAGGGTTTTGATTTAGGATTTTGACTTTAGTCTTATGAGATTGACTTGATTAGTTTAAATTAAGGTTTTGATTTAGGGTTTTGACTTTAGTCTTATGAGATTGATTTTAATACTTTGACTTTAGTCTTTCTTGGTTGACTTTTAATATTTTGACTTAGTCTTATTTGATTGACTTTAATTTTTGGAGAACCCCCTTTTAGTATATCTTTAATTTTTTGGGCCCCTAGATGGAGGGGTCCTTGAATAAATATCCTGACAACCATCAACAATTTTGCTTGAAAACCTGATTGATCGATTTTTTGGTTCAAAATTTAAAATTAATTTTATTAATGTTTCACTTTACATTATTTAATGGTTTATTCATTAATTTCAAAATTTTTAATTATTAGAATTGTAAAATTACCATTTTACCCTTGGAGAGGATTTTTTACGTTTTAAGTCGTTTTTCAATGTTCCAGGATGTTTTGAAATCAATTTTTCGTAAGGAATTCGATGGGAATTTTGGTTTTTATCATTTATGAAGTTTTTTGTATGAAATGATCGTGAACTTTATGAGGGGCATTTTTGTAATTTTATCGAATCCTGTGAAAATTGGTAAAATGATTTATTTGGTTTCGATTTGTTATTTTATGTGTTTGAATGAGCTTTTCTAATCGTAACGTAGGCTCTAGGATTGTTTTGGTGTTAGGGGTATTTTGATAATTTGATCATTTTTAGTGATTTTTATCGTTAAGCTTCTTTTTGGTTTGTAAGATGATGATTTATATGTTTCTGGGGTCGTATTTTTCTAGCGTAGTGTGGTTTCTAAGTTTTGTCAGTTCGAGATACATCATCCGGATTTTCTAAAACATATCTAGTAAAAATATAAAGCATTGGAATAGACATCTATCATTGGGAACCGTTGTGATCGGGTTGACGAGTTGATTAATCAGGCGGATGCAAAAATGGGGTGTCTACAGATGCCCCTCTTTGGTAGAGGGTTGAAGCAAACTAGATAGCAAAATCTATTTTGGTAGATAGTATGATATCCGAATGTCAAAGCTAGTGACAGTTCATTTTGTAGCCTGATTTAGCAATTCGTCAGGGTGTTCAGATCCTTGAGGGTAAAACTCTCCTCGAACTAAAAAAATGTCAGGTCCTTGAGTGCGAGCTCTCGCTGGTAGTGTCAGATCCTTGAATTTTAGAAAATTCTCCTTGACTGATGTAACAACTGTGCAACTGTGTAGACTTAAAGAGTTGTGAGTAAAATCTGAGCACAAAATGAATATAAATTAAGCTAAACTAAGCATAATTTCGAGAAACCCTCGGCGGTATCTGAACATAGTTCCGAGAAAACCCTCGGCGGCATCTGAGCATAATTTCGAGAAAGCGGCATCTGAGCATAGTTCCGAGAAAACCCTCGGCGGTAATTGACTGAGTAAAACTGAGAATGAAGGAATAAATCTGGGAAAGAAACGATTGAAAATGAATCTGGAAAAGAGTGATCGAATCTGGGAATGGATAGATCAGGGAAAGAATGAATACCCTGTCTCCTATTCCAAATGTGAGATCCAAAATGCTTTTGTTTGAACCTCAAGATTTTATCCAAAAGTTTTATGAATTTAAAAACTTAGTTTTTATTTCTTTTGAACCTCAATAGTTTTCGAAAAACTGTTATCAAGAGGGTAACCTTAAGTTTGGGATTCCCTTTTAGGATTAACATTGCTCAAACGTAAAATGCCCCTGGTTTGATAACAAATATGGCACTGGAGATAATTGAATACATTATGTAAAATAAAAAAAATGCCCCTAGTATAAGGAGAAACTACATATTAGAGGAAAAAGAAAAATGCCCCTTGTATGAAGGTTTAAAATATTTGATTACCACAAGCGCAATAAATATCCAACTTTTATTTTGATTAATTTTATTGAAGATTTTGAGTCAGGCTCAAGAGAACAAAAATATTTCCTTTTGAGACTCATCATAGAATTCATCCTTCTCTCCCTTGGTTCACTTGGGGAAGTAAGAATTTTCAGATCGATCATGGACAAGATACTTGTGACTTCTGAGTCTATGCCTGGTTTAAGCTAAGTATTGACCTTGATTATTCAGACTTCTGATGTTTCAGCTCGGACCGCTCCCAGCTTGGGATTTTCTTTGTTTTTCTTTGTTGCTCTAACTTTTGCTTAGATCGCCTTTTCAGGTTTTCAATCTATCGAGCTTGCTCTAGTTTTTGCCTGGATCGCCTTTTCAGATTTTCGATCTAGCGAGCTTTTTTTTTTCTTGGCTCTGATTGTTGCCAAAGTTGTCCTTTCAGATTTTCAACCTTGCGAGCTTGCTATAATTTTTGCCTAAGTCGTCCTTTTCGGATTTTCAACTTAGCAGATCCACCTCCAATGGTGTTTTAATTCATAAGTTTACTTGCTTTTAATTTCATTTACTTTAGTTTATTTTTTAGCAATTTTACATCTTCTTATAAGTTCAAAAATAAAAAGAAAAACAATTTTAATTCCTTTTAGTTAATTTGGATTTTATCTTCTTAGCTTAGCTCTATTCCTCCTTTCTCTTGGGTTCGATCCCCTACTTGCCCCACAAGTAAGGTAAAACTAAGATTATTATTAACTCTGGTGAGAAGAACAACGATAGTCTCATCAGAATTTTGGCGCCGCTGCCGGGGAAAGGTAAAGGTATTAGTGGTAAGTTTTGATTTAAAATTAATTTCTTTCATTTTTATTTTATTTTATTTTTTTCTTTTGGTTTCTTTCTATAAGTTCAAGTGTTCTTGAGGTTTTAAGAGAGAAGAAAGAAGAAAAAAACATTGAAAAAAAAAATTCATTCCCATTTATTTTTTCACCCTTGACAGCAGAACTTAAACTGGCTGTAACTTTCTGCCCCGATCTCCGATTATCTATTATAATATATCAATTTGGGGTAGAATGAAATTTTCTATAAAATGTGACAAATTCAGCAAGATTGTGGTAAGTCAGATTCTATTTTTGAGTCCGTTTACTATCATTTCTGCTAACATTTCTGTTTTGCTTCTTGTAGGTGAACATTTTTTTTTCTTCTTTTCTTTTAATTTCCTTGAATCTTTAGTTAGGTTTATTTTTCTATTTTAGAAACACTTGTATAAGATTCTTTGTAATTTTTTTTAATTATCCAAGAAGGCTTGGATTGTAATAGACTAAGGAAGGACGACGGGTGGAAAATACCGTCACGGCTCCTTAGGTTCGCACACCAAAATTGGAGTTGGTGGCCTAAGTCGACTCAAACTGTCTTCACCCCGTCTAACACGGGAGGTAATCTCGAAACACCCACGCCTCTCTTTGCTAGTGGGTTACTCCTTGCCTTTGTATGTTATTTTTCCAATTTGCACACACTTGAAATAGTTAATTAAGTAGTAAAGAGCACCCCTCTCCTAGGGATGGCATGATAAGATAAGGATTGGAAGTCATTACCAATTCCTTGCTCTAATTAAGATAATCAACTCACTAGTCATCCAATCAAATTAATTAAAATCAATTAGACTTGACTATAGGGCCCACGAGCTCAATAGGAGAAATTCCGCTTCAAGTTGTGCCAATTGCGTTTCTTGGTCATTTTTCTATCTAGTAAGATCTTGTCCTTTGAGGGGATAGACTCAGTCTATTCAAGAAAGAAGGTATTTAAGAGTGCCCTTGTTTATGCATTGTGCGCCTCCTCCGATCTGGAGATCCGAATGATTCAAACTTGACTTCATAGAATCGAGTTGGAAGGCTAGTTGCGATATTTCTACCCAGTTAGGAGCTATCTAGCTTTAGACAACCTATCTAGGTCTAGTCTTTTCTTTTTGTGATTGTTTGATCGACTGTGTGATTTGCATGCTTGGTAGACATTCACAAAACAAAGTGTTAGAACCATTTGATCCTGAGATCGAACGTACCATCAGTAGGATATGCAAGACACCATCAGTAGTTATGATGGGTGATCGAGAGCGAACTCTCAATGAGCTCTTCGCTCCAACTTCCGCATCTCCTCCTACATGCATTGTTTTACCATTGAACAATGCACCTCAGTTTGAAATTAGGACTCCCACCATTAATATGCTCCCTAAGTTCCACGGTTTAGAGCGTGAACAACCTTACACCCATCTTAATCGATTCTTGACTATATGTCAAACTTTTAGAAATCAGAATCTAGATGAGGAGAGTATCAAGCTTATTCTGTTCCCATTATCCTTGGAAGACCACGTAGCTGCGTGGTAGAACTCCCTAACACCCAATTCCATATCTACCTGGGATGTTCTATCCAAGAAATTTATGGTCAAATTCTATCCCGTGGCCAAAACTAAGAAAATGAAAGACTCTATTAGAAATTTTAGAGCCCGTCCTGATGATGAATTTTCCCAAACTTAGGAAAGATTCAATCATTTATTGGTCAAGTGCCCACACCATGGCATTGACAAAGCACAGTTGGTGCAAAGTTTTTATAGAGGATTAACAATGAATCAACGTACCTTAGTCGAGTCAATGCATAAGGGTCAGTTCATGAACCAGACTCCCAACCAAGCGTACGATTTCCTCGTAGAATTAGCCGAGAGTACTCAAAATTGGAGTACTAACCAAGAAGAATTTGATAGAGATGATCCGATTAGAAAAGACAGGCATGTATGAGATGAAGGCAGACCCTGATCTCAAAAATGTTATGTCTAGTCTGGTGAGTGGGACGAACAATCTCACGAAGAAGTTAGATGCCTTTACCATCTCAGCATCCAAACCTCACCTAGACCCTCGTGCAATTTCACAAGTAACTGTCGAACCGAGTTTTTTGTGCGTCATATGCGACGGTAACGACCATTTGGTCGAGTGTTGTCCCACCTTGCCTCAAATCAAAGCTGAACAAGAAAATGCGATTAATGGCTATAGTGCTTTTAGGAAGCCAACTCCAAACTCTTTTAGCCAAACGTATCACCCAGATAATAGGTTCCATCATAATTTCTCATACAGACAAAACGAACCCATTCAATCTAGTGGTTCATCAGGTTACAATAGGAGTTTTCCTAGGCAATCTGGTTCTTCCACAAACCAAGCTATTGTTCCTCAAGTCCCTTATCAACCCCAACAATCTACAGATTGCAGAGCCATCATACCAGATCCCATGACCAATTACCAACAGCCTGCCCAACAACAGTTGTCCTTAGACTCTATGATTGTCGAGTTGATGAGACAGCAACAGCAGTTCATCCAAACTCAACAGCAAACCCATCAAAATCAAACTCAGATTAACCAAGTCATTACGCAATCCATAGCTAAAATGGAAGTTCAGTTGGGGCAGTTAGCTCTCTCCTTGAATGGGAGAGAGAAAGGTCAATTTCCTAGTCAGACTATCCCTAACCCTAGAGGTCAACCTTTGATTCCAAACGGATCGAAAGGTCAATACGAAGTAGGAAGCCATTCTGGAGCTCCACAAGACTCAGTCCAGGCTATCCACACCTTGCGTTCGGGAAAAAAAGTGGACAACAAGGTCCAACCTTTTGACATGGGAGAAAAAATCCTAGAGAAGGACAAAGTTCAAAAAGAAGTCATAGAGTCTCCAATAGAGAAAGAGAAAGATTTGAAAAATCCTCCTATCATTTTGCCAATTCCAAAAGCCCATTTTCCCATCGCCTTAGAGATTCTAAAAAAGGTAAGCAATTTGAGGGTGTCTTAGAAGTTTTCCAAAATGTGCATATCAATATCCCATTCCTCGATGCCATTAAGCAGATACCTTCTTATGTGAAATTCCTAAAGGATTTGACCACAGCTAAAAGGAAAACACCATTTCCTCGGGAAGCTATCATGGCAGCCCAAGCTTCGTCGCTCATCCAACAAATGATTGCACCAAAATTTAAGGATCCTGGATGTCCGACAATTTTCATTCATATTGGAAATCAAATGGTCGAAAAATGTCTCTTAGACTTAGGGGCTAGTGTGAACCTTTTACCATATTCGGTTTATAAACAATTAGGTTTGGTGGTTTTGAAACCCACCGATATCACGTTGAGTCTAGCCGATAGGTCCATAAAAATTCCAAAAGGTATAGTTGAGGACGTGATAGTTAAAGTCAAAGATTTCTATTTCCCTGTTGACTTTGTTGTCTTAGACACGGAGCCAGTCATCAATTCGAATAGTCATATTCCTATCATCTTAGGACGTCCATTCTTAGCCACGTCTGACGCAGTCATTCGTTGTAGAAACAGAATTATGACTTTAGCATTTGGGGATATGAAAGTGAAATTGAACGTCTTCCACAATTTCTAAGGAATTGATGTAGATGATGGTATGGAGGAAGTGAACATGATAGATCAATCAAACGTATCAAGAGTTAGGGTACTCTGATCCCCTAACATAATGTTTGGCTCACTTTGGCCTTGACTTGGACGTCGAAGAGTCTATAAGTGAAGTCAATGCTTTGCTTGAATCTGTTCCACTCTTAGATTCTGTGAGGTGGCACGTAAAAATTGAAAGTCTTCCTGTGCGCACATCCAATCTTGTTCCTTCTTATATCGAGCCTCCAAAATTAGAACTCAAGTCGCTTCCAGAGACCTTGAGATATGCATTTCTTGGTAAGAATCAAACCTTGCCCGTGATCATTTCCTCTCACCTTAATGAAGTTCAAGAGGAAAGTTGTTAGGAGTATTAAAAGAACATCAAGAAGCTATTGGTTGGAGCATAGCTGATATCAAGGGAATTAGTCCATCTATGGTAATGCACCATATTCGTTTAGAGGATTTTGCTAAGCCTTCCTTAGAACCTCAGAGACGGGTAAATCCTATCATGAAAGACGTAGTTCGGATGAAAGTGATGAAATTGCTAGATGCGGGTATTATCTATCCTATCTCTGACAGTCGTTGGGTGAGTCCTATACAAGTAGTTCCTAAGAAGTCTGGTATCACTGTGGTAGTGAACCAAGACAAAAATAAATCCCACTCGAGTCCAAAATGGATGGAGAGTGTGTATTGACTATAGGAAACTCAACTCGATGACTCCTAAGGATCATTTCCCCTTACCTTTCATTGATCAAATGTTAGAGCGTCTGGCAGGACATTCTTACTATTACTTCTTAGATGGTTATTCCGGGTACAACCAGATACCTGTTGTTCCAATCGATCAAGAGAAAATAACTTTCACCTGTCCTTTCGAAACTTTTGCGTATCGTCGCATGCCTTTTGGATTGTGCAATGCACCCGCTACTTTTCAACGGTGCATGATGAGTATATTTTCTGACATGCTAGAAAAATATCTCGAAGTATTCATGGACGATTTTTCAATTTTTGGATCAAGTTTTGAGGAATGTCTCCATCACTTACCTTTGGTCCTTGTACGTTGCAAAGAGGTCAATCTAGTCCTCAATTGGGAAAAATGTCATTTCATGGTAACATCGGGGATTGTAGTAGGGCACATTGTTTCTGCTAAGGGGATTGAGATAGATAAGGCAAAGGTAGGTCTAATTGAAAAATTACCAACTCCTAGAACGGTCAAAGAAATTAGGTCATTCCTAGGCCATGCAGGTTTCTATCGTAGATTCATTAAAGATTTTGGGAAAATCTCGAAACCTTTATGTGAGCTATTGGGAAAGGATATTCCTTTCGACTTTTCAGAGTCATGTCTCTCTGCGTTCAACAAGTTCAAGTCTGAGTTAACCTCGGCACCCATTATTCAACCTTAGAACTGGAGCATTCCATTCGAAGTTATGTGCGACACTTCAGATTATGCAATAGGCGCTGTTTTGGGTCAACGAATTGAAAAACAACCTCATGTTATCCAATATGCTAGTAAAACCCTAAATGGTGCTCAGCTTAATTACTCTACAACAAAGAAGGAAATGCTAGCAGTGGTCTATGCCATTGAAAAATTCCGCCCCTACCTCATAGGATCTAAAGTCGTGATCTACACAGACCACGCAGCATTGAAGTACTTTCTATCAAAGAAAGATGCTAAAGCAAGGTTAATCCGTTGGATTCTACTTCTACAAGAGTTTGATCTCGAGATCCGAGACAAAAAAGGGTAGAAAATGTCGTAGCTGATCACTTGTCTAGGATAGTTAACAAGCCATCCGAGGAATCCTTACCCATCTCTAAATCCTTTCTCGATGAGCAACTTATGCAAATCTCTCAAGCCAATGCTCCATGGTATGCGGACATTGTCAACTACCTAGTTACAGGTCAATTCCCAGTCGAAATGACTAGTCAAGGGAAACTCCGTCTTCTATAAAAAATAAAATGGTATTTCTGGGATGAGCCATACTTATTTAAGTATTGTCCTGATCAAATCATTAGACGTTGTATTCCAACCTGTGAACAAGTCAGTATCTTAGAGTTTTGCCATAATCATGCCTGCGGAGGGCACTTCAGTGCTCAATTGTGATAGATGTCAAAGATTAGGAAAAATCTCTAAGAGAAATGAAATGCCTCAAAATCCTATACTGTTCATCAAAATTTTTGACGTGTGGGGCATAGACTTCATGGGACCCTTTCCTATCTCCCAGGGTTACCAATACATCCTAGTTGCCGTTGACTATGTGTCAAAATGGGTCAAAGCTGTGGCATGTAGAACTAATGATCACAAGGTTGTGATAAAATTCATCAAGGAGACGATTTTTTCAAGATTTGGTACTCCGCGAGCTATCATAAGTGATGGTGGCTCACATTTTTGCAACAAGATCTTTGCTGCGTTGATGAAGAAATACCTCATAATGCATAAGGTTGCCATACCTTACCACCCACAAACAAGTGGACAAGTGGAGATTTCTAACAGGGAAATAAAGACTATCTTAGAAAAAACAGTCAATCCTTCAAGGAAAGATTGGTCTTTGAGATTGAGTGATTCACTCTGGGCCTATAGGACTGCATTCAAGACACCCATAGGTATGTCTCCCTACCGGTTAGTTTTTAGCAAGGCCTGCCATCTCCCTGTAGAACTAGAACATCGTGTATATTGGGCGATCAAACGCCTCAATTTTGATTTTGATAAAGTCGGTGAGAAGCGAAAGTTACAACTAAACGAGTTAGAAGAGATTAGAAATGACTCTATGATTGTGCCAAAAGGTACAAAAAGCGTACCAAATTCTTTCACGATAGGCACATTCTTAGGAGGAATTTCATTCCTAATCAAAAAGTTTTGTTGTATGATAATAGACTCCACCTTTTTCCAGGAAAACTTAAGTCTCGATGGACTGGCCCATATATTATCCAAACAGTTTACCCCCATGGTGCTGTTGAAGTCCTTAATCCTAAGGACGGATCCACTTTCAAAGTGAATGGCCAACATCTCAAACCGTTTCTCGAGTATGTTTCGCAGGAGGAAGTTCTTTTTCTCGATGATCCCGTCTAGCAAAATTAACTATGTTTTCGTCTAGCTAAAGACGTTAAACTTAGCGTTTCTGAGAGACAATCCATGCACTTCAAGGGACATTATGTTAAATATCAACAGGACTATAGGGTCTGTCTCAGGTGCTATCTAACCTACTTCATTTCATTTTGTCAATTTCAATTTTACTTTTGCATTTATATGTTGAAATATTGAGAACAATATAATGTTTAAGTTTGGGGGTGGATGGGTCGGATTTCCACTTATTATTTTCTTCTTTAAAAAAAAAAAAAAATAAATAAAAAATAATAAAAATAATAATAAAAATAAAAATTTTGAAAAATATTTAGTTGACGACTTTGTTAAATTTTACTCAAAATCTTAGCTTGTATCTTTAAGCATTTAGTTAAATATTTAATCAGTCTTTCATTGGAAGCTATGATCTGGAGTCCCCATTTGTGTTTCTCTTAGGTAAAAATTAGAGCAAAGTTATCTTTTGGTTTATAGTTACTTCTAATAAGGTTACCAAGAGTCTAGATTGTATTAAAAGAGCTTATTACCTTCTTTCTACCTAGAGTTTAAGGAAAAACTAGGTTTGATGAACTTTGACTTCCTTGTTCAATTGGTTGGCTGATTAGAAGAAAACAGAACTGGGTTGTATACACCTTGTACAGCAACCATTGAATTAGATTGGGTACCTTGAAAATGGCTGCCTACTTTTCTTAAAAAAATAATGAAGAAGTAATAGAAAAAAAGTTCTTTCATTTCTTAAAAAATAAAAAAAATAAAAAAAAATCAAAGATCTAAAAGTTTATGTAAAGTTTTAGTAGGGTGAAAGCCATCAAGTGTAAAAATGTGAGTATACTGGAATATCACAGATAAAGCCCCTTAGAGGTATTAAAGTGAATATCCATACTTCTCACTACCCCAGACAGGATGCTAAGTTTAGAATTAAACCCTAAGTTACTCCAGCTATTCTTGAGTAGTTAGAAGGTTGAAACTCATTTGAAGAAATCGAATCTCTTAAATTTCTGAGTTAGAATCACTATCGCTCAAAGGTCAATTTAAGTCTAAGTTTTGTCATAGAAAAATAAGGGTTGGGACTCTATACCAAGCAGTACTTCCAATTGATTGACAAAAAAAAAAAAAGACTTGTGCTTTTCAATATAAGTTTTGATTTTGATTATTTTTACTTCAAAGTTATTTTCAAATTTTGTGGGTATATTTTCTCGAGTCAAACTCGTCCACTAGGGGTAACCTAGAGGTTCAAAGGCTTGCTGCATTCGCTAAATGCTGTCGAGGTGCCTGCGAAAGTGGCAGTTTTATTTTCTAGGGACTAGAAAAAGGTAAGTTTGGGGGTGTGATGAGTGTTTCCAAACACTCAATTATACACATATTTTTCGGATATTTATCTTGATTTTTGTACCTATTTATCCATATTAAGATAATAATCATGATAAGCCTCAAATCACCACGTTGCATGTTAATTAGGCTTAATTATATATAAATAAATTTATTTACTAGATAAATCTAATTACGTGTGTTTCTTGTGCAGAAAATCAACAAATTGGAATCAAAATCTCAAGACAAAAGCATTTGGGCCCACTTTGGAATGCCCTAATCCTTAACTTATATTCTCCTCTTTTGTTTTTTTGTGCAAAGAAAAGTGGAGGCTACTTTTAGACTCTTCTACACACATTTTTCTCTATAAATAGAGCCTTCATTTCTAGAGAAAGGGTCCTATCTTGGTTCTCTTATCCAAGACTCCTTTAATCTAAGGCTCTTAGCCCATTCTCTTATTTTTTGTATTTTCATCTTCTAGTTATTTTCTTTTGGTTAAATAGTCTTGTAAGAAGTAGAAGAAGAAGAAGTTGTAATTTTCTCCATGAAATGAAGAAAAGTTCTTTCATCTCTTATCTTCCCTCTCTTGCAATGACATTAGGCTAAGTTCCCCTCCATTGGAGAGTGGAAAAGCCTAGAGCAAGTTCTTGTGTTATTTCTAATTTTATGCCTTTCTTTTATTTAAAATGCTTATGAATTCTCTTTAAGTTTCTTGCACATTTTATTCTTAATATAGATATTTTATGCTTAGATTAGATCAAGATAAAGTATGCTTAAATTAGATAATTTGTAGTAAGAAGTTTTCAAAGAATTCTACTTTGTTTTTGTTCCCTTATTTCATTTTATTTGCAAAACTTTTCGATCTAAGGAGCTAACACCAAGCCCTTATGATTGAGTTATAAAAAGGCTAGAGACTGGGAATTGCTCATTAACATGTTTTAGGTAGATCCACCTCCAATGGTGTTTTAATTCATAAGTTTACTTGCTTTTAATTTCATTTACTTTAGTTTATTTTTTAGCAATTTTACATCTTCTTATAAGTTCAAAAATACAAAGAAAAACAGTTTTAATTCCTTTTAGTTAATTTGGATTTTATCTTCTTAGCTTAGCTTTATTCCTCATTTCTCTTGGGTTCGATCCCCTACTTGCCCC
Source organism: Akebia trifoliata (assembly GCF_017979445.1). Lineage (NCBI taxonomy): Eukaryota > Viridiplantae > Streptophyta > Magnoliopsida > Ranunculales > Lardizabalaceae > Akebia > Akebia trifoliata. Next base: position 24,229,014 of record NC_141376.1, read on the forward strand.
ACAAGTAAGGTAAAACTAAGATTATTATTAACTCCGGTGAGAAGAACAACGATAGTCTCATCAATGCTTTGCTATCTTTCTTGACTTTTCGTACGGTACTTAGGAGGACTTTTATAGGTAAGCTTAGGATTGGATATAAAAAGAAAAGAATTTTAAGGCTCAAAAACCCAAATGCCCCTTGTGTGGCATTTCATTTAAAAAATTTTCTTGAATTTTCTTTCCCATTTTGGATATATATATATATATATATATATATATATATATATATATTTTTTTTTTTGAATTTTTTTCTTTTTAGATTTGTTTCTTTGTCGGGGAATCTTATTCTTTTATTTTGATGTGGTCGGGCCTGAAGTAACTTCTCAGGTTGCCTACGTACTCCAGAATTTTGGGATCAAACCAAAACGTAGTTCAAATTTTTTCCTACCCTGGGTTAGGTAATCAGGCTAAGAAGTAAAAGGCATATTTTTTCTCTTTTTGAACAGGCTGCAAAGGTGTTGAGAAAGGAGATAATGAACTAGCTAGTAGGAAAATTGATTCGGCCAAAAATGGCCTCCTTAAATGTAGTACCATTTGATTTGGTCAACGTTTGTTGGTTATGGTAACTCGATTCCATCATGATCATGAAGCCTGATAGCTTTTCCTGGTAATATTTCCTTGCTGATGTACGGACCTCCCTAATTTGGTTTGAACTTCCCTCTAGGGTCAAAGATAGGTGCCCAATTCTCTTTAAGTACTAAATCCCCGACTTATAAGTGACGGGCCTTGATCTTTTTGTCAAATGCACGAGCGACTCTTCTTTGATAAGCTTGCACGTAATACAAAGTTCTTAGTCGTTTTTCTTCGATCAAATTCAATTCTTCATACCGCTGGCGAACCTAATCTATTTCTGACAACTGACTTACCAACAAGACCCTGAGAGATGGAATTTCCATTTCAACTTCCATGCCATACACTAAGGAGTAGGGAGTAGCTCCAGTAGAGGATCGAATTTAAGTTCGATATGCCCATAGTGTAAATGGCAATTTTTCAAACCAATCTTGATGTGATTGACAAATTTTTCTGATGATAGTCTTAAGATTCTTATTAGCTGCTTCGACTGCTCCATTAGTCTGAGGGCGGTAAGGAGATGATTTGTGGTGTGAGATTTTGAATTTTGAACACAAAGTAATAACCTCAGCTTTGAAATGTGACCCGTTATCAGAAATCAATTCCGAAGGTACCCCGTACGGGCTGATGATGTTTGTTTGGATAAACATTACAACTCGAGATGTGGTGAGGATAACATAAAAGGCAGCTTCGACCTACTTAATAAAATAATCGATAGTAACTAAAATGTATTCATACCCGTTTGATGCTTTAGGCGATATTTTACCAATAATGTCAATTCCGCAAACTGAGAATTGCCATGGTGAAGTTAGACCAACTAATCGAGAAAGTGACACATGTATGAGATTTGCATGTATTTGGCATTTGTGGCAGGTCTTGACCATGTGATGACAATCTGTTTCCATCGTAGGCCAGTAATACCCTTGTCTCATAATTTTCTTAGCTAACATTTTCCTACTCATGTGAGGGCCGCATTCTCTTGAATGTAGTTCAACCATTATCTATTTAGCTTGATCTTTATCGACGCACAACAAATGAATCCCATCATAAGACCTTTTGTATAAACTTCCTACGCACAGGATGAATTGAGATGCTAATTTAATAGGGTTTGTCGCTCCTTCCTTGATGCTTCTTCTGCGAATTCTTGTTTTTCCAACACTTTTTTAATGTCTGTATACCACGGCTTTCCATCAGGTAGTCGAGTAGCAATATTGATCTGACAGCAATATACAGGTTTGTCTTTGACTTCGACAGTGATCGGCCTCAATTCCATGCCAGGGGGCAAATGGATCATTGAAGATAGAGTGGCTAACGAGTTTGCAAATCTATTATCTTCCCTTGACACATGTTGGAACAGAATAGCTTTAAACTTACTCACTAGATTTAACAAATACTCATGATAAGGCTTCAATTTTTCATCCCTAGTCTTCAATTTTTCCAATGACTAGTGTATGACCAAGGCTGAATCCCCAAAAACTTCAATTTCTGTAATGCCTAGATTCAAAGTAGCTTCAAGTCCAGCGATGCATACCTCATATTAGGTTGTGTTATTAGTGTTAGAGAATGTTAACTTAATAGCGATCGGAACATGGCATCCTTCTAGAGAAAACAGGACTGCCCCTACTCCATACCCATTCTGATTGGCGGCTCCATCAAAATACAACTGTCATATTTGGTTCTGAGGCTCTTCTTCAACATGCAAGATGTTCTCATCTGGAAACTGATCAACAGGCCTTATTCGTTCTACTACTGGGTGATCTGCCAAGTATTCTGCTACAGCTCTCCCCTTGATGGATTTCTATGTAACGTGCGTGATGTCAAACTTTGATAAAAACAATAACCATCGTGCGGTTCTCCCTGTCAGTGCCGGTTTCTCGAAAAAATACTTGAAAGGATCCATCCGAGATAACAAGATAATTGAATGAGATAGCATATACTGTCGAAGTCTCTGAGTAGCCCATACTAGTGCCAAGCAAGTTTTTTTCAAGGTTGAATACTTTCATTCATACTCTAACATCTTCTTACTGATGTAGTAGATAACCCTTTCTTTGCAAGTATCTTTGTCATACTATGCAAGCATGCATCCCATAGTTTCTTCTGTGACTGATAGGTAAAGAAGAAGTGGTTCATCCGGTGTGGGTGGAACCAAAATAGACGGGTTCAAGAGATACTCCTTGACTTGGTCGAAGGCCTTTTGACATTGCTCATTTCAAACTGTTGGTTCATTCTTCTTGGAAGCTTGAAAATAGGTTCGCAGACGTTGGTGAGTTGAGCGATGAATCTGCTGACATACTGGATTCTGCCTAAAAAACTTCGAATTTGCTTTACAGTTTTCGACGGTGGCATCTCTTGGATAGCTTTAATCTTCACAAGGTCTACTTCAATCCCTCTTTGACTGACTGAAATCCCAACAATTTTCCAGAAGTTACTCCAAATACACATTTCTGCGGGTTGAGGCGAAGTTTGTACTTTTTAATCCTTGTGAGAAATTTTTCTAACGTAGCAACATGCCCCAGTCATTCTTTGGATTTGACTATCATATCATCTAAATAGACTTCGACTTTCTTATGTATCATGTCATGTAGTAGAGTCGTGGCTGCTCTTTGATAGGTGGCTCCGGCATTCTTCAAACCAAAAGGCATAACCATGTAGCAAAAAGTTTCCCACTGTGTGATGAACAACATTTTTTATGTATCCCGAGGATCTATTTTTATCTGATTGTACCCCAGGAAAACCATCAATGAAGGACAATAAAGCGTGCACTTTTGTACTATCTACTAGAACATCTATGTGTGGTAAAGGAAAACTGTCTTTTGGGCTTGTTTTGTTTAGGTCTCTGAAGTCTACACACATTCTGACTTTTCCATCTTTTTTAGGCACTGGGACGACATTGGCAATCCACTCAGGGTATTCTACTACTTCCAAAAATCCAGCGTTAATCTGCTTTGTAACTTCTTCTTTAATTTTCAGAGTCCATTCCGACTTCATACGTCGAAGTTTTTGTTTAATGGGTCGAGCGTCTGGATATAACGGAATACGATATTGAACAATGTCTGTGCTTATTCCTGCATATCCTCGTAAGACCATGTGAACACATCTTTGAACTTTCTGAGCAAGTCTACTATCCCTTTACGTTTATCGGGAGATAATGTGATCTCAATCCGAATATCTTGAGAACTTTCTTTTGTTCCGAGATTGATGACTTTTACTTCTTCCATTGGAGGTTGAACCTGATGTTCATTTTCTTGTTCAAGTAATTTGATTATTTCAGGTGAAGGTTCTTCGTCAGAAAATTCTCCCTCCGAAGTCAGATTATTAGTTAAATTATTATTGCGCTCAGGGTAATCAAAAATTTCTTTCATTTCATTAAAAGAAGATGGGGTAACAGAACTCATTGCCGACTTGACAGACTCACTTAACTTAGCAAAAATAATGGACTTACTTGACTCAGCAGAAACAAGTGACTCATCTGGCATGTCAGACTGAACAGGACTAAGGGGACTGACAGACCCAATCTTGACATGCAACATAGGACTAATTACATGATAGCTAGAAAGACACCTTACAGCGGGTTTGATTGCAAACTGAGGAATTGGGATCCCCTTCTCAGTTGACAACACAAGGATACTATCATCTTCTTCAATGAATAACTGGTCAATGTTGAGGGAGTCTAGATTGAGCTGTCAGTCTTCAATTTTCTTCTCTTCAACTTCGGTGCTTGCTTCCTTTTCAGGCCAATCCATACCAAAGAAGATCTCAAATCCCGGTAGACGAATACCTGTGATGTGATCAATGAATGGCTCTGGGAACCCACAATAACGGAAATTTTCTCCTTCCTTCACGAAATAGTCATTAAGGGTCTTACGATATGACTTCATTTTGATGAGATCCGTGGTGCGTCTTTGCCTTTTCGCAATTGCCTTGTCCCGTTTTGTCTTCCAGTATTGGGCCCAATCTTCATTAGTAGGCTTATATCCTAGTCCGAATGTGTCGATGACCTCTTTAATCACAGGTACCTCTTTAATACCTTGCTGCTTACGACCCAAGCCCAACCAGGGAAAAATCTCATTTTCTTGAATATATTGGCCATGTAGCAGTTAGAAGTATTTTTCATTGGAAAATATTCTTTCATGGCTTGATCCCATTGGACTGAGCATATCTTTTCAAACTCGAACCCACTGAGCTCTACTCCCTATTGTTCTGGCTGAATCTCAAGCAACGGCTCATCCTTAGCTTCAGTACTATTTATAATCCCTACAGTTTCAGCATCTCCATGGAGAGTAATTACTAGCCCATCCTTGATAAACTTGACCTTCTGGTGCAGCGTGGAAGAGATAGCTTTGATCTGGTGTAACCATGGCCTCCCTAACAGTAAATTGAAAGACGACTGAATATCGATAACCTGAAATTTCACAGGAAATTCAGCTATGCCTGTGGATAGTAGAAGGTGCAAAATTCCCAGTACATCCCTTTTGGTGTTATCATAGGCCCTAACCCCTTGATTAGTGGGCTTGAGATTTTCAGTTTTAAACTCAAGGCAAGTGGCGGTCTTCAAAGGGCAAACATTCAATGCACTCCCATTATCGATCAATACCAGAGGTACCCTCATCCCGTTACAGTCAACTGTGATGTGCAATGGCTTAGTGTGACTTGCTCCTTCTTTTGGGAGATCTGAGTCTAAGAAGGATAAGATATTCTCCACATAAGTCACCCCTACTATGTTGGCCAGCTGATCTGGAGAAGTATCGAGGGAGACTTCGGTTGTACTTAATGCTTTGAGAACAACCTCCCTATGGGCAGTGGAAGTCCAAACCGAGATATTAGCTCCTGATTTCTTCAATTGCTTGATCACAGAGTTATATTCTTCGATATTTTCTTTGAAGGATCTTCTCTTTCTTTTCTTGCAAGGACTACCGGATTATCAACACAGAGTTCTTGTGGCTTAAAAACTCTTCCTCCTCGAGTCATATGTCTAACTTCATCACAGGAGAGGAAGAAAGGCTCATCTTCTTCAGTTAACAAGTATGGATCTTCATCTGTCAAAGATACAGGGCTTTTCATGTTCATCTAAGCCAACAGGTAACTAGTGAATGCGGGACTACTGTATCGAGGCGGGGATAAACAATACGTATCATCCGAGGTTAAATCAAATGGTTCATAGTTTGTGGTGAAAACCTCATCAGTGAAGGCTATCCCGACAAGGGGGTAACTAGGCGGTTTGACTTGGATGGGATGGATAAGAGAGACAAGATTGAATGGCAATGGTGTGTGAGAAACCATGTTCAGGGTTGGTAGAGGTTGATAGGTATGTAGTGAATTAGTGGTGACATTCGATGGGCTAGGGATTGTGATCTTTTTGTTGTCAATAAGATTTTGAATGGCATGGCACAAGGTGATACATCGATCCGTGTGATGGCCATGATTTTGGTGGAACTCGCAGAACAAATTAGAATTGTGTTCAGCTGGCAAAGGATTGGGTAAAGGTCGGGGTTGGATAGGGGTAAGAAGCCCTTTTTTCACCAATTTGTGAAAAGCTACAGTGAGACTCATCCCTAGATTGGTAAATTGACGTGGAGTTCGAGGTTGACTTGGGTGAGCCTGGTTATTAGTTCGGACTGGGGATTGAGCTATGATAGCTGACGTGTTGGCTATGTAGACATGGTTGGTGCTAGGTTTAGAAACATAGGATTTCTTAAGCTTGTTATTCGAGGGGTTAGAGAGAATCCTAGAGGCAAAAGCGTCCTCAAGTTGATTTCCGACTAGTAACAAAGACTCAAAAGTAAGGAGATATTGGGCCACTAGGTGTTGAGCATATCCTTGTGAGAGGTTCTTTAGGATAATCGCTACTTGTTCCTTCTCTGACGGTCTATCCCACATTTGGGCAGCCTTGGCCCTCCAACGACCAATGAAATCAATGAATGTCTCCCCATTTCTTTGCTTAGTTGCCTCCAAATCTCTTCTTGAAGTCTCAATCTTGGTACTGTACTTATACTGATGCCAGAAGGCCTTTGACATGCTTTCCCAGGTGCCCACAGTAACTGGATCTTGAGACATTAGACAACATAGTGCTGATCCTGATAAAGTTCTCTGAAACAACAACGTCATATGTTCGTTCGCTGAGCCCCATAGTGCGCATGTTAGTAACATACACCTTAAGATGTGTTTTTGCAGACCCTATACCACTAAACTTGTCTATTTCTGACATCACAAACTTCTCGGGCAAATGGATTCTAGGGATGCGATTCAGAGCTTCAATGCCTGCTGCAATTTCATCGATACCCTTTATACTCTTCATAGCCGACTCTAATTGAGACATTCTGTTAGCTAACATTGGATTTTCATCAACATACTCTTCGTCTCCGTCGAGTTCGAAGACTTCACGTGGACGTCTCTCTTCTGTCTTCTTTTCTTTTGAGTCATCTAGGGGATTGCCCATTGATTTCGAGGTCTGTTCTAACACTTCCACTTTACCTTTTATACTATTGATATCATTGGCAAAGGCTGCCAAGATCTTACGGATCTCTGTAAGTTCAGATTCTGAAGCCATCTCTACTTGTTGATTTGGAATTGTAGCTCGTTTTAACCGACTGGACCTACGACTCCAACTAAGAGGTGGACGCTTGAGTTTGGGCGTAATGATAATCTTATATGATCCCATCAAAGGTAGATTTAGTCAATTTCAGTATTACCCTCTTGATAACATTTTAAAGAATCATTTTATTGAGGTTTGTGCACCAATCCATTAATAAATCCATTTACACAACGAACATTCAAAGAAGAAATAAATACTTATCTGAAAGAAAAAAATAGCTTTATTGAAAATGATTGACAAAGAAATGTTCTCATTAAAAACATCTTTCAACAAATTTGACTTGAACTATTTTTACATGGACGCTTGGCTTTGTCTTGATGGTCATCAGGATTGTTGTCAGGCTTGACCCTCTTGGCTCTAACAACTGGCTCTTTGAATTCTGCTGGTCCGTCTAAATGCCCTAAGGTGCACTTGTTCCAAGCCTTTTCAATGAGGTGCACTAACTTTTCAGTCAAAGGCTCGGGGGGAAAAAAAGCTTTGTGCTGAGGTAAAGATAACTCTATGGGTACGTTGTACTGTTCTGGGATCAAATTAGGATGGTAAAAAAATATTTCTTCTAAACCGATCAGACGGACATAGTAGGATCCTTTGGTTCCTAGAATAGGGGGATCAAACATCCACCAAGGGCACCTAAAATCGATATGACAAGTAAGGCGAGAGTCTAACCATTTGCTCCAAGCTTTGACTGAGTTGTGACGCACTAACAGGTTTCTCTTGCAAAAGTATTTTGGCCCATATTCGAGGTTTGAGGGAACATCTGCAATTTTGAGACGATCACAAAGCCACATATAGAGTAAGTAGGGGCTTCCTTTGAAGCTTTCCCACTCACTATTTTGTATGACATCTAAACCTGAGAAAGTTTCAGCTAGGATGAGAGGTACCGGGTTGGTTTTCCTTGAGAATTGAGAGGCTATATCTATGAAGGACTCAGGGATAGTTTGACCATCACTATTGGAGGTCAGTATGTATTGGGCTAGGATTCCTAGGCACAATTGATAATTCTAGTAGCTCGCCAGGCTTCAGGTTTTACATTGATAGGGTGACAGCGGGAGCAATACGGGCCCAATAAAGGTACTAAGTCCAATATCTTGTTATGAACTAAGGCCTTGGCTTCTTCCTTGGAAATATTCAGTCCTGTGACGAGGTTACCAGAATATCTGGCCTTCAATGAGGGCCTGATTAGAGGTCCTGAAGTGGATATCCCCATGATGCCACAATAATCCTCATGAGTGGGGCACAAATGCATATACCCCATATGGAATATATGAAGATAGGGGTTCCATCGCTTAGCCATAGCACGTAAGAGGTTCCAGTCTATCTCAAACTCGTGGAAGTAGAGAGCACTCCTCAACATGAATCTCCCAAAATTGATCTTCTCTACAGGGTGCATCCCTACGACGGTTGTTTTGACTAACTGATCGATTGGGTTATCACAAAAGAGAATTTTAGAACTCTTTCAAGGTCCATGTAAAATATCAATTTTCTTTTTATTTTCTTTTAGAAAATGTTTTCCTTTCAGAAAATCTTGTTCTCATGGAAAGCATTTTTTGAAAAATATTCTTTCTTGGGAAACATTTTTTCTAAAGAACACTTCTTTTGGAAAACATTTTTCTCTGAAAAATATTTTCTTTCTATAACTATTTTTTCTTTGAAAATTTGATTTCCATTTGGATTTAAATGGCCCGGTCCATCATGATTGTTGGATTAAGATGGATTGGGTCATTATTATAAAATAATGGATTCTTTATTGGGTCGGTGCACCCAATTTAATCAGTTAAAAGAAAAAATTTAATCCTTGAGGGTAGCCATACATTTTGATTTCATCATCCACATCATTCACATCAATCACAAAGTTTCATAAGATTCCATTCGATGAACAACCTGGGAACACCCACGATAAGTTCGAGTCGTGACCTACAGGGAAGGTTTCTAGACTCTAAGCTTACTACGTGCAATGCATTTTTATCTAGCCACCCTTGCCCACGCATACCTAGATACCTCTCGATACGTGGTGACTTGGTTTGATATACTGTATAGGTGATAATCTAAAACCTCAACTCACTTCTCTGAAGTCAAAAATAGACAGTTTGATCCCTAGTTGAGAGGTGGCGTACAATGCTGAGCAAGGGCCCACTTAAATACCTCTCGTTTAGAATAGACGTAGTCTATCCCCCTCGTACAGTAGGGTACAACGGGACAGGATTTTGCTTAGGCACCGATTTTGACCAAAAAGTGCAATTGATATATTTGGATTATCTTTTATATACCTACGGGTACGAGTCAAGAGTTGTAGGTTTCATAAATGGTTTGGCATCCCACGAGGGGACCGACCACGTACTAGTACTACGTTGGCAATCGGGACATGTGACTATGTGGCTCCCAATAGGTCAAAGGCTCAGGTCGCTCCAGCCTGGATGCATCAATATACCTCTTAGAATCACCTGATTAGACGGTATTTATGGCCCAGTTTGATATACCCTAGGGTACGTGACTGGAGTTGTGGTTTTCATGAATGACGTTGCATCTCCAAAGAGACCGGGCCACGCACTAGTGCCACGTTGGCTATATCTGACGTGTAAGTGTGCAAAACAATAAACGTGCATGTGGTGTGTGCAAAATAGGGTGGGTGTGCCCCGGGCATTTTTCAAACACATGGGTCCAAGGGCTCAATTAAACCGTACGAGCAAACGTATTAAATCAAACAGGTACAGGCATACATCGATCAGAAACATATTCATATGGTCCTATTTAAGATTTAAACATGCACATCACCTTCATACATCAATCATGGCAAATTAATCAATGAATAGGGCATATTATAATCAACTAGATCCGATCATTGCAATAGGCACAATTTTTGTAAGTTTTATAGTCTAATCAAGGGTCATTTTGGGGTGACCCTAACCAAATTGATATTTCTGAGGATACTGGATTAAGAACGAAATAACAATCGTTGGGATGAGAAGTTATGATGATTTTTAAACAAATTGAAAGAGAGAAAAAGAATAAAAAAAATGAGGCATTTAAAAAACAAATCGATTTTTTATTTATTTTTATAAACAAACTTAAAAGAACACATTTTCTCTTTTTTTTTTATTTAAAAAAACTATTAAAAGGACAACAAGCAAAAACAGTAGAAAAAAAAACTAAATAAAAAAAATAAAAAAATAAAACAAGAGGCAATTTGGTAGGGTGTTGTTAGTCATAACAACTAATCATCATTTTCAATAAAAAGGGGTGTGTCCTTAGTAAAATGAAAATTTTATTTAATCCTCACACCATCTTCTCAATCAGCTTTCAGCCATGTTCGTCAATTTTTTTTAAAAAATAGAGAATGATCTAGCTTCTAAATCCAATCGATTTGACGTCAGTTTGGTCGATTTAAAGTTCCTCTTTTATCATCGATTTTCCTGTGATTTCAAACCCAGATTAAAGAAAAAAAACCGCTACCATTAATGGTTTAGTAAAACTCAAAATCGACGTAGAAAACACAATGGAATCCATGGTTTTCGTTCGATCTCTACCATTGATTACAAGATCCTCCATCTTCGATCAAAACACCGCAAGGTTCAGATTCGAAACCCACAATCAGATTTTCACTAAGAACCTGAAACAAACCGAAACGATTTTTTTTTTCATTGATCTCTTAATCTTCATCCGCTATTTCTGTTCTGTTATAGCCCAAAACTGTCGTAGAAAACTCAATGGAACCCACGGTTTTCAATCTCTATCATCGATTACGAGATCCTCCTTCTTTGATCGAAACATGGCAAAGTTTATATTCAAAACCAACAATCAGATTTTCGTTAAGAGCCCGAACCAAACCAAAAGATTGTTTTTTAGTTGATCTTTTAATCCTCCACTCAAGGTAATAAAAAAATGATCAGATTTAGAAGTGTAAATCGATCGGCTGAAACTTCTCAAATTTTTGTTAGAGACAACTGAAACGTTTGGGAGAGACGAAGTAAACTAATAAAAATTGATTTAAAAAAAAGGTTTTAGCAATTAAAAAAAAGTTGTTTTTTACTTGGGACACACCAACCAATAGTTAAAATGACGATTTGTTCCTAAGTCCTAACAGAAACTCTAAATGAAATAATAAAAAGAAACCTTTTTTTTATATACTTTATTTCTTTTCTTCTTGCTGTGAATGGACAACATGGCTTGCAAGAGAAATTTAACAAAAAAAAAAAAAAAAAAAATCGAACAACGGGTTAAGCACACACTAAAGCTCTTTTAAAAAAAAACAAATGTACCCATGCATTTGAAAAAATTTATTGTCCAACTATCAACATCCCGTCCTCAATAAAATCATCCACATTGAAATATCGTATTATTTAAGATCACCTTAGACGTCCCTTGAGTAACTCACAAGAATAATATGCCGAAGCCAAATATCTAAAGTCAAAAATGGCATACTCAATAATCGAACAAAACAAAAAAATAACTTGAAAACCAAAGATGCAAATAATGAATAAACAAATAAATAAAGAACAAATAATAAAAAAAAATCTAGGTTATTTTAGCGATGCTCTCATACGTGGGGTTTTTTAAGTTTGATCCTTAAAGGTCCCCAGTGGAGTCACCACTGAAAGCGTCCTCGATCCGCGGGGTGCACGGATCCACTTTTGACCCTTGAGGTTTGGGAGTCTCCGCCTAGTTATTACGATCTAGGAATCGAATACTGACTTTAAACGGATAAAAATCAATCTACTATAGAAAAAATTGAATCCGGGGATCACATTACAGGGTTGGAAGGTGTTAGGCACCAACCCCGCCCGGCCAATGCTGATCTCTACTTATCCCAAATAAGACTATATTCCTAATGGCAAAACCAAGATAAAAAATAATAGAAATGTTACCTTTGATACGCAAAGGTTCTATTCCCTCAGATATGGTGAAACTGCTCCTTGTATCGTACTCCTTACTTCGTTCTATCTCTGGATTTGATTTCTGATTTTCGAAGTAAGGTATCTCTTTCTTGGATCTAGATACTTCGAATTTTTTATGAATTTTAGAGTATTTTTGAAAGGTTTCTAAGTGTTTTCAGGCTAAAATCGAAGTATGGGTGTTAGGTAAGGAGTTGGGGCTCCAAACTTAGGGTTTTACAAAGGTTGTGGAGGCTTCTTCACCTACTTTTTCTTGGGTTTTTTCTTTGATACCAAAATAGGGTGTGGAGGCTCCTACTTATAAAATTTTTTAGAAGCATTAGGGTTTGATTAGGGTTTCTTTTAGAGTTTTAATTAGGATTTTGACTTTGGTCTTATGAGATTAACTTAGTCTTTAGGATTTTAATTTAGGGTTTTCAGTTTAGTCTTATGAGATTGACTTGATTAGTTTAAATTAGGGTTTTGATTTAGGGTTTTGACTTTAGTCTTATGAGATTGACTTGATTATTTAGATTAGGGTTTTGATTTAGGATTTTGATTTTAATACTTTAACTTTAGTCTTTCTTGGTTGGCTTTTAATATCTTGACTTTAGTCTTACTTGATTGACTTTAAGGTTGACTTTAGTCTTACTAGATTGACTTTAATTTTTGGAGAACCCCCTTTTAGTATATCTTTAATTCTTTGGGCCGTCAGATTGAGGGGTCCTTGAATAAATATCCTAGCAACCATCAACAATTTTGCTTGAAAGCCTGATTGATCGATTTTTTTGTTCAAAATTTTAAATTAATTTTATTAATGTTTCACTTTACATTATTTAATGGTTTATTCATTAATTTCAAAATTTTTAATTATTAGAATTGTAAAATTATCGTTTTGCCCTCGGAGAGGATTTTTTACATTTTAAGTCTTTTTTCAATGTTCCAGGATGTTTTGGAATCAGTTTTTCATAAGAAATTTGATGGGAATGTTGATTTCTGTCATTTATGAAGTTTTTTATATGAAATGGTCGTGAACTTTATGAGGGGCATTTTCAAAATTTTGTCGAATCTTGTGAAAATTGGCAAAATGATTTATTTGATTTTGATTTGTTATTTTATATGTTTAAATGAGCTTTTCTAATCGTAACGTAGGCTCTAGGGTTGTTTTGGTGTTAGGGGTATTTTGATAATTTGGTCATTTTTAGTGATTTTTATGGTTAAACTTCTTTTTGGTCTGCAAGATGATGATTTCTATGTTTCGTAAGTCATATTTTCCTAGCGTAGCGTGGTTTCTAAGTTTTGTCAGTTCGAGATACCTCATCCGGATTTCTAAAATATATCTGGTAACAAAATAAAGCATTGGAATAAACATCCATCATTGGGGACAGTTGTGATCGGGTTGACGAGTTGATTAATCAGGCGGATGCAAAATGGGGTGTCTACAATTGTTTATTAGGTGAAATAGGTTGAGTGCCTTGGAATGCTAACATAAACAGAGGAAACTATGTCAAAATTTTGAGACGACACCTAGTGCCTCAAGATCTAACTTGGGATTTTGTGTTAGTATTTCGGGGGCATCACATGGTGATGGTGAAGATGTGAAGAAACTCAAACTTATTCAATGAGGGATAAATCTAAAAAAAAATCTATTATTTAGAAGACAATGTGACTTTTTTGGAGGAAAGAGTATTTTACTTGAAAAAAATAAAAAAGATAGGGATGTGAGAGGGAATAATAATGTGAATGATTGGGTGGAAGATGGTGTGGTGATGTTGAGAAGGATGGTGGTTTTGGGTGGATGGTGTGGAAGATAGTGGTGGGATGGAGAAAAGGATGGGGGTGATGAGAAGATGGAGGATGTTGAAAATAGGAGGGTAGTGGAGGATGTGGTAGATAAAAGGGTTAAGGAGGATGTTGTAGAGAGCATGGTTCAGGGGATGTTGAGATAACCAATGATAATGAGGATCTAGAGGCTGGTGGTGTAGGGGGTGTTGTTAGGGATGGTAGTGTAGACACCCCATTTTTGCATCCGCCTGATTAATCAACTCGTCAACCCGATTGCAATGATTCCCAATGATGGATGTGTATTCCAATGCTTTATTTTGTTACCAGATATGTTTCAGAAATCCGGATGAGGTATCTCGAACTGACAAAACCTTAGAAATTACGCTACGCTAGGAAAATACGACCCCAGAAACATAGAAATCATCATCTTGCAGACCAGAAAGAAACTTCACGATAAAAATCACTAAAAATTACCAAATTACCAAAATATCCCTAACCTCAAAACAACCCTAGAGCCTACGTTACGCTTAGGAAAACTCTCTCGAACACATAAAATAACAAATCGGAACCAAATAAATCATTTCACCAATTTTAACAGAATTTGACAAAATTACGAAAATGCCCCTCGTAAAGTTCACAACCATTTCACACAAAAAAACTTCATAAATAACAAAAACTAATATTTCCATTGAATTCCTTACGAAAAATCGATTCTAAAACATCCTGGAACATTAAAAACCGACTTGAAACGTGAAAAGTCCTCTCCGGGGGCAAAACGGTAATTTCACAATTTTCATAATTAAAAATTTCGAAATTAATAAATAAATATTAAATAATTAAAGTGAAACATTAATGAAATTAATTTAAAATTTTGAACCTAAAAAATCGATCAATCGGATTCTCAGGCAAAATTGTTGAGGGTTCGTGAGATATTTCTTTAAGAACCCCTCAATTTGGGGGTCCAAAGAATTAAAGAAATAATGAAAGGGGCCTTCTCCAAAAATTAAAAGTAAATCAAGCAAGACTAAAGTCAAGGTATTAAAGTCAATCAAGTGAGACTGAAGTCAAAATTAAAGTCAATTAAGCAAGACTGAAGTCAAGTCAATCAATTAAGACTAAAGTCAAAACATTAAAAGTCAATCAAATAAGATCAAAAGTCATAATAGAATTCTAATTAAATAATAACTCTATCTAATAGAGTTCTAACTTAAAAATAATTCTACCTAAAACAATTTGAATTAAAACACAATTCTACCTAAAACAATTCTAATTAAAATACAATTCTACCTAAAACAAGTCAAATTAAAACACAACTCTAATTAAAAGATCTCTAATTAAACACTAACTCTATCCAAATCAACCCCTAAAAACATCTATAAATAGAGGTGCTCACACCCTATTTTCGTATCAAATTATAAACCCTAAGAGAAATAGGTCTAGAAGCTCCCCTAGCCCCCCATAAACCCTAGTTTTGGAGTCCCAACTCCTTAGCTAACATCCCTCCTTCAATTTTAGTCTAGAAAACACCCAAAAGCCTTCTAAAAACATCCCCAAATCCGCAACGAACTTGAAGAGTTCAGATTCAAAAATAAGGAGATACCTTGCCTCGGAGATCCGAAGTCAAATCCGGAAGCAGAACGAAGCAAGGGAGCACGGTACAAGGAGTTCTTTTTGTCAGATCTGAGGGAACCAAGTCCTTGCCATCGGAAAGGTAAACCTTTTATTTTTATTTATTTTCTTATCTAGGTTTTAGCAATGTAATTTACTTGGGAATTTAGTAGAGACCGGCTGTGGCCGGGCGGGGTTGGTGCCTTACACCTTCCAACCCCGTAACTTGATCCCCGAATTCAGTTTTTTTTGGTTTTAGATTAGTTTTTATCCGTTTAGAGTCATTGATCGGTTCCTAGACCGTAATAACTAGGTGGCGACTCCCAAACCTCAAGGGTCAAAAGCGGATCTGCGCACCCCGCGGATCGAGGGCGCTTTCAGGTAGTGAAGGTGATGTTGAGAAGGATGGGGTAGAGGGAGGTGTTGCTAGGGATGATGGGGAGACCAAGAAGAAAGAAGCCCAAATACCCTATTAACTTCTAAGATAATAGAAATTGATGACTTCTGTTCTCTAGAAAAAAGTCATTATGTAGCTCCTAATCAATTAGGTAAGAGAGTTCTGAGATCCAACATAGCATACATTGGTTCTCCTTGATGGCAATCACCTAAACTAAATAAATCACTTGGAGATGACTTGATGAAAAAAATACATGAGTTGTGGGATATTAACTAATAAGATTATTGTATTTGTAGGCCTATCGTGGTACACATTGGTAATTATACCATCATTGTTGAAAGGTTCAATCTTTGCATTTCAAAATATACTTAAAAGTTTTTGAAAAATTATCCTTAGAAAGTTGAGTTTATGATGAGGTAAGTAATGAGTACATAAACTATATAATTACTCAATATTTATAATAATGATGTAAGTTCTGATATGATTTGGTTGCATGTAGGTTATTAATGCGCACATGTTTATGATGATAGAGAGGAAGAACATGTATCATGACAGTTCTTGAATGTGCCACTATTTCAACTACGTATATTTTGTAAGTATATTTATTATTTTTTATCAATTATTTAAAGTATTTTCTATGTATATTCAATAATAATTTAGTATCAAATTCGATAGTAATTTAATCATTACTATCAAACTCAATAATAATGTGTAAAACACATTTTCTATCAAGGTTTTGTAGTTTTAATTAGTGTCAAGTTCAATAATAATTTAGTATCGAATTCGACGGTAATTTAATTATTACTATCGAACTTGATAGTAATGTGTAAAAATATGCTTTCAACCAAATTTTGTTGTTTTACTTACGGTCGAGTTCAATAATAAATTAATATTGAATTCGAAAATAATTAAAATGTGTGATTCTTATTTATCCTTATTGACTTTATATGTATAGGCAAGGTTATATGAATTAAAATGTGTCATTCTTATTTATCATTATTGATTTTCATAGTATAGGCAAGGTTGTATCAAGTAGAATTATTTTTGGAAAAAAATAAGGAAGATTATTCAAAATCAATGCCCTTAATTGAGAGAGTGAAGGAATATAATTGGGATATGGTTCTTGTGAACCAAACATGCCCTCGATTTTTGGGTAGGTAAGTTTTAATCTAAATTTAGATTTCTTGATTACAACATTATTGTCAAATATATTTAATGTTTTAATCTTTTATTTTTATAATAGGCCTTCATCCCTATGCTTATAAAAGGACATTAGATATTAGTTGTCTTACATTTGCAACAGAAGACAATCGTCATGGCCGACAATATGTCAAAGCATCCAAGCAGTCAATACAAGGATCAATTGAAAATAATAATAAGAATCAATTTAAACTGTGATAACACTGTTAATGTTATTTAAAATGTTTTTTTATATCGTAATATATCTAATTAATCAATTTTAATTTACAATTGAATATTTTAGCAAAGGTATTGACAGTTTGGAGATATGGTTCTATTGGAGTATCATCAACTATCCAGATGCACCCCCAACAAGACGATGATGACGATTGTGGGATTTTCCTGCTTAAATAATATGCAGAATGTTTGAGCGAGGGGAATACAATTGATGTCACAATTAAAAAGGAACAGATACGACAATGTGCTATAAGATAGCACCTTCCTTGATCATATGACAGATTTCAGATATTGAAAATTGAGAAATCATATTTTTTAGAAATATTGACAATGTAAATATTTTTGTTATACGATGTATGTAAACATTGTTGATATAATGTAAATCTTCATGTTAAAAAAAAATAACATTATTTTTTCAAAAACATAAGATACCCAAAATGGTTCTACATAAGTGATTTCTTAAAAGTAGCCCTTTTATGACCATAACCTGAACAACGACTATATCGTATTGAAAGACATGGCGTAGCTTGAAATTCAATCATTATTTTCTTAGGTCTTCTAGTTGGTCGTTGCACAATCGGTGGTAGTACCTTGACTTCAAGTGTTATCGACTTATACTTAATAGACTTTTCATTATCGGGAATCGGATGAATGATTTTTGCATATGTCAAACGAAAATTGTTAGTTCTGAAATAATTACCCTTACAATATTTTGATATGGATTGACCAAGGATGTTAATCACAATGCAAGCATGTACACATAGGATACCTGTCAATTGTTATTCTTTGCATGTACATGTCTGTCCGGCAACCTTCATACAACGAATAATGTCATCTCTCACTTCAACCTCGTCTCTATTAGAAAAAAGAATATCAAGTCCTCGAGATTTCTGAATTGTATTATTAAGTACATCATTAACTGATGGAACTAAGAAAGTTTCCCACAAAGTGGACATTTCTTTGTATTCATATATCTTAACCATTAATTTTGCTCGCATGCCATCTATCAAATGAATAATTAAAAGTTCTTGATTGGACGAAATCCATGCATTAAAACTTTCGGTTATGTTAGACGTCAAATTATTATAACGATCACTTTCGAAGAAAACATTACACCAATGTTCAAGCTCACTATTTAATATTCACTTGTATATTTCATCTGAGGTTTCTTTCACTGTATCAAGGTTATTCATGTCCAATGTATAAGCAAGGTGTAGACACCCCATTTTTGCACTCGCATGATTAATCAACTCGTCAACCCAATTGTAACGGTTCCCGATGATGGAGGAATATTCTAATGTTTTTATTTGTTACTAGATATGTTTCAGAAATTCAGATGAGATATCTCAAACTAACAAAACTGTAGAAATCACGCTACGCTAGGAAAATATGATCAAAACATAGAAATCATCATTTTTTAGACAAAAAGAAGCTTTACGATAAAAACAACTAAATAATGATCAAATTATCAAAATACTCCAAACATCAAAACATCCCTAGGGTGGACAGTACACTTAGGTAAACCCTTTCGAACATATAAAATAACAAAGTGAAACCAAATAAACCATTTCGTCAATTTTCATCAAATTTGACAAAATTATGAAAATGCCCCTTATAAGGTTCGCAATCGTTTCATGTAAAAAGTTTGTAAATAACACAAACCCATAATCCTATTGAATTCCTTTTGAAAAACCAATTCCAAAATATCGAAAAATGACTTACAATGCAAAAATTCTCTTCAGAGCAAAACAATAATTTTCTAATTTTAAAATTTTAAAATTTGAAATTAATAAATAAATTATTAATTAACGTAAAGTGAAACCTTAATAAAATTAATTTAAAATTTTAAAACAAGAAAATTAATTAATTAAGCCCTCAAGTAAAATTGTTGATGGTTGCCCACTTATTTAAATAGACCCCCTGATATTTATTAAAAAACCTCTCCATCTAGGGGCCTAAAGAATTAAAATATAATTAGGGGGTTCCTCACAAAACTTAAAAATATATTCTTTAATTGTACGCAAGATTTAAAAACCTAATTTAAAAGATCAAGTCAATCAAATAAGACTTAAGTCAAAATCCTAATTAAAACCCTAATCTAAAGAAACCTAGTAATCAAATAAGACTTAAGTCAAAACCCTGATTCACCTTATCTAAAATGAGACCTAATCAAATCCTAATTCTTCTAAAAAATCTATAAATAGGAGCTTCCACAACCTAATTTCGTAGGTCAAAATAAATCCTAGAAAAAGTAGGTCAAAAAGTCTCCCTAACCTTCTCCAAACCTTGATTTTGAAGTCCTAACTCCCTACCTATCATCCAAACCCCAGTTTTTACTTAAAAAACACCCAAAAATCCTTCAAAAACACCTAGAAGTCCATAAAAAATTAGGAAACACTTAAATCTAAGTAGAAGATACTTCAACTTTGAGATCAGGAACAGATTTAATGACGGAGGAATAGCAAGGAAAGTCATACAAGGACACTCTCCGCCAGTATTGAGGAAGTCATCATAATCCACTCGGTAATTATTTTTTTATTTCTTTTTTATTAATTCTAGGTTATTTTACAATGTAGTGTTATTTGGGCAAAAGTAGAGACCAGCATTTGCCGGGCAAGGTTGGTGCCTAACACCTTCCAACCCCATAACATGATTCTTGGACTTAGTTTCTTTTTGGTAGATTTGTTGATTTTATCCATCTCGAGTCGATGCTCGATTCCTAGACCGTAATAACTAGGTGGTGACTCCCAAACCTCAAAAATTAAAAGCGGATCCGCACACCCCGTAGATTGAAGACGCTTTCAGTGGCGACTCTACTGAGGATTATTGAGAATCAAACTTGTAAAGCCCCAAGTATGGGAAGTATTGCGATAACGACCTAGTTTTTTTTTATTTTATTTGTTTGTTTCTTTGTTTATTTTTATTTTTTATCATTCTGTTTTGCTCGATTATTGATTACTTGTTTGAATGGTGAATATTTTATTTTGGCACAATTTTTTTATGGTTCAATTTAGGATCATTTGGAATGACCCTAAATAATGCAGGATTTTAAGAGGGTAATGATATGAAATAATGATTGTTGACCCATTTTTTTTATTTAGTTTATTTTATTTTTTTGGGTTGTATTATCCTCTCTTGGCATTAGTTGGATTAATTTTGAACATGTTATTTTGGACTGTTACTTTCTATGATTTAATCTAAGGTCATTTGGGATGATCCTAAATAATGAAATATTCAAATTAACATAAGAATTGATGATGGAATGATAATGGTTGGGATGAGAGTTATGGATTTTTTTTTTTTAATTCTTGGATGAATTTTTTTAGCACGTTAATATGCATGGGTGATAAGTTGTGACAATAAATTATTTGTGAGTGATGTGCTACGAAATAAAAAAAAAATTACTTTTTTTAATGTTGTTTGGGATGAGGATAGAATTCCAAAAAAAAAATCAAAAAGAAAAAAGTATTTGTATGCGTAGTTTGCCGTTAGTAGAAAATGATTTTTTATTTTTCATCTTCTTCTCAAATAAATTATTTGTGAGTGATGTGCTAAGAAATAATTTTTTTTTTAATGTTGTTTGAGATGAGGATAGAATTTCAAGAAAAAAACCACAAAAAAAAAAATAATAAAAAAAATATTTTTATGCGTCGTGTGCTGTTAGTAGAAAATATTTTTTTATTTTTCATATTCCTCTCAAATAAATTATTTGTGAGTAATGCGCTAAAAAATAAAAAAAAAATTACCTTTTTTAATGTTGTTTGTGATGAGGAAAGGATTCCAAGAAAAAAAAATCAAAAAATATTTTTTTTTTTGCATGGGATGCCAATAGTGAAAACGTTTTTTTCCTTATTTCTATCTTCTTTTCCAATGAGAAAGAAGATGACGAAAATAGCAAAAAGAGATAAACATCTCTCTCTCTCTCTCTCTCTCTCTCTCTCTCTCTCTCTCTCTCTTTATTGATTCTCGTCAATAGCGATTTCAAGAATTCCGGTTTGGATTTTAATCTTCAATCTTAATCTTATCAACAATGATCAAAACGAAGAAAATATCAAGAAATCTGAGTTCTTGAAAAAAAAAAAGAATTTTCCTTCTTAAAATATATATATATATATTATATATATATAGATATATATATATATATATCAATTTGTTTAAAAAAAAAAAAAATTCATAACTCCCTATCCTTACAAATATCATCCTATCATCGATTCAATATTCATTAAAATCTCAATTTATTTTGGATCTCCCAAAAAGGACCCTTGATTGAACCATAATAAAAAAAAAATTCTTTTGTTTGGATTAAAGATAAAATTTTCCTCCTTGCTTATTTCAATGTTGGATTATATTGATTATTCTTGTGGTATAAATTTTACCCATCTAACACGCTATAATCTTGATATACATATCCTTGATGTACATGCCTTGATTCGATCTCGATGTTATGAATATTGTATGTATTTCTTGATCAATAATTGGAATTCATACTCTTGTAATCTGGTATGGCCGATGGGCCCATTTATCTGAAAAATGCCCAGAGCATACCCCACCCTACTTGACACACACACTAGCATGTTTATATTTTTGCATTGCGCGTATGCATGTCCCTTCTAGCCAACGTGGCACTAGTGCGTGGCCCGGTCTTTTCGAAGATGTGATGTCATTCATGAAAATCACAACTCGTCACGTACCTTTATGGTATATAAAACTGGGGCATCAGTACCGTTTGATTAAGTGACACTGAAAGGTATATCGATGCACTCAGACTGGAGTGACCTGAGCCTTTGTCCTATTGTAAGTCTCAAAGTCACATATCTCGATCGCCAACCCTAGACTCGTACTTATACAGTATATCAAAGTTAATCTAAGTTCATCAACTGCATTTCTTTCTTAAAATCAGTACCTAAGCAAGATCCAGCCCCGATGTACTACGGTACAAGAGGGATAGACTACGTCTATTCTAGACGATATGTGACTTAAGAGTGCTCTTGCTCAGCATCGTGCGCCACCTCTCAATTGGGGATTAAACTGGCTGCTTTGACTTCAAAGATTTGAATTGGAGTCTTAGATTATCACCTATATGGTATATAAAACCAAGTCACCACGTACCGTCCGATTGAGTACGCTCGAGAGGTATATATGTGTACTTGGGCAAAAGTGACCAGATAAAATGCATTGCATGTAGTAAACCTAAAGTCTAGAAACCTTCCCTATAGGTCTCGACTCGAACTTATTATGGGTGTTCATTGGTTGCTTATTAGAATTGGATCTTACAAATGATGAGATCAGGAATATACAATTTTGTCCTCAAGGATCAAATTTTTTGTGTTTAACCTGATTCGAAATTACTGTATCACTGGGTGCACCAACCCAGTCCATCTCGATCCAACAATCATGATGGGTTGGACCATTCAAATCAGAATGGTATTCAAACATTATTCCAATTTGGGTCTCAATCCATTTTAAAAGAAGAAAATATTTTTCCAAAGGAAAAGAAGAAAGAAAATGACTTACAAAGATCTATTTTTTAATGGACCTTGGAAAATTTCTGAATTATGTTTTTCTAAAGAAAAAATGATTTTTACAAAAAATCTATTTTTTGCATGGACCTTTAAAAATTATTAAAAATATATTTTTCTTAAAGAAAATGATTGCAAAAAAATAATCAGATTTCTGAAAGTTTTTATTCAATGAAAACATTATTTATCAATAATTTTCAAGAATGCCATAAAATTATTTTCCTTTTGAATAATGCAATGAATTATTTAATGGATTGGTGCACAAAATTAAATAAAATCTTAGGATTCATTAAAATGTTATCAAGGGGGTGAAAGCGCCCTCGATCCGCGGGGTGCGCGGATCCGCTTTTGACCCTTGAGGTTTGGGAGTCGCCACCTAGTTGTTATGGTCTAGGAACCATACTGACTCTAACATGGATAAAAAGAACTAATCTACCATAAAAAATCTGAATTCGGGGATCAAGTTACGGGGTTGGAAGGTGTTAGGCACCAACCCCGCCCGGCCAAACCCGGTCTCTACTAACTTCCCAAGTAAATTACATTGCTAAAACCTAGATAAAAAATAAATAAAAATAAAAATTTACCTTTCCGATGGCAAGGACTTGGTTCCCTCAGATCTGACAAAAAGAGCTCCTTTTACCGTGTTCCCTTGCTTCGTTCTGTTTCCGGATTTGACTTCGGATCTCCTAGATCAAGGTATCTCCTTATCTTTGAATCTGAACTCTTCAAATTTGTTGCGGATTTAGGGGTGTTTTTGGAGGGATTTTAGGTGTTTTCTAGACTAAAATTGAAGGGGGGATGTTAGGTAAGGAGTTGGGGCTCCAAAACTAGGTTTATGGGGGGCTATGGGAGCTTCTAGACCTACTTCTCTTAAGGTTTATCATTTGATACGAAAATAGGGTGTGAGCACCTCTATTTATAGATGTTTTTAGGGGTTGATTTGGATAGAGTTTAGTGTTTAATTAGAGATCTTTTAATTAGAGTTGTGTTTTAGTTTGATTTGTTTTAGGTAGAATTGTGTTTTAATTAGAATTGTTTTAGGTAGAATTGTGTTTTAATTCAAATTGTTTTAGGTAGAATTGTTTTTAAGTTAGAACTCTATTAGATAGACTTATTATTTAATTAGAATTCTATTATGACTTTTGGTCTTATTTGATTGACTTTTAATGTTTTCACTTTAGTCTTAATTGATTGACTTTTAATATCTTGACTTCAGTCTTGATTAATTGACTTTAATTTTGATTTCAGTCTCACTTGATCGACTTTAATACCTTGACTTCAGTCTTGCTTGATTTACTTTTAATTTTTGGAGAACCCCCTTCCATTATTTCTTTAATTCTTTAGACCCCCAAATGGAGGGGTCCTTAAAGAAATATCCCACGAACCCTCAACAATTTTACCTGAGTCCGATTAATCGATTTTTTTAGGTTCAAATTTTTAAATTAATTTCATTAATGTTTCAATTTAATTAATTAATATTTTATTTATTAATTTCGGAATTTTTTATCATGAAAATTCCGAAATTATCGTTTTGCCCCCCAGAGAGGACTTTTCACGTTTTAAGTCAATTTTTAATGTTCTAGGATGTTTTAGAATCGGTTTTTTCGTAAAGAATTCAATGAGAATGTTGGTTTGTGTCATTTATGAAATTTTTTGTGTGAAACGATCATGAACTTTATGAGGGGCATTTTCGTAATTTTGTCAAATTCTGTTAAAATTAGTGAAATGATTTATTTGGTTCCGATTTGTCATTTTATGTGTTCAAATGGGTTTTTCTAAGCGTAACGTAGGCTCTAGGGTTGTTTTGAGGTTAGGGGTATTTGATAATTTGGTAATTTTTAGTGATTTTCATCGTGAAACTTCTTTTTGGTCTGCAAGGTGATGATTTCTATGTTTCTGGGGTCGTATTTTCCTAGCATAGAGTGGTTTCTAATATTTTGTCAGTTCGAGATACCTCATCCGGATTTCTGAAATATTTCTGGTAACAAAGTAAAGCAATGGAATACACATCCATCATTGGGAACCTTTGCGATCGGGTCGACGATTTGATTAATCAGGCAGATGCAAAAATGGGGTGTCTACAGGGGGTAACACTGAAACCGGTTAAATTCACTTTCAATGAGGTTTAGGGGTTATCATTGTACCTAAACTTAATCATTCATCGTCTAGCTAGGGTTGTAAGTCCGGTCAGTTAGAACAACTTCAGTACCAAGTCAATAGTCATAAATGACCCTAAAATTTCTCAAAATTACACAGTTGTTCTCTAAAGATCACTATGCCTCAGTCCTATCGGATGTAAGCAATATTTCGAGTCCGCAGTCCTTAATCAAACCCATTATGGGTACTTGTTTTGAGTTTTCATGAGTCAGTTGGGTTAGCTCAAGACTTTTTTTTTCTTCAGCAAGGTCATGTTTTCTTTAAATCGAGTTTTTTCTTTTCCTATTAAGTCGAGTTTATAGAGGTGTTTGTTGCCCCATTTGAATTTGATTAGATAAAGAAAATTTTTAATACCTCGAGCGCATTAACGGATTAACTAATAATCTGACTTCAAGGATAAATTTCTCTCCTGAACAAGAAGATAATGGTTGGTCTCAACCTTTGATCGAGAAAGTAAAGGTCATTGACCTTAGAATAAAAAAAGAATTCTTAAGAAATTCGAATAGAAACCATCCTATCTCTAGAGGAACATAAAGGGATAATGAATTTACTCAAAAATTTCAAAAGACTTGTTCACATGATCATATGAGGATACGTTAGGTGTAAGCTTGGGTGTTGTTTAATACAGAATAGATACTCATCCGATGAAACGAAAATATCGATAGAGATATTACAAAACATATCAATGCTGTCCCCACTACTTTTCGAGTTACAAAGTTCATCCAAGCAAATATCATAAGTCGAAATAGGGTACATTTGAAATTAGTTTATGATAATGGGTCACATTAGGATATCACTTTGCATTCAAAGTTCAAGATCGGGCATGACAAATCATATTCCTACCGTCCTTAGACTAATGGAGCGGTTGAAGCAACTTATAGATACGAGGTTTCGTCATTACGATGACCACTTCTACTAAGGGTTGGAGTCGTCACCATTCATTTTTGTAAGTAGGTGTGAATGGTCATCCGATATACATTTTTCAAAAAAATGATGTTTTGGCATTTAGTGACTCACGATGGATATAAACTAATCGAGCCTTGAGATTCAGGTTAAGCGGCTAAGTTGGAAAAAAGAAAAGGTGTTAGGCACCCTTTTCTCCCCATTAAATAGTGGTAACCTCAACTCAACTCGATCATTTTAATCGAAAATATAAGACAAAAGTGAAGTGCCTCGCGTTGTGTATTTGTACCCTAAATAGGGGTTTTCTTTCGGCTCGATCATAGGATCATCCCATTGATGGAGATGATCCTTATAGATCCTTAGCCTTCATGTCTATTCATCCTAAGTCATCTAAAATAAAATGAAGAGGAGAGGGGATAATAGAAGAGAGAGGAGGAGAGGATAGAGAGAAGAAGGGAGTATGGAGTCTTGAACCCACCTTGAAGCTTCTTTTCTCTTCTTTCTTTTTTCTTCTATGTCTTCTTGAGTCCTTAGTAGACTATGAGAGAATGTGTATATATTTTTTTTAGAAGATTATTATGAAAGTAGAATAGTAGAGGAGAGGTGACTAGAGATTTGAGTTCTCTTTTTTTTTATGTGAGACTTGGTAAGAGATTTTTTGTAAGAGTTGGGAATGATGGTTAGAAATGAGAGTTGGGGCTTTTTTTTGGGAAGAGGATGAGGGTATTTATAGATGTTGAGGGGTTATTTTAGGGATATAATGGGGTGAAATGAAGAGAAGTGATAGAATGATGTGGGGTTTAAAAGAAAGGTGGGGAAAAATTAGAAATGATTGAAGGGTATTTGTGTAAGAAGGGTAAATGTGTTGTTTTACAACCCAAATTGGTTGGATCTTTCAACCCATTTGGATTGAGTATTAGATGGAATAAAATAAAAGAGAATGGTTGAGAGGATGAGATTGTGTAAGAGAGTAATTAATTGGTGAAGTGAGTTGAGGGGATGGGTTTTTAATTAAAAGAAGCGTTGTGTAAGAGGGTGGTAGATGATATTTTGGAAAGGTGTGGGAAATGATGCCATGTGTCAAAATAGGTGGAGATGAAAGGTTGAGATGGGTTGATGGGAGAGGATGAGTGTTTGATTTGAGAGGAGGGGTGTGGGTTTAGATTGAAGATGTGGATTTTGTAGGGAATGATGAGGGTAGATTAGGGGGAGGTATAGGTTAGGGGTGTGGGTAGATTAGATTTTTTTAGAGAAAAGATGATGGGTTGATGTGGGTAGATTAGGAGAGGTATAGGTTAGAGGTGTGGGTAGATTAGATTTTTTTAGAGAAAATGTGATGGGATAAGTTGGGGATGAGGGAGGTGAGTTGGGGTGGTGACATATGTCCCACCTTGATTATCAAGATGGTGATTGGTTGATGTGGGTAATGGTTTGTGGGTTAGGATTATGGGTTGGATGTGAATTGGATATGGATAAAGGTTTGTGAGCTTTTTAGTGTATTGGGCTTGGGTTATTGAATGCTTTTGGGTTATTGGATTTGGTAGGATTTATTTTAGATTGGATTTTTGAGAGTGGGTATGTTTTAGGTTTTAGGTGGTGTGGGATTGGATTTAGGTTAGGGGATAAAGTGAGAAATGTAATTTCTGAGTGTTGAGGGTTTATGGGCCTTAGGCGGGCTTAGAATTTCTTTGAATTAGAAGCGGAGCGGTGAGGGGTAAGGAAGGTGGACATGGTCCTAAGTCTCATTTTACATTTTTTATTTCTTTAGGAATTTTTGGAATTATTGGATTGATCGAAATGCCACGTGTTGGCAAATCGGGTTTTTTAGGCCCGCCGAATAATTTCATTGAGAATTCATCATTTTCGATTTTGGGAATGACACGGCGAATATTGGGAAAGTAAGGTAAGCCGAGTCCTTTTGGTGAGCTCCCTAGACCCTTAGGGGGTCTTAAGGGCCTTGATTCGATCAAAATGTCATATTTCGATTGATTTGGGCTTTTGAGACCTGTTGGCAATTTTTATTGAAAAATCTGTATTTTTGGGCCTTTTCGATTATGGGCCCGTTCAAATTAGGGTGTCTACACAACTAATAAGAGTCTCAAGACAATCATTAAAAAAATGTGTCAATTGTACCAGGATTGGACAGAGAAGCTACCATTCATACTAGGGGGGTACAGAAACAGTCTTACCAGTTGAAAGGAAAATCCCTTATCTCAAGGTCTTGATGGAAAGTCAAGTACTAGAAATAGACTAGAATCGTCATTGGGTACGAATAGCTAAACTTGATTGAAGGAAAACAACTTAGAGTTTTGTACCACATGCCAACTTATCAAAAAATAATCGCTCGCACATTTGACAAGAAGGTTAACGTTCGCCACTTACAAGTCAAGGATTTAACTATCAGACTTCAAAAAAAATTAAGTATTCTTCCTCGATTATAGGAGGAAGTCTGAACTTAATTGGAGAGATTCATCTATCAGTAAGGAAACACTATTTTGGAAAATCATTAGATTTCAAAAAGAATCGAGTACCTATTTTTGACCCTAAGGGGAAGTTCAAATTTAATTGGGGAGGTCCATACATCATCAAAGAAATACTACCTGGAAAAACTATCAGACTTCAAGATCATGATGAAATCGAACTACCAGAACCAACCAACCTTGACCAGATCAAGCGGTACTACATTTAAGGAGGCCACCTACGACCGAATCAATTTTCCTGTTACCCAGTTCAACATCTCCTTTCTTAGCCCTTTGCAGTCTTTTTAAAAAAAAAAAAAAAAAAAAAAATATATATATATATATTATATATATATATATATATATGCATTTTTCTTTTTTAGCCCAATCACCCAACTTAAGAGAGGAAAAATTCGAACTACATTTTGGTCTAATCCCAAAATTTTAGGGTACGTAGGCAACCTGAGAAGTTACTTCAAGCCCGACTACATCAAAATATAAAAAAAAGATTTCCCCACAAAATAAAATCTAGAAGGAAAAAATTCAAAAGAAAAAGAATTATCTTCAAAATGGAGAAGAAAATTCAAAGAAAAATAAAAGAATTGCCATACAAGGAGCATTCGGGTTTTTGAGCCTCAAAATTCTTTTTTTTAATGCCCAGTCCTAAGCGTACCTATGAAAATTCACCTAGTACTATGTGGAAAAGTCAAGGAAGGTAGCAAAGCATGATCAGACAGTAACTCCATAAGTTCAAAAAGAAAAAAAAATATAAAGTCTGCTAGGTTGAAAACTCAAAAAGGCGACTAAGGCAAAAATTAAGGCTACCTTGTAATGTTGAAAATCCAAAAGGACGGTCTTGGCAACAATCAGAGTAAAGAAAAAAGAAAAAAATTGTAAGCTCGCTAAATAAAAAACCTTAAAAGGTGATCTAGGCAAAAACTAGAGCACGCTCGCTAGATTGAAAACCTGAAAGGACAATCTAGGAAAAAGTTAGAGCAACAAAAAAAAATCTTCTTTGAGTTGAAAAGTTAAAAGGCAGTCCGAGTCGGAACATTAAAAGTCCGAATGACCAAGTTTCAATACCCAAATTAAACCAAGCAAAAACTCAGAAATCACAAGTATTGTCTACGATTAATCTGAAAATTTTCTACTTCCTCAAGTGAACCAAAAGGGAAAGGATAGATTCTATGATGAATCTCAAAAGAAAATATTTTGTTCTCTTGAGCCTAACTCAAAATCTTCAAAGTCAAAATTAAAAGTTGAATCTTTATTGCGTTTGTGATAATCAAATATTTCAAACCTTCATAACAAAGGGCACTTCTCATTTTTCTATAACATGTAATTTTTTTCCTTACACTAGGGGCATCTTTTTCAATTATCTCTAGTGCAATGTTTTCTGTCAGACTAGGGGTATTTTTATTCTCAAACTTGATCAATATTAACAAGAACCCTGAATTCAAGGTTACCCTCTTGATGATAATTTTCTAAAAGACCCTTGAGGTTCAAAAGAAATTCAAATTCAAATTTTAAATTCGTAAAATTTTTGAAAGAACCTTGAGGTTCAAAACAAAAGCGTTTCCGATATCATATTTTGTTTTTGCCCAGAGAATAACTCATTGCCCTTTCACCTAAAATAGGAGATAGTGCATTATTTATTTCCCAGATTCAATCATTCTTTTCCAGATTCATTTTTAATCATTCTTTCCCAAATCTATTCATTCCCAGATTCAATCATTCTTTTCCAGATTCATTTTCAATCATTCTTTACCAGATTCATTCATTCCTTCCCAGTTTTACTGAGTCAATTGTCGTCGAGGGTTTTCTCAAATTTTGCTCAGCGAGTTGCCATTGAGGGCTTTCTCGAATTTTGCTTAGCCAGTTGCCACCGATAGCTTTCTCGAATTATACTCAGCCAGTTGCCACCGAGGGTTTTTTTGGATTTTACTCAGCCAGATACCACCGAGGGTTTTCTCAGATTATGCTCAGCCAGATGCCATCGAGGGTTTTCTTGGAATTATGCTCAGCCAGACACCGTCGAAGGTTTTCTCGGATTATGCCCAGCTAGATACCGTCGAGGCTCAGCCAGATACCGCCGAGGGTTTTCTCAGATTTTG